>NC_133387.1:165613880-165927557 GCF_047511655.1 Castor canadensis
AGCAGGAGCACCAGGAGCTGTAGGCAGCCTGCCTGCTGCCTAGAGAAAGAGAGAAAATCAAGGAGCCAAGACCTCCCTTCTGATGAGGCCTCTGTACCCTGCCCCGACCTTGCTCAACTCACCCCTTCTAGGCCACCAGCCCCTTCTTGTGGACGTCACCTTCGTGTTTTTGGAGGTCTCTAGAGGAATCAAGTGCTTTCAGGGGAACAGGACTAAAAGCAGCATTTGTGGGGAAATTGAATTCTATAAGACAAACCTTGTAAGTCTCCTCTGGAGATTGAGCTAGCCTTTGAATTAAGACCCTGAGAGTTAGGGAACAGAGTTATTGTCCTGCACTGGGATTAGAAGACACATAAATTCACTGTCCACCTGCTCTGACACTGTGCCTTCTTTGTACCCCTTCCCCATCCTGAGCCAGGCCTTTTAGGACTGTCATGCTTCTGAGGGCTCAGACTACACAGGGGAGGACAATGGAGGGCCAGAGCAGCTCCCCTGCCTCCTGCTTCCCTGCCTGGTCATGGTGCTGGGCCCTACCACACCTCTCCACACTGAGTCCAGGCTATAGCCCAGGCTCACTAGAGAATGGGTTCACTTTTTGCAAGTAAAATGGTTCAGGGTACAGAGGCTTCCCTGGAATGTTCCTTCCTTCCTCTTCCTCCTCAGCAGCCACAAGGCTAGCTGGGATTATCCTTAGCAAACATCAAATTAGTTGGCTGGCACTTTACTGAAGGATATTCATATTTAAAATTAAAAACAAACAAATTCATTTAAAAAACCAATTAACTGGGGTAATGGTACTTGTCTGTAATCCCAGCTACTTGAGTGGCAGAGATAGGATCACAGTCTGAGGTCAGCCCAAGCAAAACCACTAGACGCTACCTGAAAAACACAAACTAAAGGCAAAAGGACTTAGAGTGTGGCTCAAGGGGAGAGCATTTGCCTAGCAAACTCAAGGCCCTGAGTTTAATTCCTAGTACCTCCAAAAACCAAAGAGCAAAACAAAGAGACTACAAGTGTACCTTGCAGAGCTCATGAATGGTCTAGAAATCCTAAGATGGTATCTCCAAAATGAATTGGGGTTCACAGGCCTTGAAATTGGGTGAGATCATTGCTTTCTGGCACTGAAGGCCATGATTTCTGATCAGAGCTGAGTCACATGGCCTGGCAACAAGAATCACAATTTTGTTGCCCTGTCCTGGGGCAGTGGCTGATATTCTCCACACAGGCACTACCTCCACCCCTGGGAAAAGCTCAACTCACATAAATTAAGTCCTGCTGTGGGGCAGACACAGTACAGGCACTGGGGTAAGAACACGCTCCACAGAACAGGGCAGGCAACCAGACAATGAAGAAAGCAACTGGAAGGCAGGGGCTGAAGATCACTGGTCTTGCCTTCGGGGTTTTATAGCTCAAGTCTGAGACTTCTCCAAAAGAGAAATGACACATTCATTGCTACGACTTGAAAGCACTGTTGGAAAACAACCATCTACTTGCTGGTTTTGATGTAGTGATTTGTGCTACACACCCTCCTTCCAGTTCTGCTTTGCAAGCCATTTTGCAAACCCAGGAAGTGCTACAGAGAGGCCAGGACTGGCTGATCCCCTGCCCTGTGTGGAACCTTCTGAAAGGAGCCCTTTCTTGCTCTGAAGCTGAGTTGTCAGCAGAGCAGCTTCCTCAGCACAGGGAGCATGGTGCCCTCTGGTGGCTGTCCTCTGGAGCTGCAGGCACGGCCAGCAGCCCACATCTGCAGATTCTGATCCAGATGTGAGAAGGCCTCTCAGCATGCATTGCACCCCTCTGGGGTTTATTAGCCTGCTGTAACGTCAATGCAATAATAGCCCCAGGGAGGCCATTACACCACTGTTCCCATCCAGAGGAGGTGAGTCCATCACTGACTCCAGAGGCCCTCTTGGTAAATGAGTTTTCTTTTAAAAATACATTCACTTAACTGCTTTGCTAGAGTACACTTGACACTGAGGGAATGCCTGTGTGGGGATGGAGCACACACTGAGGGCCAGGAACCATCTGAGGATCAACAACAGAGGCCAGGAAGGGGCAGGGCATGTCACAACTTTTGCCACCAAGCCCTGGTGGCCCCTTTCCTCCCTGTGGCCCTTAGTGGTGTAGCACTGCAGTTGAGTCATTTTGCTGTTTGGGGAGAAGGTTCCTCAGGAATTCATCTTTGTGTTCACCCCCTCCTACTTCAGCCCCTGCTTCCATCCCAGGGGTATTAATTCATCATGCCAGGCCTACTCTGCAGTCACACCCAGGGGACAGGGAAGACACAGACTATCAGAAGTGCTGATTCTGTACAGGATGTGACAAAGCCCTTCACTCCATAAGCAGCCTGGCAAGTGCCTCAGGTGCACAGCACCATAATTAAGGACTCCTAGGGACTAGAACTGGCCTGTGTCCTTCCAGAGACCCAAGTTAAAAAGGACAAACACTTGAGGTGGGGAAGGGGTCCTGGGAGAGGCAGACCCTCCACAATTCCTGCTCCCAGCAGGTCAGAGGTTCATCAAGAGTGACTGGCTGAACTCAGGCACTGCCACGGGCCATGTTTTATCATGCTTCCTGCAGTTGCAATTTTTATTCCCCCTACCCCAGGGTTAAAGAAATGTCGTTCTTTCTTTTTCTTTCTTTCTTTCTTTCTTTCTTTCTTTCTTTCTTTCTTTCTTTCTTTCTTTCTTTCTTTCTTTCTTTCTTTCTTTCTTTCTTTCTTTCTTTTCTTTCTTTCTTTCTTTCTTTCTTTCTCTTTCTTTCTTTCTCTCTTTCTTTTCTCTCTCTCTCTCTCTCTCTCTCTCTCTCTCTCTCTCTCTCTCTCTTCCTTTCTTCTTTCATTCCTTCATTCCTTCCTTCCCACCTTCTTTTCTCCTTTTTTCTTGTGGTTCTGGGTATTACACTCAAGACCTCACACTTATTAAGCAAGTGCTCTGCATTTTGACAAATAATAGCAGAGGGCCAGGTCATTTTGTGATGTAGGGACATATTGACTCAGATCTGTTCCAGAGTCCAAGCCTTCAAAAGGAGCATCTCCCATTTGCTCCCTTCCTGCCCCAATCCACACTTTGACTGCCTGTCCTGGCCCTGCAGTCTGCTGCTACTCCAGCCCTGCCACCCCATGGCTCTCTGACCCAGCTACCACAGCTCAGCCTGCCTCACTTTCGTGCACCAGGCAGGTCAAGTCTGGGCTATAATTGTTTCTAATTAGCATCTCCTACAGTCAGAACCTTCCCCAACCTCCAGCTCACAGCTAAGTGGTTCTAAGAAGTGGACAGAAATTATTTTCTACCTTTGAAAACATCAAAGGAAATCAAAGGCAATTACTCCATTCTCCCTGTGGTATCTGAGTGGGGCTGAGCCCTTAGAGATGCACAGAGGAGACTCTGAGTCAGATAATTCCTGATTTAGGACAAGAAGAAGTCCCTAGACCTGGTTGCTCTCAGGGGCCGAGCCTCCCTCTAGCCTGTGTGCCTTTCCCCATCCTGGGGGCTAGGGTGGTGGTCTGGTTCCAATCTACCCCTGGCTATTGAACACTCTATGTGTATTACTACCTTCTGTTTCCAATGTAAATTCCTGTGGAAAAACACAACATCTAGCATTTTATGTCAGCCATAGCACTACTTAAATAGGATAACACCAAAGGATTCCAGAGTTGAAATGACTCTGTAGTTACCATGACTAGACTTCAAAATTTTATGTATTGATCACCTTTTTAGTGCCAGTATTCTAGACGGTGTGGATGAAGAAGAGAACAAAGTCCCTGTGGCTTTTGGTTCCTCTCTCCCAGTGGCATTAGGTTGAGCCATTTTGCAACTTGAGAGAAGGGTCCTTAGGTATTCATTTTTGTGTCTAGCTCCCTCCTTCTGCATTCTTGTGTAGACCACAAAGCTGACATCAAACTAATAGGTAAATGAGTAATATGAGCAATATGTCAGGTGTTGAAAATAGCCAAGAGAAACAAGTAAGCAGATTGAATGCTATGCTTCTGTTTCTCAGTGAAGGATAAGGCAGAATTTCTGATAAGGGGCATTTGATGACAGGATTGAGAGAACTGAGGGACTGGAACATTACAAACAGAAAAACAGCAAGTGCAAAGGTCCTGAGGCCAGTATGCTTGGAGCATATGAGGCCAGCTGAAAGATGAAGATCAATGCGAGTGCAGCAGAGTGGGTAGGGGAAGATGAAAAGAGATGAGGTTAGAGACATGGTGACTGACAATGGCACAAATGTTACCTTTTGACTAGTCCTGGGAGATCAGGGAGCTGTCAACCTGCCAGCCCAACCCTGCTCAATCCTGAGACACCTCCTCAAAGTAAGTGTAAGATGGAGAGTCCTCCATCTTAGCTTGCATGTCCTCAGGATCAGGTTGTCTGGGAGGGCTGAGTTTGGTCAGAGAGTACTGGCCTCTTCCCAAGCTGGGTATTCTTGTTATGGTGGCCACCTGCAGGGCTTCTGATTCCACATCTCTAAATTGGGTGGCATCAATCCCTTCTCACTGATATTTTGTAAAATTAAATGAGACACCTCTATAAGCTTACCCCCTGCCCTATAATTTCCAGAAAGTTCTCTCTTGGGTGCAGTCTTCTGCCTAGATGGGTTCCACTTCTGCCCCCTGCACTACACCAAATGGGTCCTCCCCCTATTCTCTCAGCCACTTTCAGTAGGAGGTGACATTCTCTCCTGAGCTCAGGGGCTCCATCAGCCTTGAGACTCTACCTGTCCCTGTCCTCTCTCCCATCTCTGACTAGACTATGGCTATGGTGGTTGTTGTTAGGGGCAAGTTACCACTGCCCTCAACACAGCAGGGGGCACCAAGTCTCTGAGATCCTCTTAGGTCTTCAATGGCTGGGGTTCACATTGCTGCCTCTAGACATGATTGTGGCAATACTGGGGAAGAGCACTCCTCAAAGAAATGAGCAGTGACAGGGAGAAAGGCACCAAGACTATACCTAAGAAGGCCATAGAGCCTCCCTCTGGGGCTAGGCAAGCTCCCACTGTCCATGTGCAGGCCCCAGGACAGACCCATGGGAAGTGAACACTTGGCATGAAGCAAGCAGCAAGCCAGCTGGGTCTAAGACCATGGGAGAGCCCCTGCTAGGGAGCCAGCCCTTTTCTCCCTGCCCACTGCAGCTGCTGCTGAGGGCACTGGAGGAAGAAAGGCAAGCTGCACAGAAGGCTCCTGAGAAAAGGTTTGCCAGGAAGCAGCATTTGCTTTGGGAACCTGGAAGCCCCCCTACCAAGAGTGAGGTCAGCCTACAGTTTTACAGTCTCAGAGACCTTACATGCCACCCAACTTGAAAGACCTTCCAAGATTGCTCTGGACTCGTGGGTGTATTGTCCTGGAGACCGTATCACCCTAAGTTTCTCATCCTCTGCTTTCACTGTGCCTCAGGAATGAGTTCACCTAATTCTCCCAGAAAAATCTGTAAATAATTATTCCAGCATCGCTGATGGGAGAAATAAAGTTGGATTAGGTGAAGTTAACATGAATTCTCTGTCACACAGCCAAGCCAGCAAGTATAGAGTCACAGTAAGAACCCATTTCTGTGGAACTCCTAAGAAGAGGGAATTTGGTTTCATCATGGAGCCTCTTGCCATTGCTTACCCTCCCTCCACATCACTCCTAAGCCACGCATACAGGCTACCTCCCTGTGTGTTCTTTCCTCAACACCAGCATGGCTGGGAACTGGTGGAAAACCACCAGATCCCATCACAAAGGAGAACTCAGCAAGTCCTCCAGGGGACCTTCTCCTAAGACATCCAGATCTTTAGGGTCACTCCGCAGTTCCCAAAAATGTGAACAGTGGTTCTGGCTTGGGGTCAGGCTACCTGCATTCACACTGTAACCTCTCCGTGGCAGTAGCAATAGGGTTTGTCCACTCATGCCCCAGCCAGCCCCGTGATACTTTGCTGAAAGCATTCCACAAGGTGAACCTCTGACACATCCAGGGCCTTTCTGCAACTACAAACCCAACCTACGAAAGATAATTGGGTTCCATTGTGCCTCACTTGGTGATGGGCCTCACGCACTACATCTCCTGTCTGTGCTCAGAAAGCAGCACCCCATCAGTTGTGACCCAGTGCTCCAGAACAGGTCATTTCCCCTCTCCCCTTCACCCCAGGGTACTTGTCCTGGGTTACTCTGCCCAAGTGGCTTGTGTAATGTACACATCCTTGGTCCCTTTCTGGTGGGCCTTAGGAGGCGCACAGACAAGGGGGAGGAAGTTGGGGTGCTACTTAAGTGCAGAATGACTTCCTGCTTAAGAAGATGTTGTGACCATTCTTTTGATTAGGAATAAAAGTGCAGACCTTCCAACTGGGGTTTGCAGTGAGGAAGGGAAGCTAACTTTCAGAGGGAAAGTTCAGTTTTATGAGGAATAAGAATTGTGCAAGTAACTGGGGGATAGAATTTGCACCAGTAGAATTTCTAGAAACTTCTATAGGCCTGCACAGGTGAGAGGGAGTGAGGAGAGGGAGCTGGTGTTGGGATATCTATGGCATTTAAATGTCTATGTAAGCTCCTTCTACTTCACCCGGTACCTCTGCTGGCTGTTAGTCAAATGGACAGAGTGCTGACCACAGGTCCATCTCAGCTGCTCCCGCAGTGACCCAGAGGGGAGGGGTCTGCCCTGTCTTCGCTGCAGGAGCCAGAAGGGATGGGGACAAGAAGAGGAGGTAGGTGAAGAGCTGGAAGGGAGCCCTGCGGACCGAGAGGGAGCGGCAGGTGTTTCAGGTCCAGCAATCAGAGCGCCCTTTCACTTGTGGATACTGGGCAGACTGGAGCAGAGATGAACTCAGAATGGAGCGCAAAGGAAGAGCCCTAGCTCGCGGCAGTGCCATTCAGAGGAAGCAGGTGGCTGTGCCATCCCCCTCCCCCGCTGCGGGGTTTCCGCGCTGAAGGGCCTGCAGGCTCCTCGGTGCCCACCAGGGGGCGCAGCCCCACTACCGCCGCGTCTCCAAGGAAGGCGGAGGGAGCAGGACAGAGCCACTTTTACTGCTATGGCCCCGGAGGCCAAGGGAGTGATGAAAGCAGGAAACTTCCCACTTGGTCCTCTGTGGCTCGCAGACTGCCCTTAGACGCCATAAATTGCAGTTGCTAGTTTATGTGGAGATTCTCAGATGAGCCTTTACACCAACAATTGCCGTGTTTTCCAGGTGGGAAAACTGCAGCTCCACAGATGAAGCAGACAGTGATGCAGCTGTCAGGAGCTGAAAGGAGGGACAGAGATCAAGAAAACACTGAAGCAATCAATGGCACTAGTGTCCCGCATGCCAGGGAGCCGTCTCAGAGCAGATCCAGCTCGGCGCAGAAGGACGTGACAGAGGGGTCTGCAGGCGTGTAGGTTTTGGACCTTCCAGAGACCTGGGACTGTGAGGATGGAGATTTCTGCCTGCTTACTCACATCTCCCCTCCATTTTCTAAACTCAAGTGTGGTGGGCATAGGAAGGTACACATGCGGACACACAGACACACATGTGCACACACAGACACACATGTGCAGTCACACATACACACACACATAGATATGCACAGAAACATCCAAAGAAATACACACTCACACACCCAGAGACACACAGACAGGTTTACACACAGATGCCCAAATGCATGCACACAAACACACAAACATACACAAAGGCACACGTACACAGCACATATATAGACACACATGAACAGATAAATACATAGACACACAGGCAGGTAACACACACATAGATATACATAGAGAAACCCAAAGAGACAGAGACACGCATAGACACGTACAGAAATACACACAGGAGTTCATGTCATTAGGTAGTCTCATTTTCTGCTAACAGCCCAAATCTGGTATCTTTTCTGATTCATTTCAGTGAAATCCAAAATGCCAATTTTATGAGCAGGCTGACACAGGGTAAGGGAAGGCAAAGCGACATGGTGGCAGACGGGGGCATAAATACTGGAAAGGGATGGAGGGTCGAGGCTCCCAGGGCCACCTCTGTCTGGGTTCATGTCACACAATCACCCAGAGAGCTTCATCCTCTTCTGTCCAGGAGGGATTTACTGAATGAAGCGCGATAAAATCTGCCACTGAATATTGCTATAAAATATAGGTTTTTCTCCAGTGCTTCGCCCAAAGAATCCTAAACGGGTAGAGTCACCTTCCCATGACTTTGTTTAAAAAAAGTTGGTCAAATCCAGTAGTAACCTTCTCCAGTTCAACTCCCTGTCTATTATTTGGTCTCATGCAGAGGTTCTCACATGCTAGCTTGTGCTGAAAAAGCCTGGAGCAGCACCCCAAAAGGTTTCCAAGTCTATATATCTGTGTTGGAATTCACAGTTTTGCATTTCTATGAATTTTGAGTGATACTAATGCTGTGACATTTTCACAATTTTTCTTACTACCTTTGTGGGGAAACTAAGGCCCAGAAGCTGTCAGAAGAAGCAGCATAATCAGAATATACACAGTGGATCCTGGCAGAAGAACTGTAGAAAACCTGGATTGTAGAAAGCCAACATTTCAGCATCTGTACTGTGGCGGACGTTGTCAATCCTGGTCTCATTTCCTAGTGGGCCATGCTTGACTTCAGTCAACCTTCCTAACAGCTCCTCCAGGAAACCACTGAAAGTGATTGGATTGCCTATCCCAATCAATTCCAAGTTGATAGTTCCTAGAATTAGGACTCTAAACTTGCAAGTCCCCTACTTTTCCTCCATCGGTCTCTCTCATTTTGTGCATACAATTTTTTCCTGTGATTTTGAGCATGAGGAAACATCTGGACCCAAGAGCACACTAAAAGCAGGGTGAAGGGCAGCAGGGAACATGGGACATGTGAAGGGCACATGGGACATGTGAAGAAGGGCAAATGAGAGAAGGGAAGTTGTTAACATTCATCTGTGAGCAGATCACAGAGGCCACCTGTGGTCTGGGGGAATTCTGGCTTGAGTGGTTGGGTTGTTCTGCCAAGCACTTTCCAAAACTGAATGTTTCAGATATATATTGGCATTACTGGGGTTGAACTCAGGGCCTCACACTTGCAGGGCAATTACTCTACCAGTTGAGCCATGTCCCAGTCCTTTTACTTTTCATTTGTTTTTGGATACAGTCTTGCACTTTTGCTCAGGACGGACCACAGACCAAGATCTTCCTATCTCTACCTCCTGAATAGCTGGGACCACAGATTCATGCCACCATGCCCAACTTGTTCTTTGAGATGGGGGTCTTGCTAACTTTTTGCCCTGCCTAACTTCAAACAACAATCCTCTTATCTGGATCACTCCAGCTTCAGTGTAGCTTGGATCACAGGCATGAACCAGCATGCTCAGCAATAGTTTCCATTTTAAGAGCAATCATGTAACAGTAACAACTGTGAAAAAGAATGTCAGAGGAAGCTGAGTACAAGAAGATGAGTCCTGGCAGAAGGTGGTCCTGGCCAGTGGGTGCTCACTCCCCATTTGTTGCTTGGAGGCCTGGTCCCCTGATAATTTTGCCCAGCGAGCTGCTGGCCAAGCTTCAGCCAGAAACAGAAGGATCAGTAACAGAAAGTGGACAGATTCAGTGCCAATCCCTCCCCCAAACTGGAAGAAAGGAAATAGGCAACCCAAAGTCTCTCGTCAAAGAGCAATGGGACATAAGGATTAAAATAGAAAAAGAGGAAGGAAAACAAGAGCAGTATCTTTAAAGAAAAACTGATATGAGGAGACATCTGGACAGCAGTATGTCTAAAAATCCCAACTCTGTGAGCCAGGTCCTTCCTGCATGGGATGCAGGGCAGAGAGACGAGAAGAGAAGTCCTTTTACATTGCTTTCCAAGCTGCAGAAGACTTTGTCTGTGGACCCAAACTGTCTTCATTGCTCCTTGCTGAGCTGAAAAGGGAGATGCTGGAGAACTGAGTGCTGGTGCACATGAGGTCAATGCCACTCAGAGGTGCCCTGGCCAGAGGGCTAAGCCACCTGCCCATGGAAAGCTGTGACAGTCCTGTCTGCTTGGCCCTGTTGAAATCAGATGGGGACAACTGGTCAATGCTTCACAGGAAGATACCCAGGGCCTCTGCCAGCCCAGGTTGAGGGCAGTTGAGTTCTCTGCCTCCCCCAAATCCTGGCTGGGGTCCAGGCAAGGCCATGGAGAAAGGGACTTGTCACCAGGAGCCCCAGGAAGCTTTGAGGCTTGCTAATTCCTTTGAGAGTTCTCCAGGCTCACCACTTTACCAAGTCAACAAATAAATAAAACGGAGAAGGTCATCAAGTGAAGTGTGGAGCCAGAGTTTATTAGCATACATCTGCATATCAATGAAGAAATAAGGGCCTGCCTAAAGAGAGTTAATAATTCACAGATTCAAATACACTGTGCAGAAGAGCAGGACCTGCTGACCAAACCCTTGTCATAAGGCTTTATGTCACTGGACCACAAGGATGGCTTAAGAAGAGTGGAAGGACACAGCCTGGGCTCTGCCCCCTTCCTCTGCTGAGGCATTGGGCATGCTTGGCTCTGCCCCTTCCTGACTGTGGCTTCCAGTGAATAACCTAATGTCTCTGAAACTTTCTCTCTGCATCTTGACATCAAGATCACAAGAGCATTTATTGTTATCAAGAGAATGAGGGCTTCTCTTGGCAAAGCAAGTGACCCTCAGAAGGTGCCCAGTGAAACATGGCCATCCCTGGTGATGGAGCCCTTGGAAGTGGTGAGGGGGGAGACACCATCTGAAACTTGGAGGAGGACTCTGAGCACTATGTCTGGCCACATGCTCAAGCAGTCCTGCCTGGCCAGCCCACTCTTATTTTCTCTATACTTTTAAAAAGTCTTTTCAATCTCATTGCTCTTCTAGCTCTGAGTTGTCTTGCTGGCATATAAATAATAGCATATTGCATCTGTCTAGCACTTGGCTACTATTTACTAAAGAGTTTTACCAATTGTGTACCACTTAATTCTCATTTCTGTCATGTGAGGGTTGTTGTAGTGGGGAGGAAGTGGGCATTCTTGGGAGGTGGGTGACAGAAGCAATTTCAAACCCAGGGCATCCCACCCCTGGTCCATGCTATCTCCCATGTAAGTCATGAGCCTAAGGCAGGTGTGGTTTCATGGCCTGTGGCCACCATCCACAGATCTCCTCCCAACCGACCAGTATTACTTAATGTTTGTGCCAGACACAGAATGCCTGCTGGTTGTTTCGGCAACATTTGAAAAGCACACAGCACTACTGAACAGTCTGTCTGTCATTGCCAAGACTGTCAATGTCAGGGGAGACAAAGACCGCAGCTCCGGTCCACATTAAAGGAGTCTAAGGGGATGTGACTACCGAATACAGCTAAGTGGATAGGTCAGCAGTCAGGTACAGATGGAACAAAGGACATTATTGGGACAGCTGGAGGAGCTCGAATGCAGACAGCATGTGAGATAAAAGAGGAGATCAGCATTAAATGTCCTCAACTCCACCATTTTGTTGTGGTTATGCAAGTCTACCTGGTTCTTAGAAGTCACATGGTGAATTTGGCAGAATGTTGGTCAGTAGACTATTCTTATTACTTTTTTGAAGGTGTGAATTTTTTTTAACAAAAAGTATGCAAGTAGTTAGAAGACTGAGGCAGAATGATCATGAGTTCCAGCCAACCTAGGCTACAGGGCAAAACCCTACTTCAAAAAATCAAAACTAAAACCCCAAACCAAAAACAAAAACAAAAACAAAAGTGCACCAGGCAGACTTCTTTTCAAACATACCTCTCTAATGAGTGGTTGAAGACCCATTTAAAAAGACTGAATTAAAGAAGTCCAAGAGATATGGAATTATATAGGTAACCTGTCTTCTATGAGCCTCTTCCCTTTTGCATTAGCACGCATGCAGGTTCATACTCACATATTCATACATGTGTGCACAAATGCATACATGTGTACTCGCACACATGCTATGCATACACACATATGCATGCATGTGCACACACATACACACATAATTCCAGTGTTAGAAAAAGTGACACTTATCATTACTTATCAAGACACTTATCATTTATTTTATATTGAACTAATTGTTCCCAAATAACTTCTGCCCACTGGTTTTGTTTTTTCTTTATGTAGTAAACATGTCATTCCTTTTCCACCAAATAGCATGTAAATATTTCAAAGCAGTTTCTCTCCTATGGATTCACATTTTAGACACAAAATGAATCTTTGAATCTTCCAATAGTGCCTAACAAAAAAATCAAATTCTCCCAAAGAGAAAAACCAAGGGTTCAAGTTCAAGGTTATCATTATAAATTTTAGCTAAGTATCAATCCTCTCAAAACAAGTATTCTTAATCAAGTTTGTTAGAGTCAAACCCTTATTCCTGGTGGTTTACCCACCCATCGTCCCCAGCACTAACTTTAAAAATTATTATTATTCATTTATTCACATGTGCGTACATTGTTTGGGTCATTTCTGCCTCCTGTCCCACACCCCCACCCTCTACCATCCACCCCCCTCACTTCCAGGCAGAACCTGTTCTGCCCTTATCTCTAACTTTGTTGAGAGAAGACATAAGCATAGTAAGAGAGACAAAGCATTTTTGGTTGTTGAGATAAGGACAGTATACAGAGAGATTCCTAGCATTGCTTCCATGTACAAATGTGTTACAACCCAGGTTGATTCATCTCTAACTGATCTTTACACTGGTTCCTGATCCCCTTCTCATGTTGACCTCTGTCACTTTAAGGATTCTGTATTACTTCCTCTGGAGTGGGGACATCAAACGCTTTCATGTTTTAGGTTTTCTACTATTAAAAAGGAAGAAAAGACCTCCATAGATTATGTCTGGACCCTAGGCTCTTGTCCCTGGAAGCAGAGTCGTGCAAAGGTCTGAGCTGGTCTTCAATCTAGGGACAGGACCATTCTGGTATAAGGAACTCACGATTTTGGTGGGAGAGGTTTGGTACTGGGGATTGAACTCAGGACCTTGTGCTTGCAAAGTAAGCACTCTACCACTTAACCCAAGTCCCCAGTTCTTTTCTTTTTCATTTGTTTTTCAGATAGCGTCTTGTGCTTTACCTGGGCTGGCTTCGTAGCATGATTTTCCTACATATACCTCACATGTAGTTGGGATTGCAGGTAAGAGCCACCATGTTTGTACTAGAGGACTCACTCAACTAGAGAGAGAACTAGACATCTCTCTCAATTTGAGAGAACACATAAATCCACGGGCAATATGCTGGCTGGTGGATCTTCTGAATCAAGACACTATTGGAATTTCTCACAGAGATGTCTGAGGAAGGAGCTCCATAGTGAGGAATGCACAGGCTTTGGAGTCAGAGCTGGGTGTGGGATTTCATCTCCTCGAGGATTTGGTAGCTATGACAACCAGAGGATGCCACTCAGCCTCCCTAAGACTCAGGGTCTTCATCTGTTCAAGTGAGATAATGTTATACTACCTTGCTCCAGGGCTGCCACGGGAAGAGGAAGATCCCAAAGCCCAAGTCTCTCTGCCCACGGTAGGCACTCAACAAGAAATCATCATTAATTCATGTGGCCACCCTTCGGAAAGGTTATAATGATTCATTTGGCAAAAGTCTAGTCTATATTATAGTCAGTGTAAGATACAAATGAATTATAATAACATTAGTGAAATCATATCACAGCCAAAAATAAGAATTTAAGAATATGTTGGGAAAGCAACCCATGATATATTGGGATAGGGCCAAGATAACCAATCAGCACACTGTGGCCAACAGATACGCCTCTTGGCTGTTTAATACACTTAATAAAACAGTGTGGCTGCCTGAAATTGGTGTCTTGTTAAATAGACATATCCCGAGGACTTAAGCAGGAAAGACAGGTGACTCTTTCAGTCTTATATAAGAACTTACAGAAAGATGAAGGTGGCAGTTCAAAGTCCGGCCAGGCTAAGGAGGTAAGGGTGCTGGGTGAGGGCTGTGGTTCCCACACAGGCTAAGCATCTGAAAAGAGACTCCACATATGGAGGGATTACTGCAGAAAATGGTACTTTGGGACATGGCTGGCACACTGGAGAGCTGTCTTTTCTAGTAGTGAGTGAGTAGATTGTGTGAAGATCCAGATGAAAAGAAAAATAAAAGAGCAAATGCCACTAGCGGTGAGCACCACGTTTTGATTCTAATCCAGAGCTCAGGGTGTCTTCTGCTCACAGACCCTCTGTAGGTGCACATCCCAGGGCTGCAATGTCTTTAGATCCTGATGGCTTACACCCCGAAGGGAAGATTTTGTGTCTTTCAGGGAATTTTAGAGAAGCAGTGTTGCAAGTAACCAGACAGGAAATCAGGCTTGCAAATGAGAAATGCAATAGTTTTGTAACAGTAAATGGAAACAAAAGGGCTGGTTGTGTTACATTGAGCTACCATTAGATGCATCAGAGCTGGAGAAAGACTACAATAGCCCTGAATGAAATTAATGGAAATGAAGAATCCTGTACAAGGTTCCCCTGCCAGACACACACCAATGACTTGCCAGCTCTCTGATGCTTCAGTATTTCTCAAGGGCAGACTATCCCAGCTGTGATGAAACAACATCAAGTTCAAGTTTATTATTTTATAGGTGATAAAACTGAGACCAACAAAGGATGTGTCAGGGGTACTTCACAGACAAAGATCAAATTGAGCTTTAGGACTGAGTCTTCTTCCTTTTACACTGACTTTCCTCTATTAGAATGCCAGCCTTAGTAGGGAGGGGGCAAGAATGCTCTGGGTAGAGAAGGGAGACATTTATGAACTGCTCCACTTCTCATTATCTCTAGAGCACCGTCTAGTTTGAATTCAGGCAGCACCCAAACTCTTCTGCAACATGTTTGTCTGTCTGGGAAGGGGAACACACAAATGTGGTACTATTTATTATGGCCACAAGAGGGCGAAAGTACCCCACGCTAGGCCCCTTTTTCCTGTCTACCTGCTGCCCCTACAGTGTGTGTATA
Organism: Castor canadensis; assembly: GCF_047511655.1. Taxonomy (NCBI): domain Eukaryota; kingdom Metazoa; phylum Chordata; class Mammalia; order Rodentia; family Castoridae; genus Castor; species Castor canadensis. Next base: position 165,628,768 of record NC_133387.1, read on the forward strand.
TTTATTTTCAATGAGGTCAGGAGTATCAAGGTTGTAAAATAACATATTTTCACTTGTTTTCTTCCTCCATCTCAGACATAGCATTTCCGAGTCAATTATCTCCCTGAGATGCTCTTCTCCCTCCTTCTTCCTTGGTGCTGCTTTTCAACCCATCAGAGTCTGACACCAACAGACTGGGCGAGTGGAGGGGGGCACAAAAAGATCCTCCTTTTTCCCTGACTGGGATCTCAAATCTGTGCTCTGGTATTTTGCTTTAATAGGCTGTCTGAAAAATAGAATCTCTGTTCTCCCATCCTGAGGAGAAACATAGAGAGGGAATAGGACTCCCAAGGTACCTATGCGGGTTCGGATGTCGTCAGGGATCCCAAGACACAGGTCCTTCCAGTACCATTTGTCCAGTACTACTTCTTGTGCAGGACAAAGAACATTCGTAGAAAAATCCCAGTAGAGGAGTCAATGGGAATGACTGCCAAATGGCATCACTGCATCACAGCAATATGGGGTTTCATGATACAATGGAGGCTTTGTCCATGGAACAAAGGCAACTTGGGTGACAAAGATTATGAGGAATAGAAAGAAAAACACTCACATTCATACACATATGGGAGGATTCAGGGAAATATTAGTCCCACAACCTACACACCTGGAGCCTGGCAGAAGCTCCCCAGTCGGAAGGCCACATTGTCTGCACAGAGAAGGCCACTGACTGCCCTGTGTCCTCTAGAGCAGGTGTGTATCAGGTTGGTGGAGATTCTGGTGAATGGCAAGCCCCACTCACCCAGTCAGAAGGTGTGGCCAGCCACAAGCCCTTCTAGGTTCTCCCAGCAGTATCTCTAGGGACAGCTCAAGGACTTTGAAGCCACTTCAGTCTTCACTGCTGTTCATGACCAAAATGTCAGGGTTCTGACCTCTCACCTTTCCCAGCCATCTTGTCAGTCTAGATCAATCCTGCTTCAGAGGAAATCATGATGAACACAGGAGCTTCTATCCCCAGAGCAGAGCAGCCTCCTTTGTCTGAGGGAGAAGTTTTCGCAACACCCTTTGTCGAACTGTATTTCAATTCCATAAGCCTCCTTAAAAACCCTACTATACCCCAGGAATGCGCCAAACCTAAGTGGAATGGTGCTCCTCTCCTACCTGTGTCTGCTGATCACTTTACTATCTAATTAATACATTGTAGAGCTCTGAGAACCAAGATAAGGGGCAGTTTGCACCAAGTCTTGAAGGATGAAGTGGCAGGAATCACAGGAACACTGAGTAGGAGATGGGGGATGCCAATGGTCTATGTGGCCGGTATGTCCTCTGGGGTTTCTCCTGGGATGCCAAGCCACGTGGTCCTCAGCCAACAAGTGACCCATGTGTGTGTTTGTTAAGAAAGCATAGGACCACAAACAGTGTGCATGCCTTCAGAGAAGGTTCATTTGTTCCTCTCTGTCACCATCCTCATGGCCTCCCTCCAGCTGGCCTGCTCATGGACCTGACTACCTGTACACTTCTTGCTGCTGCTCCTGGCTTGCTGATGGGGAGTGAGGGGCTCACGCATCTGTGGCCTGTTCCTGCCACATCTGTTCCTGCTCAGACATGCTCCCCCGGCCCCACTTTTGCCAAGAAGGCCCATCATTTAATACCATGGTGTGGAAAGTACAGTTCACTGTTGACAAAGAGAAAGAGAAGATGGAGAAGGCAAAGAAGAAGGAAGGGGAGAAGAGGAGGGGGGGGGAAGAGAAAGACACAGGTAGCTGAGAGAAGTGCAGAGAGAGAGAGAGAGAGAAAGAGGAAGTACTGCAGGTCCTAGCCATCTGCTGCTGCATGGCTCCTGAGGGGTCAGCCCAGAGTTCTGAGGTTGGGCCGCGGAGAGGGTCCTCTTTATTCCTGAGCTGGGTACCTGCTCCTATCACAGGGCATCAAATTCTGGTGGCCCCAAACCTAGACTTAATCTTCAAAGGGGCTTCAGGCCCCCCAGTATGAAATACCATGGCTTCCACCAGGCTCCCAGAGTGGAACACTTTCCTTTGTCATTTTTGGTGCCATTTCTTTGATCACTTATTTTTGATGGGTACTTTGTCACAATCTCTGGTGACCTGCAGATTTTTTCCAAGGCCTCAGCTTCTCATACAGCTGATTCTTGGCTCTTCTCATAGGGCTTTGAGACATATGTCAACTCTGCCAAGTTGCAGCTATGCCCAGCCCAGCATGGGCTATAGAGAAGGTGGGGGCCCTGCTAGGCTCTACCAGACTCAGAGTTAGCATCGATTCAGCCCTGTTCTCTTTGAGTGCAGAGTTAATAAGGCCAATGCAAGCAGGAGCCATGGATGATCCCCTGAATTTGTAGGTAATTTAGATGGAAGGAGACAGGTGCACTGGGCCTCCATAAATAAATTTTACAGCAATGGGGTGGGTAGGAAGGATAGAAACCAGATAGCACCCCAGGGAGTCTAGGGGTGGAGCCAGCCTTTCAGGCTGATTATGCCTCTGCCCTAGGGGGATGGAAATGGTCCCTTTGCCAGCATAAAGTTGCTGAGAGTGAAGCTTACCTAGAAAGGCAAGAGGCCAAGAACCACCCAAGCAAATTCTTGAGATGAACTGCTGTGGAGAAATTCCTCGTGCTTTTTTCATAGAGAGGAGCAGGAGTGGCATGGAAGGGTCAGAAGAATGATGAGAAGGGAGGGGCAGAGTGTGGAGTGCTGAAGTGAGGAAGGAATGAGGAGGAAGGAGAGGGAGAGGGGCAGTGGGCTGTGTCCTTTGTTCTGTGGAGCCTCCAGGGCCCAACCTATCAACATGTACTAAATCAAAATTTAGAGTCTTGCAGGGCAGGAGCTAAGGCCAGGCTTAGGACCTCACTGCCACTCACTGGGCCATGTCATAGTAACTTCAGCCCACCTCTTCCACCTCTAAGAGGGAACCTCCCATACACAAACAATGGGAGCAGCAAAGGTGGATGGGATGGAGAAGGGATAGGGCAACTGGCTTAGGCACCCTCCCTCCTTTCCTGTCCCCTTGAGTCTCCCCATTATTTTTTTTTTCCTTACTATGGGAGACTGAAGTCTCCCATCCAGGTAGCCAGTGAGCCAGTGGAGGAAGGTATGTCCAGACCAGCCATGTTATTCCCAGCAACCTCAAATGTGCATGTAATGAGGCCCACAAAAAATTCTGACGGCAAGATTTTTTTCCCCTAGTTTTTCCCATTTTTAAAATTCTGTTTAAAACCCAAGAGCTTAGTTTTTCCCAAAGGGATGAGGATGGAGCCAAGGCCAGAAGGGCACTTTTAGGGTGTCTTCTGCCGTCTCACAGTGAGGCGTCTTCATGGGAGAGCATAATGGGAAACTCAGTTTAATGGCCTACAAATAAGAAATCTGAAACAATTAAAATTCATTCCTAATTAATTGGATTCTTTTTTCTTCTCTCATTACCAACAATTGCAGTCAGACGACAAGACTTTAAAAACAAAAGCAGCTTGCAGCCCCCACTTCAGCCAGGTGCCACCCAGAAGGAACTGGAGTGATTTTCTACAGCTTTGCCTCAAACCCCGCTCCTTTCTCCAGATCACTTCCTGACCCTCCCCAAGCAGACAGGCGACACAATCTTCAGAAGCAAAGACCCTTTAAGTCATGGAGTCACGGATGAGTTTATTACCCCAACATTGCAGAGTACTTTTTTTATAGTTTTTAATTCTGGTTTATTTACTCTCCTGATGAACCGTTTCAGCAACCACATTTCTCATTACCGATGCAGCCGTCTCCACTTGGTTTGGAATCACGTCCTCCTCCCTCTGCTCCTCCTTGCCTTCTGGGGCTGTGACCCAAATTCCAAGTGACAGAAAGCAGCAGGAGATGACAGAACCTCAGAAGAAAAATGTGAGCATGGAGCCAGGAGGCAGGAGGCAGGAGACCCAGGGACTTGCTCTACCTGGGCTGCGAGCTGCATGACATTGTTGGCCAACCTTGTACCTCTGTGCAACAAGAGAGCTGCCTTAATGCCGCCCATATGCCTTCCAGCTCTGCATCCTTAACACTACATTAAAAAAGAAGAAATTGTGGATGACATCCATGGAACTAGTCATAGATGCCACGTAATGCTCATAAATGGTTTTATTAGCCACACACCCAGCATCAGCATTTCTTAGACAGGAGACAGAAAAGGAACTTTCCCAAACACAAGGTGCCACATGTAAGCCTGGCTGACTCCACAGTCTTATCTTTTAACCACTATTTCCTCTCAGGTTTGAACTCTGACCCACCTTTTACTATGCTCAAGTTTCAAGTTGTGTGTACAACCTCAGCCTTTCTCTTTCTTTCTTTTTTGTGGGTAGAACGTTCTTGTAGAACCTTTCACCTCACCTGGGTCTAAATGAGCCAGAGTGGATGACTCTGATTGACCCAACTAGAAGGTAAGCTACTCTACACAGCATATGGAAGCAGGGAATAGTCCCTTTCTTCCTACTGTAAAATGAAGGGACCATGGCTGGTTTGCCCAAGGATCAGCCCCTTATAATCAGAGCTGATGCCCTATGTTCCCACCACCAATGGAGTCTCCCGGGGACAGGAGTTCTCCCTGAGACTTTATTTTATTATTATTATTTTTGTCTGAGATGCCTCATAATAACTGGGATAGATTTCTCAGGAAACCAAATAATGGGATGCATTTCCAGCCTGGCTTTATAATTAATGTTTGCATCATTTATCTTTCGTGGAAAGATTATTCTGACTAACGAGGTTCTGGGCCACTAATTCATTACACTGCCTTGTCACTTCCTGCTCCTTCTTATTACCCAGAAATAGACTCATTAGTCAGAGTTCAATGACAGGGAGAAATTGTGTTCGTTAATTTAATTCTCTCACTCACTTCTGGGCCAGTGTTTGTCCGAAATTGGGGATGAGAAGGGGTAAAAATTAGTCATCTTCAGTCTTGACTTCAGTCTCATTATACCTTCCACCTCACCCCTGTTCAACAAGAAAAGGGCCAGAAGGGCTCCAAGTGGAGCCACATGGGTGCTGCCCTTTTTCAACTCAAAGCTGTAAGTGGTGGGTGAAGGAACATAGTCGAGGGACTTAGGGACTTGTAACATATAATAGGTTTTAACTTTTTTTATCCTCAGCTCTTAATTGGTAGTATGCTGTGGTATGAATGTGTTCCCAAAGTTCATGTGTGCACTTGATCTCCAGAGCAACAGTTTGGGAGTTGGACCATTAAGCATTGAAGGAGTGGTGAAAAGGAATTTTAAAAAGTACTGAAAAGGATGAGTTTGTCCCCCATAAAAATGCATTCATGCACAAACATGCATGTGTGAGATGCAAAGTGTTCTCCACGTCCCAAGCACTGGAAGGTAAGGTGATGTATATATACATATATACATATATATATGTATATATATATATAGTCTAGGCTCCGGATGGAGTTAACCTAGATATGAGTTCCAGTCCTGACTCTTCTTCACGTGTGCATTGCATGACCTTTCATAAGACACTTAATCTCCCATGGCTGCGTTTCTCATCACCAATAGGAATGGAAAAGTCTCCCTCTCCTTATTATGAAGATCAAGCTGCACAAGGCAGTAGCAGCCATCTGTACCATGTGCTGCAGCTAGGACTATGAAGAATTTAGAGAAAAGGGGCCTTGGAATTAACACATCAAAACCCGGGCAGTGGGAAGATGGGATGTCTCTGCGTATCAATTCTGGCAGCACCGTGCAATCACCTGGATGCCTAGACCCACTCAGATCATTTCAGTTGGAATCTTTAAGCATAAGGCAAGGACGTCAGTGTATTTAAAAGCTGCCTGTGGGAAAGATCAGGAGAATTGCTATTAAAGAAAAAAAAGCTGCCTACCGTTATAAGGTGGGGTCAGGACAGACAAATACTCAAGTCTTGGGGTCTCCAGTGAGCTTAGGAACATTGATCAGTTACAAGGTAACCTAGCTGGGTGCCGTCTTCCAGGACTACCCAGGGAAACAGGCTCAGAGACATTTCAACCCTGGGCTGTCCCTGTTCAGAAGAAGGGGACACTGAGTACTCATTTCCTCCTGTGGGCAGGGTCATTTCCCTGGGTTCTTTCTTGACTAGGATCATTACGTACATTGTTCCAGGATCTGGGAAGCCCACTGGGAGCAAAAACAGAGTCATCACCTATTGTGAACCGGAAGCTAGTCTCTTGGGGAGTTGGAACCACATCACCAGTGAATGCTTAAATACAGAGCCAAACAAATGCTCATGGGCTGATTGAGCCTGGGGATAAGGAAGGCTTTCCCAAGGAAGCCTCTTGGGTTGAAGAGGGTACACAGGGTAGCCCAGATACAGAAGGAACAGAAGTGGTTTCTAAGTAGTGTGACCAAAAAACAGTACCAAATCTGTGTGGCTGGAGGGAGGACAGCACAGAGAACAGAGAAGCTGGACAGCAAGCCTCCCGGCAGTGTTTCCTAGACTACCCTGTGCAGGATCTGTGTCCTTCTCTTTCAGGGCAAAGGGTAGATCTTATGCTGCAGAATTTTAAGTAGGACAAAGATATGCATGGTGAGATAGATTAAGTCATACCTGAAGCCCACTTACTTCCCAGCACTGTGATATTAAGGGCCAACACCAAGGCATGTGACAAGGGACCACTTCATCTCTGTGAGGTTCTTTAGCCCCATGGTCAGTATCTTATGAAAATTGTGGTAGCTCCAGACTCCAGTGGATAGGGACGAGTTCTCAGCTCTATTGGGACAGGAAAAATCAAGGAATCTGTGCTCTAGATCTTTATCCACCAAGGAATTGATCAGTAACTCAGTTTCTAGAAGTGTTGATAGCATTAACCACTGGGAAGGAATATCCTCCTCCATGATAAATGAGTCCATTAGAACTGTAGGATGTCCATCTTCCTTTTCTGTGTAACTTTATCACCAGAAGACTGGCCATATATCTGTACTGATTCTGTCCAGTATGGATGGAGAGGCTGAGGACACAATAAGGATGTCACTAGAGCTTTTGGCATTTAACCAGCTTCTGACTGGAGATCATAGACTTCTTTAATCTTAGGATGTGAGAACCAGATATGTTTGCTAAACAAGTTTCTTCATTTTGGTATTTGCCATCAGGGAGGGCTAGATAGAGTCAGGGCTCCCTGTTGGAGAAAGCCAGAATGGGGAAGGACAAATGACACCCCCCACACATACCCCTTCAGTATCTTATGTGTTTGCAGAAGATTACGTGTATGTTCGTGACTGATAATCTTATCATGCAGAGGTGAACCATTGCACATACATCATTAGCACTGGCCACAGTTGGCCATCACTAGTAATCTCTTGTGATAAAGAAGCACTCTCCAATGCAAGGAGGGAGTCAGGACCAGGGGCCGGATGGGGAAGCTTTGTGAGGATTGTGGATTTCCTTGAAATCCAAGGTGGTCCTTCTGCCAAGAAGGTCTCACTCAGATCCTTGACCCATTGGTTGAGAAATTCAACAGTCCTGGGGATGGAGTCCTGAGAACAAATGTATTATCTTCAATTCCCAGGAAAAGAAAAGGTCAGATTAAATAACATAACCTTGGTGATTATTTAGCACCATGCCTAACATATACCACATAATACAATATTACATTTACTATTGATATTTATTTTTATAACTTTTAAAAGAAAAAGCAAGAGTTAGACAACTCAATCTTGAGTATGATGTGACTTAAAATATTTATGATTTATTATCTCAATTTTAAAATCAACAGTGAGAACTATATTATACCCATTGTAAAGATAAGGAAGCCGAGTATCAAAATGGTGACTTCCCAAAGATCAAGCAAAATATGGCAGAGCAGGGATTTGACTTGTAAGGCTGCCCAGCCTCTTGGGCTGAGTCTTGATGAGCTCATCTGTGATTGCATTCATCTTCTAGAACTGCCATTCAAAATATCATAGACTGAGTAGGTTACATGACAGAAATTTATTTCTTCACAATTCTTGAAGGTAGAAGCCCCAGATTTAGGTGTCTGCAAGGTTGGTTTCTTTCAGCTGTTCTCCCTGGATTGTGCATGGCTGCCTTCTCTGTGTGTCTTTCTTGGCCTTTCCTCTTCATATCCTATTCTCTTCCTTTAAGGACACCAGTCATTGGGTCAGGGTGAAGCTGTATGTCCTTTGCTTAACTAATGACCATTTTAAGGGTCTTGCCTTCAAATACAGCTACATTCTGAAGTCCTGGTGGTTAGAATTTTAGCATAAAAATTCTGGAAGGACATAGTTTAACTTACAACAGTGACCACGGAGTTTGGATAAAGCTCTTTATCCATTACTTGCCATGGGAATCTCTACTTGGCTTTTCACATTACATCAGTTACTCTACCCCAGATATCTTTCTCCCTGCCATACAAAAAAGTTTTCTCTGAATGGCTGGAAAAATGTCAGGATTAAGAGAACTCTCTCCAGAGAGGAGGTATGGAAAGGATAGGTAAGACAAGGCAGCTGCTCCAGTTGTCAATCTTTAGCAAAGATCCCTTATTAATTTCCCTGAGGGACAGAATGGAAGGGGTGAATGTCACTGACAGACACAGGAAGCATTTAGAGGGAATTTTTGTTATAGGTCATCCTGTACCCACCGAAGGTCTGCAAGAAGCATTTGCATGAGTTCTGTCTTACTGCTAAATGGATTCATGAAGATCATCCGTTTCAGGAGTTCAAGGTCATCCACACATAAGGATCTGTTGATTGGTCCTAGTCCCTTTTGTTAACTTCTCTGAGCCACAACCTTCTCTTATTTCTGTCTGACATTAAAGGATCGTTAACAGAAAGACAAGGGTAGCTTTTAAATGTTGCTGGAAAAAGAAAATGTTGAAATCCAAAAGAATGATGAAAGGGAACAGTAGACATCTTACCAACTGCATTCTATAACCTTTTGACTTTGGGGATAATGAACTATATTTCAAATGTATTTGGTTTGTTTTGCTAAAATTATCAAGTTAATCCATAGGAAGAAGAGACAGGGTAACAGAAACATGTGGTAAGCATATTTGATTGGTACCTGGCAGTTGGGGGTAGACAGCTGGAGAGAGGGGGAATTTAATTTCCTGGGGCCCACACGTTTCTGAGTGATTGGCAGGCTAATTTTGCTCTCCACTAGGCCTGGTATTGAAAGGAAGTGAAGATTCAGAAAGCTGCCAAGAACTGTTCCTTGCTTTGGCAAAAATTCTAGACTTCATCAGAGAAATCAAGAACTGCATTTAGGGATTTGGAAGGCCAGGCCGAGAGGAATTTTCCAGGTAGTGATAATGGTTACAAGTCATTGAACATCCTTTCAAAGGTTGTATTTTCTATTTGCTCTCTGATTAAGCTTATGAAGAATTATACTTGATATGCCTTTGCCATCATGTAAAAGACTCAGTAATAAGTTGCCTGAAGATGCAGTGAATTAATGACAGATAAAGACATCTGAGTCTGGGTCCAGTTATCTTTTATCTATTTGTACTGGATCCCCTAGAGCTCTGTTCAGAGAATACCTATGTAGCCAAGAGTTTGGATGATCTACAGAACCAGAAAAAAAGAAAGATTACTGTGGTTTAAAGACTTTCCTTCCTCATTACTCTACAATTCTAGATGTCTAGATAGTCCATAACCAGTTCAAAGCATGAATATTATAGTCAAACAGTCACAAGTTCAAATTCATTCTTAAAGGTCAGGTGACCTTGGGTAAATTATCTCATCTCCTTAAGCCTTGATTTCCTTGTTTGTAAAAACAGGACAATAAAACTGATCTCATAGGATTGTGTGTGTGTGTTTGTGTGTGTGTGTGTGTGTATCTTTGTGTGTGGTGGGTAACAAAGTGTCTGAAACCTAGTCGGGGTGGGTCTTAAAGAAATGTAACAAAATTCTGCTTGCACATCATAGTATTGCAGCAGTGAAGCAGGATTTGCAAGGGGTACCACAAGCCTTAGCTTGTTGTGGGAAGATGACATATTTCTTTATTTTGGTCTCTTCTAGAAGTTCCTGCATACATTCCTCTCAAGGTCACTGCTGCCTTCTAAAACCCAGAGAGGCCAGAACCTAAGAATGACAAACTTCATCAGACAGCCAGGCCCTCAGTCCAGTGGGGGATTGGTACAAACAGACATAGTGATCAAGGAACGTCACAGGGACCTGAACTGGAGAGAAGAATGGAGAAAGATCAATGCTGGACCCAGAATCATGAACTGTGCCAACCTGGGGTACTGAATCTGGGAAGATGGTCGGATCGATGGATTCCAAGGATTCCAGATGAATGGATTTCAGCAATGCTGAAAAGTTAAATAGAGTCTTGGGCGAGGTGTTTGGAGTGAAGGGACAGATGAAACAGAACCAATTCTGAGAGGACACATCTGATTCTGAAAAATGTCTTGGCTTCTTGTCACCTTTCAAAGACAAAATCACAGCTCTGTGATTATGCATCTAAAAATAAACATGCACATGTGAGAGCATGTGCAAGTGTCTGTGCACAGATGGGTGTGTGTGTAAACTCTGCCCCTGTCCTCATATTCCACAAGCACGGTAATGCTGGGGACGTGTTGTTTACGAGGTAGGTGCAAATAGAATTCTATTCTCATGGTTCTGAGAATTGTGCTTTAAAAATATTCAAATATATCCCATGTACTTCTATGCTCTTTAGAGATTTTTCTTGTAATATTAACATATACTCTATTACCTCCTTATTAATAGGAAATTCTGAGACATTGACTTCATCCATCATAATAAGCTGAGACTCCTGTCTCCTGCCTTAGGGCTGACAAGGCAGGCTATGGTGTCCAAAGGACCCCAAAGAGCAGACTTCCCTTTCTCCATCCTCCCAACTCTCACCCTATGCAGAAATGGCAGAATATCAGGCAAGGAATTATGCTACAACCCTTATTCTGTGTATATATTTTTTAAACTCTGAATTTTCCCACTAAGTCAAGGATTTAATCAACCTTGATTGTGACAAAGAAGATACAGAGAGCCTGTGGATATGAACCCCATCTTCAAATCAGCCTACCAGGCACAATACTGGTTACAAGGTTTCTTCATTTTCAAAGCAGGGTAAGGCAGAGCCCCTGCATGGGTTGGGATCCAGTTTAAATTTCCCCATCATGCAACAAGAATATCAAGACTTTCTAAGTATGCCCATAGCCAGGAAAACATAGCACAATTCACAGTGTCTTTTAGAAAAAATATGACAAAATACCATGGGGTTGGGATAGGCCATCAAGAAAAGAGATGTTCCATAATTTTCCATACACAATGACACTTTTCCCAGTTTCCCAGCTGGGTTTCAGACTATTTTTTTTTCTTTCTGTCGATAACAAGGAAAGGATTTAAGAGTATCTGTGTATTTCAATTTTAGAAATGGTAATAAACACTTTTAATAACAAATTCCTGGCTCAGTTGTAGAGTACTTGCTTAGCATGCATAAGGCCCCTAATTCAATCTCCTCCACCTACAAAGAACAAAAAAATTATTTTCCCAAATTCTCATATTTTTACTTTTTCCTAAAATTTCCAAGGTCTACAAATGTGTCCCTTTTCAGATTGTTTCCTTTGAGGTCTTTGATATATATTGAAGTTGTTTGTTCAGTTCTTTCTTTCCTACCAACCCATCCTCCCTTAATTGGGCATCAGATAGGACTGCATATTTTAGATATTTTTAATTGAATTGAGTTTTATGTTCTCATTCTAGATTTATAGACTATTAAATAGGATGTCTTACATTTTTCTCTCAAAGAAAATAAAGAATCAGTGTGGGACAGAGCCACCAGTCAATTATATCAGTGAATCATCGACAAAGAAACTTATCCCCTTCAATCTTAGGAGAAAGCAATTGGGTTCCACAACAGTGGAAAATTCCCACTGGCCTGGAACGTCACTGTGCCTTTTGTGAGTGACTGAGAAGAGGTCCAGAGATTATAATGACAAATTAGCCTGCAGGTATATTAGGAACAACTGTGCTCCATGCTAAAGAGAAAATCAGAGGTGTTTCAGCTTTGGTGATCAAGTGGGGATAGAAAATACATTGGCAGTAATGAAATAGACCTTAAAATTAAGTAAACAACTCTTATAAAGCAGCTCTCGGTTTCCCCACATCCTCCTTTTTGTACAGAAATCTCTATACCATTTACAAGCCTTTCATAGCAGACACTTCAGTCTTCCAAGTTCCTAATTTTCCACATTGTTACCTGACCTTTCTCTGGCACCTGTGCACAGCAGAGTCTTGGGACACATAGTCCCTAAGCATTCCCACTTGCAACTGCACTAGGAAACTATCTCCTCAAACAACCCAGCCAGCCTGCTACCGGTCCCTTTCAAAGAGCAAAGAGATGGCCATCACAAACACCATAGCCATGACCTTGAACTCCAGTCCTGGAGAAAGGAATTGCCACTGGTTCTAGGGGAAAGGCCCCCGTAGTCTGTGCAAAAAAACAAAGAATGGAGTGGGCACCTACCTGTGCTGACCCTCGACTTCCACCTCTTCCCACCTTCCCCGTTTCTTTTTCCACTCATTTTTTTCCACTTTAAAAACATCCAACTTTGCCTTGGGGATGAGCAGAATGAAATGTCACTTACCTATAAAAAGAGAGACAGAAGAAAAGACACGCATCACATTACACACAAGTTCTTTGAAATCAAGGCCAGCTTCTGACTTTGAAACTGTAACAATGAATGAATATTATTTTTTCTTCCTACCTTTCTATATTTAATGAAACTCAGGATTTTGCAAGACACCCGCCTTCCTTCGTGGAAGAAAGGTCAGAAGGAAGCCAGGGGGGGATGAACAGACTGCAGCAATCAAGGATGACTCTCAGATGGACTTGGGCACTGAGGTTGTGGCCTGTCTCTTTTCTCACAGGCAGAGAAAAGGCGGCAGAGACCCAGGGTCAAGGCTGGCATAGCTACTCAGGAGGAGAGGGGCAGACAGCTCCCCACAGGCAGGGTGACCTTCCGTCTGGTGGCTCTGGAACTTTTTCAAGTCATTGAGACTCTGGGTCTTTCTTGTGTCTTCTCCTTCTCCCTTACCCCGCCTCTTCATTCAGCTTCAAATGAACTCACCCAAGGTCTCTATTCTCCTGTCTGTCAGGGAGCATCCATACTGCTCACCTTCAGAGATGCTTGTCCCCAAATGCTTATTATTGCAAGGCTCAAAGGCCAGTGTACCACCTGTATGGGCTATATTGTTCAGTCCCCTGCCTCAGGCAGGATCCAATCTGGGCCATACAAGATCCAGGAGAACGTTTTTCTGAGACCATTATTCCCCTCCTTCTAAGGACACTGAGTGCACATCTTGCCTGGCTTCTGGTCCCCAAAGCGCCCTTTTTTCACAAAGCAAGTTCCCCACAGCTCTGACTCAGTTTTCCTCAGCGGCAGGAAACATGGACTCTGCGCCTTCTATTTTCAAGAGTTACCCCCTCACCTCACCCCACCACGTATGCTTCTGTATTTCAAAATAGATTTCAGTGGCTGGCCAGGATCTTGTTGTTGTATCTAAATAACTCAATTCTACTTAGCATCTTCCTAGAAATTTCGGGCTTCTACCTTCTCTCACCTTCTCTAAGACCCTTGGCCCAGGGCTGAGTCCTGAGCAGAAAAGTGACCACTAGCCCCCTCAGTCAGTGATGATTCTGCATTCCCTAGAGTTTTCCACTCACCATGCTCTGCCAAGCAGGCAATTCTCACCACGTATGTTTGGGAAATGTGGCATCTCTTTTTCCTCCGGGAGATTTACAACCATGTTTGTGTATCAAGGACTTGGAAGAGGATTAAGGTGAAGAACTAGGCTTAAGCTTTTCCCAAAATTATTTGACACAGAAAAATTCCTTCCTACACATAAACTTAAACACTTTACTTCTGAAAACCGGTTTTGTTTCATTGTTCTTGTTATAGATATCAAATTAAAAATAATTGATTTGGTTTTATCATAGGTCATGACCAGAAGACTCTGAAGTTAATGTCTGGCCCTACATACCCAAAAGGAAAAGTGGGCTGGGAATTTTCCAAATCAGAATCAGGGATCAGGGTTGACTCTAATCTTCACCTAATATGAGAAGCCAGGGCTTCACCCCCTGCAGCTTCCTCCTTTATAAGGAGGGAGAGTCCACAAACCCTGTTTAAACCAGTAAGATGTTATAATACTGCAGCAATCCTTGAATGTGCTTGGTAAAGTTTAAAGTGCAAATAAGTCGAAGTGCTTGATGTGACCAAGCTGTCTTTGGGACCATATTCATTGACAAAGGGAGTGCTTGGCCTCTGTGGCCCCTGGGAACTGGAGAAAGGTGTGTAGTTTTTTTCCCCCAGCTAAGGAGGAATCAGAAGCTCCTGTGCCTATGTTACTTCCCTCACTAGGACCCCAAGGGACGACACTGATCTCATAGGTCATTTTCCATTTTTAGTATGTTTGCCTGAAAGTTTCCTTATGTCGCACAGGGTGATCTCTCTGCCTTCACACTGTTTGCACCTTTGGAAGCCTGTAATTCTGCTCCATCTCTGCTCTGTAGCTTTGCAGTTGGGAAAATTTCTCAGTAGACCAAGAGACTTGAACTGTTGTGCCTCAATTCATTGTTACTCTTAAATCAGAGATGGCATAAGGACAAATGGGCGTTCAAATCACAACCTGTTAACTCAGGCTCAGCCATTATAAAAGATACCACCCTACTACAGCATGTTGGTGGCTGGGTGGCTGTGTGAGTGAGGACAGGCATCTATCTTTCCTGCTTAGAAATGTTAGAACCTAAAACTGTTCTAATAAACAAAGTTTATTAATTTCAAAACAATCATCACCTGTAAGTTTTCACTCATTCAAAAAAATGTTCTTAACAATAATCTGTGTGTAAATTCCAGGATTATTTGTTACAGAACAGGAGAATTCTGAGAGATGATTATATTTTCTGTGCATAGTAGAAAGAATGAATGAAGTGGAACTAAAATCCCAGGCCTGGGAGAATTTGAAGACTTCTTTGGAAGAAAGTGATACATCTATAATAAGTTGGGAAAATACTCAGAAAGCCATAAATGTGGTTCTACTTTGGCCACCGTACCCACCCTCTTTCTGTAGAAGTCTTATTTCCCCAGAATCAATGCTTGGTCTCCAGGATCTACACAAAGCTCCCCTCAGAATGTGTCATCCTATCTTTCTCTTCCCTTCATAGCTGCTAGAGTTTGGATGTGGAATGTCCCACAAAGGCCCATGTGATGGTCCCCAGAGTGGTGCTATAGACAGGTGCTGTGGACCTTTAAGAGGTGGGCTCACAGGAAGTCCTGAAGGACTTGACCTACATGTGGAACATGAGACCCTGGTTCTCAGTCTTTCTCTGTTTCTTGGCTCCATATGTAGGCACCCACTTCAACATCTGTTCCCACCATGACATGCCACCCTCACCAGCGACCAAATTAATGAGGCTGTTCAGTCTTGGTCTTAAACTTCCAGAACTGTGAGTCAAAACAAACCTCTCTTTACCTCATAGGTCTCCTGTGCCAGGTATTTTGTTATAGTGACACAATACTTACTAATATGGTTCCAACGCAAAGCTTGCTCTTGCTCCACCCCGTTAGCCCTCCTTCCATTTCGCCACCTATTACAAACTGCTGTTTCTATTCTACTATTTCATTTTAACTTTTTGTAACCTTGACAATACCTAGCCTAGGTTTGCTGCAAAGTGAGTTATAAGAAAGCTTTAGGTTTTCAGACCTTTGTGAATTTGGAATTGCAGATAAGGGATTATGGATCTATACATACTGTGATATACTGTGATAGCACTGGGGCTATAGAGATGAAAGATGTGACCCCTGTCTTCTTACATTTCAGAGGAGAAATCACGTGATGAGACAATGAAATATAATGTAGCATCACACTGACAAGCAGAGCAAGATACAAGGCTATGAGAGGACAGAGGACAGGTAGTTTCCATGGGTGCTGAGAAAAATCTAAATTAAAAACTCTGGGATTAGGTGTCGACTATCAGGGAACACTTCAAAGAAAAGGCTGGACTGTGTGAACAGCTCCCTGCTGAAATGCTGCATTAAAAATCTGTTGACTACTTTCTACCCTACAGCCCTCCACAGCAAAGGGAAGCTGGCTTTCCTCTTCAAATCTTTCACAGAAGCCATTCTGCAGTGGAATTCCCCACTGACCTGCCCCCCAATCTAAGGCTGGCCTCAGATGTTTGGTTGTCTGAAGGACTCGGAACCCCAGATGGGAGCTGACTCTGCAGATGGGGACTGCGCCAACCTGACCTTCAGTCTCCATTCGAGGCACTACAAGTTTGACCCATTTCAGTGACTTTTTGGCTCTCTTAAAGGTTCATCTTAAAACCACAAGTGGTGACAGCCCAACTGTTCAAAAATGACTTCAGCTGAAGAGCATCTCCTCTGGTTCTCCTTTCTTCATGTTAACACTGAGTATCAAGAAAAGCTCTATTAACAATCCTCACCCCCTCAACACAAACACACACACACACACACACAAACACACACACCTCTTCCAGAGCCAGGACCACTCCTCTGCTTCTGAGGGCAGCAATGATACTGATACCCTTGGTGGCTCTTACAGCATGTAAGACTCAGGCAAATTTGAAATTTGAAATAGACAGATTCCAGTACTTCAAGTGCTTTCTCCAGACACGGTATCTGTGTTGACAATTAAAAGACAGGTCCAGACTTGGGCTAAGACTAGCTCTCCTTAAACATTGTCTTTACCTTTGGGCCTTGAATAAAATAAAAGAATAAAAATGGAGGTTCAGGCCCAGGACTAGGCAGTGTCCTTTCCTCCCCATCCATACCTACTTCTGTCCAAACTGGGAATCTGAGAACCTACCAACGAGAGCCTTGGCCCCATATCCACATTGCTGTGGTCTGCGAGGCCAGCTCTGTGACATGGTTTATGGTGACTGAGTCTCCACTTTCCTCTCCTTAGCATCCCAAAAGGCTGATGTCAACACGCCCATCCACCAATGCACGGGTGGGAGAGAGAGTGGCTCCTCAGTACCTACAGTTATTCACTTGATTAGAAGTATGACACCCCAGCCCTGTTCTGGAGTGCTGGGAAGAAAAGAAGAGACAGTTGCTCTGGCTCTCTTTCAATGGATAAATGAAGTTAGGCCATCTAAAAGTACAATTAATTTTAGGCAGGTGTTTGAAAAGGCTGAGGGGTTGCTAGGTAGCCATCAACTGATGAATGGATAAAGAAAATGTGATATGTATATATGTCATATATACATGAGTATCATTCAGCCATAAGGAAAAAGGAATGTGTCATTTGTAGGAAAATGGGTAGAACTGGAGATCATTGTGTTAAGCGAAATAAACCAGACTGAGAAAAATAAATATTACATGTTCTCTATCATCTGCAAAATCTGGAAAATACACACAAAAAAATGAATGATATGAATATAAAATGAGTCGGGGGACTGTTTGGGAGTAAGAACCAGGAGAAAGGTGAAAGGGCAAATGCCGAGGTGAATATGATCTAAGTGCTTCATATACAGGTATGGAAACAGAATGTTGAAACATGTTAAACATCCTTTTAAAAGGGAGGGGATTAAAAAAGAGTAATAAAGGGGTAACTTCGATTAAAATACAGTACATGTATATACAGAAATATCACAATGAAACCCCTTTGTACAATTAATGTACATTAATAAAAAGAGATTTAAAAGATCTTATTTCTTTAAAAGCAAAATAATAATAATAATTAATATAATAATAAAAAGACAGTGAGATGGAGTGAATGAGGAATGGAACCTCCCACTTTCTATTTGGTGCCTTTCCACATGTGGAGCACTGTTGATGTGCATCGTCTTCTACCTTTCCTGGACAGGGGCCTGGCACTCACACTCCACTGTTGGGGAACATTGAAGCCCCAGGAAGTAGCTGGCTTGGCTAGAAGTTGGGGAATGCTTCTGGAAATAACAGAGGGGCAGAGGAGAATCCACACTGTCTGTCTCTTGTTTTCCTCCGTGTTTTTTCCTAGGTTGAAGGAGGAGGACTCCCAGAAGATTGGCCACACATGCAACTGTGGAGTGGGGCAGATATCAAGAGGGCCTGTGGACTTGGTTGGAGCTCCATCGGAGGAAACCACTGCTCTGCTTCTCTGAGGCTCCCGAGGGAGACCAGAATTCTTTTGAGGACTTTTTTTTCTCCATTGCCACACACACAGCTTTTTTTTTTTTTCCAGTGAGCATATTTATTGATGTTTGCAACTCAACAGAAAAATTTGCTAAAAATCTAGGACTCTCTACTGTCCTTCCAGCCCTGCCCTTCTTTCTCTTCTACTAAGTAGGAAGGTGAAAGGGGGAATCTGAGCCAAGCAGAGGCTATCCTCCCAGCCCACTAACTGCCTCCAGGGACCAGCCTCTCCTCTGTGTCTCTGACAGTCAAGTGGCCGAAAGCAGCCATCTGCACAAAAACCACTAAGCCAGCCACTTCTCTGTGTTTCTGGAAGCCTCAGGAAGTATCATTGACCTTGCCTTCCTTCCTGCTCTCTGTTTTTCTGTGAGGTGTCTCTGAGGAAGGTGAAGGGTACAGTTTAGATTCTACTAATTAGTGTCTGTTCCTTAATGACTTGGTAAGTGTCTGGAAATTGCTAAAAATTCCAGAAAACAAAAAGAATAGTAGCCAAGTCCTAGGGTAGGGTTAGGACAAGGGCACCTTTTTTTAATAGCTGATTAATAGACAACTAACTAATAGTAGCTCTCAATTTTGACTCCACATTAGAATCCTCTCAGAAGATTTGAAAAATCTCCATGTGCAGGCTACATCCAACCCAGTCAGAATTCATAGGAGTAGGGGCCAGGCATCTGTACTGCATTTCTAAAATCTCTATCAGTGATTCCAACAGGTCGACAGATTTGTGAACTGATGGGCTGCCACCAGAGGGCTGGTTAAAACACAGGTGCTCAGTTTAAGGACATGCACTACTGTTTCTTCTTTCTCCCTCCTCTTCCCTTCCTGCTTCTCCTTCTTCTTTTTCTTCTTCCTCTTCCTCTTTTTGGTACTGGGAATAGAACTCAGGGCCTTAAGCTTGCTAGCAAGTACTCTATTACTTGAGTCACACCCCAGTCCTCTTGCTTTCTGATTTGATGTTCAGATCACTAACTTTCCCTTAACTGGCCTCAAACTACAATACTCCTACTTGTACCATTTGGCTATCAGGGATTACAGGAGTATACCACCATGCCTGACCAGGGCCAGCATTTCTGAATCAGTAGGTTTGCAGTGTGGCCTGAGATTTTTCATTTCTGAGTCTCTGTGTGATGCTGTTGTTGCTGGTCTGGGACCAGACTTTCAGAAACCCTGCATTAGACAGTCCCCACAGCTCTTGGAAAGAAAAATGGTCCAGGGTAGAAGAATTATTTGCTGAGATGCAGTTTTTATGGTTGTGAGGCTCCCTTACCTCCTTCCTGCCAGAGAGAAAGGAGGTCCACCTGGGTTTCCCCTGGCATTCTAGGACTGCTCCTTGTGTCGAAGCTTATTTTGAAAGGAGCCTCCACAGCCCAAAGTAAAGGATGACAGTATTCCCCTTTTCTACCTCTCCTACAGCCAGAAGATTCTTCAAAATAAAATTCTAATCCCTTGATCTCACCAAACTACTTCCTGTGAACAGGAGGGAGGCCTTCTTACCTATTACCATCACCAGAACGGTCCTCTGCCTGGTATATGTCTGTTGAATCAATCAATAAATGAACTGCTTAGGATGTTTTGCTGTTGCAGATAGAGGGGAACGAATCCTATGCTTAATTAACAAATATTTGCCAAACACTTTCTATGAACACCCATCTGCCTATTTGATAAACCTGGAGGTTGTAACAACATAAGATAATCAGAGTTTTGACTGCCATAGAATTGTGTAGTTCACATACCTCTTTCAGCAACATGTCACCAAGAACCTCAGTCATCCCACCAGTCACTTCCAAGAATAGCATAGGAAAGGGCCAGAGAGGCCAAGCTCTTCTAGCAGTGGTCTGGGAGGTTCCCTTTCTGTATTCTCTTCCTGAAGTCCTCCAGGACTGCACACTTGTGAATGCCCTGCGCTCTAACCAGGACACTCAAGGAGGAGCGAAGGGCTGGCCCCATCCTCCCATGTGCTAAAGAGCTTGCCTGGTGCTTTGCACAGGTGAGCATGAGGGGCAGCTGAAATAGGCTATGTGCTGATTGCAGGGCACTTGTTCAGGACTTCTCTTTCTGAGCAGGACCTGCTCAAGGAACAGAGGCAGATGTGTTTCTGTGTGTCCTGCACTCAGCCACATGGCTGGAGCAGGGGAAGGAAGGAGGGTGAGGCCTGCATTCACTCTTTCCCTCCCTCTAAACTTGTTCGTG
Organism: Castor canadensis; assembly: GCF_047511655.1. Lineage (NCBI taxonomy): Eukaryota > Metazoa > Chordata > Mammalia > Rodentia > Castoridae > Castor > Castor canadensis. The sequence continues at coordinate 165,649,030 of NC_133387.1, forward strand.
TAGTAAAACACAGAGGCCCTGCTGTGACTGTTGATCACAGCCAAAGCAAAGGCAGGTTTTGAAATTCATCAGAGACTTTCCCCACAGCTGCATTCAGCCAGGCTGGAGTCTTCCTGAGGGCCCTCTGGCTGAGGCCAGTCCCCAAGTGGGAGCAGGGACAACTGTCAAATTGCCTTTGCAACATCCTGCATTTGTTTCTTGAGGCTTAAGAGAGACAGTAGGTGGAGGGAGATGAACAAGACTAAAAATATCAAAGGGAGGGGGAGAAAAAGAGAGAAGGAACACCTTCAGAAAATGAAGGGAAGAAGAGAAAAGGTAGACTAAGAGGGCTCTTTCATCTTTCTTGCCTTCTCCTTCCTTCTGGGACTGATTGTGTGGTCCACACAGGCTGCATCATGGGTACCTAGTGACTGAGGCCTGTGTCCTCCAGTGCCTGGGGAGTAACTGTGGCAGCTCCTCATGTAGGCTGGTGAGGGCAGAGCTGCAGCCTATGATCTATGGGTTTTATGGGGATTTTTTAGGAGGTTGGTAGTAAGGTTGCTCCAGTGAACAGTCTGCAGGGCAGTAAAAGATGAAGGCACTCAGCAATAGCACAGGTTGCATTCCAAGTGGTTGCCTGAAGGCAAGGGGCCACCAGCTGTTACCTGTGCCAAGACCTCCATGATCAGAGTGTTGGGAGTCTCTCAACAGGTTCAGATTCCTGCTCATTGCACCAAGGAGAAAATACATGGTATCCATGTTCTCTCTTTCGCTTGCTTCTTATCAAGGCAGAGGGTCTGGTTCCCTCTGCCCTTCAGGCCACCCAGCAGCCAAGGAGGAAATGCTGGACCAAGTCATACTCTAGAGCTCCTAGCCCCACATTTCTGACCCCACAAGAGTCACTGTGAAGAAGTAAAAGATGGCCTCCAGGCTCCCCACCTCCAGGCCCTGCTCTGCACTTTTCAGACTAGGGTGGGTCCACTGCTATCTGTCCCTAGTTTTGCCTCTACATATTTCACAACACTGCTGGGGGGCAAGCTTCCAAAAAGATCAACAGCAAGAGTGGGCTGAGTGCTTGGGGAGGTGAACCTGGAGCCTCTTATCTATCACTTATGTGGGCCTGGGTCCGGGCACTAGAACAACTGGAGCACCATCTTGTTTGGTTCTAGTTTGTGACCTATAGGAGTGTGAGCAGTCTCTAGATATAAATATGCCTAACAAATACATCTGGCTGCCAAGGAGCCCCCACCAGGGACTGCAGGGTATTATCTCAGGCCCTTCTAATTGAAGAATCATCACAGTAATAACCTCTCTATCCATGTGCTACACCGTGTCCTTTCATATCTCTTCTTATTACGGCTAATCCTAATGGAACCTTGCAAGGTACATGGTCTTTCATAGTCTCATTTTACAAGGGAGGACACTGATGTTAGCAAGGTGGTCCTTAGTCCAGGGTCAACAGATTACTCACAGATCTACAATCTGGGGGTAGGGCCCCATCCCTGCATCCAAACTCGTAAGGATTCTGATGGAAGAGTACCAGCTTCTAGGACAAAGGCCAAGCTCTACTGGAAGCCACCCTTAGCTGCTTTGGGTACTGACCTTCTCAAAACAGCACAGCTGATGAGCTGAACTAAGCATCCTGTCCTAGTGGACTCCATTTTGTCTTTTATGTTCTCTTTTCTTATCCCTAGCCAAGGAAGCAAAAATTTAAATTTACTAGTCCCAAGTTGAATGTATATCCAAGAAACCTACCAACATCAGTAAATAAGCTTTATTCAACAGCATCTGCCAGGAAATCTCATTTAAAATTCACTGTTGCTATGTCCAATTGATTTCAGTGACGATAGTTACAAGTCGTTAGTTTTCCATAAGTATTTTTAATAACTGGTCAATCTTTATTCAACTTGTTTTTCAACTAGCTAAACATGAATAGAATTTACATGGTGGTTGCTGAGCATTAGATGAAAACCAAATGATTATTAAAAACATATTTATTGAGGATTAATTTACAATAACCACTTACACAGTATCTATCAAAGTAAATCCTCTTAAATGCATATGTGGGAAGCTTAATTTGAATTGTTTTTACAAAGCAAACTTAAAGAAAATACTTTCTAGAGAAGTTGGCAGTGGCAAAAACCAGGAATTAGGGCTTCTTGTTCAGCCAACTAAAAAATGATAGCACTCTTGATCCTTCTCATCTATAGATTTGTAAGTCACATGCACCAAAAAACAAGAAGCAAACAAAAACCTAGGAGTCCTGATCAGTAGATTAAATTTGCATGCACTTTATTGATGATTAATAGTATCTAAACGCCTGCAAACATTTGGACTTGGCAGTGGAGTCACCCCATCTCCAAACAATAACTCATTTATCACCCCAAAAAGGATAAGGCACAGTGGTTTCTCTTTATTTCCTTGAAATTAAATAATAGAACTCCCTAGTAATTTATGTTTTTGGAAAATGAAGTATTCTTTTCTATTGCAGTTCAAACTTACCCCCTCTAGTAAGGCCATGCCAATGATATAAAACAACCAATTACTCTTCCTTTTATACCCCTCAACACTAACACAGGTGTTGAGGTTCTCATATGGGTGGTGATGATGACTGTTATTGGGAGCTTTTCATGAGTCACGCACATAGTCTCATTTTATTTCATAAACATACTTTTGATGGTCTTGGTAATTTTGCTGTTTTTTGGGGTTTTGTATGTTTGTTTTGAGATGGGATCATACTATATTGCCCAGCCTGGCTTAAAATGTCTGGGCTCACATAATCCTCTTGCATTAAATTCCTGAATTTCTGGACTAAAAGTGTGTGCACCATGCTTGTGTTTTTTATTATTTATTTGGAATCTAGGGAAGCTTAGATTTGAAGGAAAGATTGGGTTCTCAGAGGCTATGGAGAACAGTCAGGAGCACCATCGGAATAGAGGCCTAGAGAGAAGATGGATGTGGTCCACCACCATCACTGAGGACAAAAATGAAGAAGCCACCATGGGTCCTGGGCCAGCTGTAATCTCTAAGACTATACCTCTTGACTAACACAGCCATAAGAATGTGACCCCTACATTTAGGAGGACCTGTATTTAGTATCACTGAAGATACACAGATACTTCATCTTCAAGAAAGGAGGTTTGCTTCTGGCTTTCCCTAGCAGAGAATGTCGCCTGTAAGTGAAATGACAGCCTGTGCTGTCTCTGGTTCTTGCTGTACCACAAACAACTCATGTGACTTTGGACAGAGCTATGCCTCTCTGGACCTTGTTTTGTCATCAGAAAGCCTGAAGAGGTAAGAATAGTGACTAATAGTGACTACCTATCTGTGGTTTATTTCATCAGGCCGATAGAAAGAAGACTGTCTGCTCAGATTCTAGGGCCACAGTCTCTTCTCTGGTTGACCCATTGTCAAGAACACTGGAGTTTCATACATTATAATGTAAGGAGGGCTTCTATCTGGGAAACACCAACTTTGCTCAGCAAGCCTGCTTAACAATTAACCATAGTGCAGAAGATTTTACTCCACAAATTAAAAAAGAAAAGCATAAAATGACTGATTATTTATAGACTATCATATTCCTTTCACCCAGTGGCCACCATTACTCTGGCCCTGGAATCTAGGAAGATTTAAACCACATGCACGCACGCACAGTTTCTTATCTATGGTGCTTCTACTGAACGAGGTGATTAACTCTTTGACCTTATGCTGCTCTAGTGTGACATCAGAGAACAGATAGAATCTTGTTATCTTGTAATGAGTTTTATGGCTTCTTTCAGTACATTCCAGCCATGTTTCTCTAGTGATTAAGGTAATTATCGGTCGATGCATTTCAGGATTATGAATGATGGAGCACTCTCCCGGTACTGAAAAGGGCTTGGGAATTTTCTCACCACTTCTTATCCTATTCACTACTTATTCTCACTCTTCCACTCCAACATAGACAAACAGCTAATGCATGGTTTCTGGAAATCCCACATACCCCCTCGACCCTATACTTGCATATGGTTATCAAAGCAATGAATTTGAAATTTAATTGATTTAAGTAAATCCTGTACTTACCATCAATTGGTGTCATGCACAGTGTTTTAATTACTATCATTATTACTTAAGATTTAGGGAAAGGAACTGCTTGATCTGAAAAATTTTGACAACATTACACCTTGAGTGGCAGTGCTTATCTGAACACGTGTGGTTGTAACATGGCCTACCTATCACCACACAGTAACTTATGTCCACAATGTTGAGCACAACATCAGGGGGTGACATGGGGCTCCTCTCTGGCTCATATTTTGTTACTTGATAGGTTTTTATACTTTACATTCCAATCCACATGACCTAGGGTGATTTCTATCCCTTTATGTCCTCTCTCTGGATGTACCATAAGAAGCAGATCATGAGAGGCTATGGATGAGTCTCAGTGGCGCCTAGCATGTTTGAGGCCTTGGGTTCCAACCTCGGAAACACAGGCACCATGAATCTTCCTGAAGAAGATATCCAGGAGAGATGAGAGTTGTGCAACATATGTGACTCTATATTCTCACACCACTTACCAAGTATAGTGAGGGGTAAGTGGGGTGACTTTGCATTCACTATCCACATTTCCTTTCATAGTGTGAATACTTAAGGTATGTTGGTGTTCTACAGAGGTGTATGGGGGTTTAGTAAGAATATAGTACCAAAAGTACGAGATCCAAACTGTATTTAGGATATAATGCATGCCTGAATGAAATTACTTAAAATAAGTTTGAAAACCATCATTTTATTGGATTCAAAAACCTTTGTTTGTAAGGAGCACATATTGGTTCTTGTTTTCTCCCAAAATGTATGGGACAGTAATATTTTTTCACTCGGCACAGTGTAGTAAAAAATCAGGTATGAATTTCTATTCTAGTCCTATTGTTCAGAAACTATATGAATTGAGAAAGTTTTTATTACTGCAAAGCTGACTTTTATCACTTATTAAATGGGCATTATTTATGGAGTCCAGAAATCTGGCAATTACACTGATCAAGCATAGAAAACTTCCTACCAGACTTTGTGGCCTAATGTCTGATTGATCACCCCTCAATTGTTTTTCATTGCTTATTTTTCCTTGTATTAGAAGTTGAGGGCTCCCAAAATAGATCTCTCCGATGTGATATTTCACATTGTAGCCTACAAATGGGGTGTGGCTGCCCTTTGGAATCCCATTCTCAAAGGTCAGAGACGCACTGCCCCTTCCCTAGCATGCTTTAATAGCCACTGATGTCCTTCCATGCACTTAGGAAAATCCTTAATGGTGAGGCTCTTAAGTTTGAAATAAGCTCTGAATTTTCTTTGCTCAGAGCTCAGATTTCCCCTGGATCAAATGCTTCTGAGTCTCAAGGACTTGCCTTGCTATTTCTGGAACCCTTTCCATGATCCACTTGACCTTTAGCTAAGGGAAGTTGATGGAGGACATAATCCCACTGATAAAGTGTATAGGCTTTAAGATGAGTTAACCCAAAGTTATCATGCAGGTCTGCTAATGCTCGAAAGGCAAACTTTTTATGCACGGGCTAAAGCCTGGGAGCCCTGAAAGGTAGCATATTAGTTCCATCTCCGCTTTTGGAGATGCTGGGCCCTTGTAGTTCTGCATTTAGGGCTTTACACATTCTTTAGCAAACACATCATAGTACATCTTTGAATTTCTTCTATAATGTAAAAAATCTATTATGAAAACTGGGAACTGTGTCTTACTGGGAATAGCAGGTTAAGATTGAAACAGAACTCCAAATGTTGAAAAAGATGAGATTAAAACCCCCTCTAAAGTTCATTTCTTTTCAATTTCCATCTGTACATTTCTGTCTGGAGGTGTCAAGAACTGTCTGGTAGTTATCACATCTCCCCAGAAATTTTTTGCCAAATTGCAGGATTTGGCAAGGAGATTCTAAGTGTGAGACAATGAACAAAGAATGCTAGTACCGTTTTTGCTAAAATGTATAAGAAAAAAGTAAAGTACAATAAAAGTCTGCAACTTCAGTAAAATTGGCATATGAGTGACCATGGCATTGAGCATTCTGCAGAAATAATCCATGTACAGAAACAAATTCTCTGAGCATCTTCTTTTCAAATTGATACTTTAGAAGGTGTTTGTAAGAAAGGAAAGGGGGGAGAAACTAGAACTTTTGCAACTATTTCAATGTGAAATTTAGAAGAAAGTTGTATGCATCAACTGTAGGACTTAATGAACCTAATTCTTATCCCCCTTACCCTAAGAAGATGGGGATTGCCCCTGGCTTTCTCTTCTTTGTGCCTTTGGTCCGGGGTGTATCAACTCCTTCCCGTCCATGAACCACCTTTGTCTCTGCAGTCTCATTTTTTGAAAGTTATTTTTGTTGATTTCTTACTTTTAGCCCTTAATAGCAGAAACAAGAGGAGAGGTGACCTAGAAAACCACAGATTTCCCATTGAAGATTGGTGTAGCCTTTGATTTCAGCCATATCAAGCTTTTGCTCAACAGCATGTGGTTGGAATTTTGTAAAAATCTCATCCTGATTAATCTCAAAGTGAGGTTAATAGGAGGAGTGAGTGGTGAAACTCCTTCCCTATGCATTAAAATTCTTTACTTACCTTTTTTCCTTTCCCATTTCTTCCAACTCCCATCCACCCTTCTCAGCATAAAGGAGGCTTTTGCTCTCTGTGACCCTCAGAGCACACTGCACAGGGGAACTTGTCCCCATGAAGAACTGGCTCCACTTTTGGTTTCTCTTGTTATCCTGTGCTCTTCCTGGTATCCTTTTTTCTTGGTGGGGTATAAGTAATAGAACAGCCATGAGCTTTGGGGGACCTTAAATTGTTTTTCCCTCTTTCATTTATAAAAACACTACACATTCAATTCCAAAGAACCAAAAATCCCACCTTCCCATTGTACGTTACTATGAGACATGTCTTCTGCTCCATTCCTTTCCTCTTTTCTTTCTCTCTTGATAATGCTTTCCAAAAATGATTTTTATATATAAATAAAGTTTTTAAAGTATGAAAAAAAAAAAAGCAGAGGAAAGGGTACCTGGGTAGGCTGATGGGCCTTACAGTCTCTGACCCAACTATTCAACTCTGCTGGCACTATGGTTTGAACCTGAAATGTTCCCTGAAAGCTCATGGGGTTGCCAACTGATGGGCTTTGGGGAAGTGATAGGATCATGAGGGCTCTGACCTCCTCAGTGTACCAATCCATTGATGCATTCATAATTTGATGGCATTATTGGTAGGTGGGGGAAAGTAAGAGGTTTGTAGAAGAATAGCATGGCTGTGTTTTTTATTTATAAAAACAGGTGATGAGCCAGATGTGGCCCATGGGACATAGCTTCCTGAGCCCTATCTTAGATGATCAACTATGTAGGTGCCATTAAAGCCAGCTCATGAAATAGGTAACTCTCTTATCAATTTCTCTGAGCCAAGAAATTACAAGTGCACTTTTAAACCCTTACTTATATGCTTTTGTAAATATCTACGGTTAAGATTGATTTGGGGTTTTATACTCAAGTTTTCTAGTAAGAATCCAAGCCTTTACAAAGACTGAGCATCATGGACATCTTGACGGTACAGAATGATGTTGAGGTCATGACGGAGCCCAACATTAGCTCTTCATTCAACATTCTCCTTGTAACTCAGTGCCTAGATTCTCAGACTTTATTAAAAGAATGATATGAAAGGCAGACATTTCACCTTCCCAAGGATGGTCTTGGACTGTATCCCTTGAAAATAAGTGAGGACTATTAAACACACATATTTAAAAAAACACATACTAATGTATAAAAATATATGTAAGTATACCTCCACACTTAGTTACGTAGACCTAAATTCACATGACTAGTATATAATTTGAATTTAGAATTAATTGGAATGGCAGAGGTGGATTATAAAACTGGGTGTCTGTGAAAAGAGTAAGATCAGATTTGAGAGTAAAGAAGGGAAGATTTCACATGGTTTAGTGTACTACTGGAATTCGTCTCCCTGTTTACCATTAGGTCTGAATGTGAAAGGCTCTATAGCTTCTTTCCCCAGAATGTTGGCTGCTTTGCCCTTTCTCTGGTCACTGGTATCTGAGGAATCGCTGTGGGCTGTGTAGTGAGACTGTGAGGAAAACACACATTGACAAGAGAAAGGAGGCATCTTCTGGGTAGAGAGCCCACCAGCTCTATAGCACTATAGCATTCTAAAGCAATGTTGTTGTCATTGAAACAAAACCATGTTGTTTTCCTATCACCATGGGGTAGCCTTGTCACTTCTCTGGTCCTCAATATTCCTATCAGTGACCTGGATAAAAATAGTATCAAACTTGTGATATTATTGCGAGGTGGATTTACTGGGTCTGGATCATAGTCAAGTTCAATTCATGGTACGTTGTTTTAGGGATCCAGAATATGGGAAGTACAAACATGAATCCTGTAGCACTAGCAGAGTGTACATTTGCTGATCTTCCAAACCTGTCTACTTTATTTATTTATTGGCAGTACTGAGGTTTGAACTTGGGGCCTTGTGCTTGCTAGGCAACTGCTCTACCACTTGACCCACCCACCACTTTAGAAGAAGCATTTGGTATTTGGGGATAACAAGTATAACAATATCAGATAAATAATGAAGTTCTAGTTCCTAAACCTGAGTATAAATGAGCATATTGCCCTCCTAAATTATTCTTCAGGGAAAAAAATAAGAATGAAAGAGGAAGAATGAAAAATAGAAAAGGAAAAAAGAAAGAAGTCATTTCCTTTTGTACTCAAATTAGCAAAGAAACATATATCTTTTAATCTTCTTAAGACAAATCTACCATGTTAATAAGACATTTAGGGAAAGAAATAGAGAAATCCTATAATCTGAGCCCCTTTTAAGTCTGTACCATTATGAAGAAAGTCCTTATATAAAAGGATTTATCAATCCTTCTGGCATACTGCACAATTGTCTTATATAGTATTTGAGATAATAAGCTAATAGATGTGGGCATCTCCTTCTAAAAGCACACACTCAGTAATAGAAACCCTGGTACAACTTGCTAGCCATGAGGCTGAAACTGAGGGGAACACCTGGCTAATCATAAAATGAAGGGAGTAGGAAATTTCCTAGGACAGTGGAAACCACAGCTCTACACTGAAACTTCTCAATGTCTAACTACATCTGTGGGACCCAGAAGTTCTGTATGATCACATATATTTCATACTCGTGTATCATCATATCTATCCAATATTCCTTATGGGTAGGTAAATGGCTAGATACTCAGTCTAACAGGTATCTCTGACTACCTTGAGCCTTCCTTGGGCCTTCCTTTCTTCTCCTAATATAGCACTGATCTTGGCTGGAGGGAAGAGAGAGGGAAGGCCTGAGAGTAAAGGGAAGGAATTTCCCAGGGAGCTTGCATGCAACTTCCTTCACACTGGGCAAGAGCTATAGCACCAAATTTACAGCTCCTTGGGCTCTTCCCACTCTGCAATGCCTGGGAGGCTTGCAGGGGTAATCTTAATGTACATGGTGATCAAGGAGTTCAGAATGTCTGCAGACACACGATTATGACCAACTGCAAAAGTCTACCCCAGCACCCATTTTGGGGCAGTGTCCACCTTCAGGACACACCCTGGGCTCTAGTCAGAGAATCCCTGAGTCTACTGTCACAGGTCTCCTGCACACACTCAGAATGAGTTTGGTCAAGCTCCGTGTTCTATGACCCATAGGTCTGCAGGCATGGTGAAGGCAGCGCCCATTTCAGTCCTTTACTGTTTTGTCTTCAGCAGTCAGACAGTAAGTAGTGAGTACTCAATTTTGAATGACTGAAAGGATAATAATCAGGGTATGGAGTGGGACCATGAGTCCAGCACCTTCACATGGCAGAGTAGGCTCATTGTGACCTCACAATGCATGTATCCCCAGCTTCTGTGCAGCATAGTGAAGAGGGAGCACCGAGCAGAGTCCCAGGGAGGGCCTGGTCTAGGGGAAAGAACAGATCCTTAAAGGGAACCATATGTCATTAGCAGCCTTGATCTCTTGGGTCTTCCATCCTCAGGGTGAATACACAGGCTTGGATTGCACCACTCACATACATACTTGGGTACACCATGTGCTTCTGTGTGCTTCTGTACCCCTTGGGTCAGGAAAGTATTGCCAGGACAAAGCAGGCACATGGAGAGCATCCTTTCAGCAGGTGTCTGCTGTTGATAGAATCATCCCTTAATTCACTCTGAGCTGTGCCATTTAATTACCTTGATCCATGCTTTGTTTTGCTAAAGTGAATGTCACAGATTGAGTACTACTTGCTGAAAATGATGACAGAAGCTTGAATGTCTCTGTAATGGGAGTTGAAATATGATCTCTCTTTTTCCCTCAACCATTTTCTCATTCCTCTCTTCTCAGATTCCTTTTCAGTCTCTTTTGTTTCTTTTAAGTGCAAAATGTAAAATATTAATTTTGAGCAGAAGTAAAATTAAGCCCTCTGGAAACAATTGTGGGAAACGGAGCCATAGCTTGACTTAATTAAGAAACGATTATGCTGAAGGGCTTATATTAAAACTTCACATTGGAACTGACAGAGTTGCTGTTAGAGAAGTCAAGTCAGACAACAGAGGGGGACTGAAGGAGAGGACAGGAGGATAATTGGATAGATGGGAAAAAGCAATGTTTGTTGTAGTGATGGGGAAAATAGTAGAGAAGATTTTGTAATTGGTTTGGAGGTTTCTCAACTCCATTTTTCAGACAGGTTAAGACGAGGACATGTAAACAGTTGTGATGTACTCTAAATGCTTTGGATGTCCCCAGGAAGAACCATCTTTACTTTTCTCCCTTCCTTCCAGCCCAGGTGTCTGAGCAGACAGGGGAGAACAAGCTGCATGTGTAACAAAACTCCAGGGAACATGGTTAGCCCCCCACTGCTCTGGGGATGGCAACAACTAATTAGTCCCACAAATTTATGGACTCTAGGGATGTGAGCAGATGGGTATTTAAGTTAACAGCAGATCCAATTTGTCCTCCATTAATTCCAGAGTGATACCTGTGTTTATTGGTGTTTTATATTGTTTCATCTGTTTCAAAGTCAGTTTTCCCACTTCCCCAAATTGTTATTCTTTTGACAAGCAACTCTGGATCTCTCTCTAGTTTCTGGAATGAAACACTGACTACTACAAACTGCTTTGTTATATTGGGCACACAAAACACCTAAAACACTGGCTGACCGGTCTTCCACTATAGCTGGTTTCCAGCCCTTCACATTTTTAAGGCTCCATTTTGCATTATTCATCACTGTCCGTTCAACCTGGTCAATTGCTCCAAAGGGCTATAGTTTATGTCATCAAATGGCTGTGTCTAAAAATGACCAGAACTCTGATGGGTATCTCTTTTCGTGCTCTGCCTCATTGAAGAGTCATTTTATAGACTAGCAGTTAAAAAACAAAAAACAAAAACAATAACTTAGAATATCGGAGTTTTAAGGAAGCTTAGGGATTATCTACCTATTGGAATAATTATCAAGTGGGGTACCATTCACACAGTCACCAACACTATATTTATTTCTTTCCCTCAAAAAGAGGATGTGACAAGCTACAGCTCACCCTCCCCCCAAGAAAGTAGGCAGGTTAACAGTTGAAGGCACACAGAAAGGTATCAATAGATGAGATTCAGATCTTCTTCTCTTTCCCAGCTGGATCCATCAGATCCATGAACTGTGGTGATCTCAGGGAGGCCTCCACTCCTACCAAGTCTCCTGAGTGCCTGAGAAACTCCCTTTCGGCTGCTTTATTTTAAAAGTGTTCCACTGTGAAATAGCTTTGATCACCACCAATCTCGTCTAACCCTTATTTTTATAAATGAAAAAAATATCTAAGGTTCTGTAAAGTTTGTGAGTTAGCCAATGTGAGCAGAGGAGTATCAAGTAACACTCTAACTTTCCTTCATTGTCATGCCTGCCATCTCATAGAACTCAGCAGTAAAGCCATTGTCATTACCACCACCATCGTCATCATTGTACTGATCTAGATACAGAATGCAAATCTGACCAGAAAAGTTACAGATTGGGCATTCCAAATCCGAAAATCTAAAATTCAAAATGCTCCAAAGTTCAAACCTTTTTGATCTTTGACATGACACTACAAGTAGAAAATTTCATATCTGACCTCAGGTGATGGGTTGGCAGTCAGTCAAGATCCAAGGACACGAAAAATAGCATATAAAGTAACTGCAGGCTAAGCATAAAAAGGTGTATATGAAATATAAATAAATTTTGTGCTTAGACTTCAGTTTTCTCCCTAAGATATCTCATTATGTATATATGAATATTCTAAAATCTGGAAAAAAATCTAAAATCTGAAACACTTCTGGTCCTAATCGTTCAGATAAAGGATGTTTAACCTGTAGTAAGTTGTGTAAATGTGGATATGCATTGATTAAAGTGGCAAGTAAACACAGAAAGACTGCTCTAAGAATATACATTTTCTTTTCTTTTCCTACCTTATTTTATTTCCTTTCCCTTCCTTCCTTCCTTCCTTTCTTCCTTCCCTCCCTCTTTTTTTGAAGCAGTGTCCTGTATGTACCCCAGGCTAACCTCAAACTTGCTATTCTCTTACCTTAACTTACTAAATGTTTGGATTACAAGTGTGCATCGCCATGCCTAGCCAAGAACATTCATTTTCTTTTGTAGACCTGCTTCGGGTCTCTTGAGCAATGTAGTCCCATGATTGTCTTGATATTTGTACTAACAGTAAACATAGAGTGCTGATTTTCCTGTTGCAAGAAATGTGCTTAATGGCATAGCCTGGAAGCTAAAGAGAAGGTAGACACCAACTACTTTGGTCATCCATGAGGAAAAACCTAGTGTCTGACTGAGACATGCTTCACCTACACAAGACATCCATTTCCCCTAGGAAGAGCCTGTTGCTGAGGCCCTACCTGAAGACTCTGATTTAGTAGTTTTAGAGTGAGTAGGACAATGACATCACCAAAAACCTTCACAGATAATTTCCATACCAAGGAAGGTAAAATGGTTGGCTTCAGAGTCACAGCACTTAATTGAAGCCACCAGTAGAGTGAGACATCATGCAAATCTGGCCTCTGGACTCCTAGTGTCACATGTCACTGCTGCTGGTAACAGGGTACCTGTTCCAAAGCAGTGGGGTAGAGTTAGCCTCATTAGCAAGACAAAAAGTGGCAAATTGGGTCAACCCCATGGTTTATGCTGCACCAAAATGTGGCTTATCAGAGCCTGCAGAGAATCCTCTACTGGGAAGAAATAATTTCTTTCCTGAACTTCTCCTTCAAAGCATAAGAAGGAGAAATGCTGTACCAGTTCTTGCTAATAATCTGTTTTAAGATATGTGGATCTAAACCTTTCTTGAATCTGTTTTTACTTTTAGTTTTTGTCTTTTTGTCACAATAATAAGTTGCATGTGTTTATCCTTCGAGCATCAGGAAGCACTGTTTCTCCAGTTTGGCCTTTACTTTTCTGAGGCTTAAAGAAATCTTTTGAAGATTATATTCTCCCCAGCTGCCAAGGAAGTTAGAGAAGCAGCATGGCATCACAGAAAGAAGAAAACAAAGAGACATCTGAATCAAGTCAGACCTTTCCTGTTTCCATCCTCTTCTGGGAAGGATGTTCCCACCTTTCTGTGGCTTAGTGGAGCCAGAGGGAGAGTGGGGCTACCCACATTTGAAGGGCTGCTGACCTCTCCAAAGAGAGCACCAGCAGGGTCTGTGCACTGCAGGGCAGGGCAAAATGTGGGTATTGGATACAGACTTCCATTTCTTAGTTGACTAGAAAAGTAGTTCTTGCAATTCCCAACTATGCCAGAATTGCATATCTGACCACTAAGTAGGGTGTCTGTTTGGGATATGAAACACAGTGCATGTTATTTTTACTTTTTAGACTTATAAGACTTCACTGAAAATAGCATTTCTATTTAAACTATTGAACCTGCATTTGAGAAAATAGTTTTCTTGGGGAAACAAAATAACACCAGCAAAAGGAAGATGGTCTTATCAGCAACTTAGTAAATTCTCAAATCAGAAAAGAAAAAAAAATGGTGGCACTATCAATTCCTTTCTAAATGATGTGTCCGCGGGCTGGGATGTAGCTCAGTGGTACAGTGCTTGCCTAGCATGCATGAGGCCCTGGGTTGGACCCCAGCACCAAATAAATAAATAAATAAATAAATAAATAAATAAATGATGTGTCTGCAATGATCTCTGTGGTAGTAGACATACTAAATGTGTTAATATTCTAAACTACTTTCACATGTACTACTGTGGCTTACATGTTCTATTTGGTAGAGAGGTAACATGAAGTAGTAGTAATAGTGTGGGATTGTACAGCCTGGTTTTAAATCTCAGCTTTGCCATTCACCAGCTGGGTGACTTTAAAGAAGTTACCCAACCTCTGTGTCTTAGTATTCTCATCTGTCAAAAGAACATCATGGCAGTTACTGGCCTTCCATGGTTGCTGTGATCAATGAACAAGAAAACTCATGCAAAGTATTTAGAAGACTGTAGACATGCCCTGAGTCTAAACTATTATTTTTGCCACTTTTATCATTATTGCAAATTTTAATCTTTTTTATCTTTTATTGTTGTGATGGGTGAGGGTATGTTGTAACATTTAAATAGATATATATTAAAATCACCCCTCAACTATTCTCCTTCATCTTCCCTTCTCCCAATTTCTGGAGTAGTTTCAACAGGTATTATTTTTGCATTTACTTACATGTGTACACATTTTATATGGTATGCAGGGAGAATTAAACTGATTCTATTCTAGAGATAAAACTAATTTCAAAAAGATTATTCAAGACGCTTAGGCTATTTAGTGGCAAAGCCTGGGACTAAGATCTAAGTTTACAGAAGGCTATCCTTAACAATGACTTTAAACAAATGTCACTGAGAATGGGACTTCAGATAGGTCAGAAGCTAGCCCATCAATTTTAGCCAGAGCAATTCCAGAATAATGCCTTCTTTATCTTACTGACTCTTTAGGTACCTGTTTTTGAATAAATTTTAAAAATTTTTAAATCTTAAACTTAAAGCAGTTACAGTGTTGTGTCTGACTCTTTTACATGAAGATATGTTCCTAAACTTATCAATAGGGCTCAGTGCTCTAGAGTGTAACCATCAAGAAGTGATACATCAGCCAGACACTTATGGCTCTTTCACATGTACTACTTTCACATGTACTATTGTGGCTAACATGTTCTTCTATTTGGTAGAGAGGTAACATGAAGTAGTAGTAATAGTGTGGGATTGTACAGCCTGGTTTTAAATCTCCTATAATCCCAGCTACTTCGGAGGCTAAGATCAGGAGGATTGAGGTTTCAGGACAGCCCAGTGGTGAAAGGTTGGCTGCAGTGTGTATGTCTGTCACTCCAGTGATGTCAGGAAGTATACTATAAAATAGGAGGAATGTGGTCCAGGCTGGTTTGGGCAAAATGTGAGACTCTATCTCCAAAATAACCAGATGGACTTCATACACTTATATGAAACAGAACTTAAAAACCTCTTACAATTGCTTTAAGTAGGGTGGGGAAGGGGCTGATGGGGAGAGATGATGGGGGTAATGTAAATAATGTACAATATAAGACTAATAGGAATTATTACTACAATATATTACTATTATTAGACTAATAGGAATTTTTACTACAAATCCCCTCCCCATATAATGAATATATCCTAATAAAATTTTATTTAAAAAATAACCAGATTAAAAAGGACTGGGGTATATCTCAAGTGGTAGAGTACCTGCCTAGCAAGTATGAGGCCCTAAGTTTTTCAAACCCCAGTACCACAAAACTTCTTCCCAGAAAAAAGTTCTGTCCCACAAGAATCAGGATTGGTCAAATGCAGGATCCCATACAGTGGTTGTGGTACTACCTCTGAGAATTGTGTGGAACCCTCAGACAGACATAGTTATTGAGAATAAGTCCCCTAGAGGGTGATTTTGTGCTGATGGTCATCAGCCTGGATAAAAGATATAGGAAGAGACCAGAGTCAGGGTTTGGGAAACAAACAGAAAAGGCAGCCATTGAGGAAAGTATATGTGCATTTTGACTTTTGTCTCATTCTCACATCTCTGCAAGACACCTCCTGGGCACTGTCAGATTGTAGAGACAGCTTGGCTTCAGGCAGACATAACATTGTGTTATACACAATGTCTACTTAAGGACAGAATGTTTTTGTTCTTTTTTGGCTTAGGTACAAGAACTGGGAAGAAGGGAGGTGATGGAGGAGGTAAACAGGGGACAGGATTAAGGGCAGGTATATACTCCTCTGGGATGGTAAGAGGGGCATGTCAACAGCCTTGGGCATGAACAAGCTTCTCTCATTAGCAGGACAGGTGGGGCAGTAGGTAAAACAGCGGGCCTGATATGTGGGGACTGCCTAGACACCTTGGCCTAGACATTGGGATACTGGGAACGACCTGAAATGACAGGTAGCTCCAGTGAGAGCAGTTTTCTAAATTATAGTTGCATGAAAAAGACCAGGAAAGTATACACAGCATGCCAAGAAAGTATATACAGCATGCATGCACATCCCTTTGAAACAATGATATACTTCCTGGTTACTGGGGGGAGGGTGAAGTTGCTCCTGTGAGTTGCCATCCCTACTCCCCCATGGACAGTGACTCTGGTCTTCCCTGGAGAAGACAAGCAGAGGAACAGTAGCTGCAGGCACTCAGAGATGGGTGTCCTGGTTGTGCCACGCAGGCCTTGCTGGACTCACTTGGAAGGGAAGAGACTACAGGTCTGTGTTGCTGGCCAAGAGGCAGGGTGGGCAGCTTATACATCCGCACTGGCCTCCATTGATCCAGACAATGAAACAGATGCTCTGAGAGAATTCGAGAGGGAAACGAGGTCTTTAGTCACAAAAGTAACCAGCTTTGACAGGCAATTGAGAAGTCACCATGAAAAAGTCAACTCCAAGTCCAGCTCTGCCCCAGCTTGGCCCACAAACTTGATGTCAGCTAAGGAGATAATGCCAACCACCTGTACTATCTCCATAAAGCCCCTGCATTACTCTGCAAGAATAATGTCCATTTTTCATGCTTGGGGACATGGTTTCGCAGAGGAGGTGCAGTCATCTGCTGAAGGATCCTCAGCCTGTTAACTGAAGAGGTGGCAGAGCTCAGATCTGTATCACTCTGTTTCCAGATCAGAGCAGAAACGGTGCAGACATGGCTGTTGCAGTTGCTACTGTAAGAAAACTCTTAAAAAGAACTTCATAGGTGACAGTACTCAGCATTTATTTGAATTTTATAGGTGGGAAAAATGAAGCTTAGAGAGGTTAACATTTGGGCCAGGATTGAAACCCTGGTCTTTCTGTATCTAAGACAGTAGTGTTAAATGTCTTATCCTCAGTGGTATCTCCTTTGCAGTTCTCCTACTTAATTATTGCGTATATGTGTGCAGAATTGGGACAGAATTAGAGGCTTAAGTATTTAAGCAAGAATATGTATATTATGGCTAGACACGTCTACAATCCTAGCTACTTGGGTGACTGAAATTGGGAGGATCTCAGTTCAAAGCCAGACCAGGTAAAAAAGGTTTACAAGACCCCATCTCAATGGAAAAAAATTGGGCATGGTGGCTGGCATGCACCTATAATGGGAAGGGTAAAATAGGAGGTTTGTGGTCCAGACTAGTTTGGGCAAAAAGCAAGATCCTGTCTCCATAACAGTGAGAGCAAAAAGGGCTGGAGGCATGGCTCAAGTGGTAGAGCACCTGCCTAGCAATCACCAAGTCCAGAGTCCAAACTCCAGTACCACCCCCCAAAAAATACATGCGTATATGACTGAACATGCATATGCATATGCTCATGCATATGCAAACCCATCCACAATCATTTCTGGAATGTGTCAATGCTAACTGTGTGCACAGTTACTATTCATGCAAAAATATTATTTGTAGTATATACAAAGCAGGGAAAATTAAATTGTATTATCAAACCCATTTTACACTAAAGTCAGGAAAAAAATTGTCAAAGTCACAAATTAGTAAAGACTGGAACAAAGTCTCAAACCTAAGGATGTTTGATTTATAAAGCTCACACTTTATTTTTTTTTCTGCTAGGTTGTCCTCATGTAACATGATCCTTTCCTTCAAAGGAAAATGAAAAAAACTTCCCCAGTTAAAGAATTGGGAAGCACATCACAGAGTAAGTCTACAAGTGTTCAATATTGACACTTTTCAGTCAGTGCATTCAGATGTCAGAAAAGCTAGGTTAGGCTTAGAAGAGAGCTTATTTTCATTACTGCATTATGCAGAGGAAGAGTCTCTTTGAGAAAGAAGATTTTTTTTTGTTCGGGGGGCTTGAAATTTCCTCTGAGCAGCTCTTTCAAGAAGAGTTATTAGAATTTATTTTCAATTATACACAAGAATAAGCTGTCTGAAGTATAGTTAACTTTCAATTTCAGCCAATTTTAGATGCATTCAATCATAGATGCCTCAGTGATTAAGAATCTATGTTGCAAAACAATTCCCACTTTGCAACAATGCAATCAAACAGATCTACAACTCATAGCATATTATCCAATGCTTTTTCAGCTCACTGGTGAAGTGAAATAGAATTTACCAACCATCCCTGCTTACCCAGTGTGCTCTGAGCTCATTTACAAACAGATCTGCAACTCAAAACAGTTCACAAGGGGAGTTTGGTTCAACATAGCCTTGAAGAGATAGACGGGCCACTTCATGACTTTGGGCTGTCTCATTTTCTACTCTGCTAATATTCATTGACTGAACAGATGAACAGAACATACCATAAGAAACAGAATCCCTCCCCATGCAATTCTGAAATCATTCTCCATGGGAGGAGTTTTGATTCATTAAGAAGACAAAAACAGGTTTTATGTCCAGCTGTTTGCTCTTTTAAATAGCATGGCTCTTTGTGTGTGTGTTTTGAGGAGATAGACACACACAGAAGGAGAGAAATCCAGAAGAATATGTAGCAAACTTAAACTTCTTTAAAACTTGGAAGATAGGACAATCCTAAAAATTTATTTTAAAAAAATAACTCTCGATTCAGAGATTGAGTCAACCCACAGAAATTCCTTGTCTCAATTTTACTTCAGTGTACCAGTAATGCAGTTCCATTTGGGGTTGAGGGAACAGAAGGGATTGGTAAAATGGGTGAAAGAGGAAGGGGACACATTTTTGACTTTCTGCTGAGTCAAGTGAAGTCTTTGATATCCCAAGATGAAATGAGAAAATACCCTACAATTTAGGGTAGACCTTTGGGAATCAGTATTTAACAACATAAATGAGGATAAATCAGAGCCTGGATATTAAGAAATGTTTCCAACAGACTCAGTCCATCTATCTTCCATTGCATGTTCTCAGGTCATGTAAAGTGGATTAGAATCCCAAACACAGGGATCTCTGCAGCTTTCAAATGCAGTGGGAAGAGAAAATGAGAACAAATGGGCAGGTGGTCTGAATGAAGTTGTCCTGTCTTAGCTGAGCTGTAAGGAAGGGCTGAGCTACTCAATGAATGTTGTGGAACAAAAGAACAAATTAGAAATAAGGTAAGGAACTTTGTTTACAAAGGTCAAATGAAGAGCCCCTGTTAGATTTTGGAAGAAAATCTTATTTGAAGTGTAAGGTAACCTGCTCCAGGAGTGCTTTGTGCCATTTTATGACAAGCAGCCTGGTTGTGATATAAAAGAACACTTAAAGAAAAGCTTGCAAAAACAGCAAACTGAGATGAAGAAAGGAGGCCATGGGTCCAAGGTGTAGAAGAAGGATCACTTCAGGGCTAATAAACTGGGAACCAGTAATAAGAGAAGAGGTAAAAGAGAGAATTTGAATACTGGCATAAATGATAGTCTTAGTAATGATGAGAGGGGAAAGACAGCATGATAAAGAAATCAAGGAGAAGATAATGTATATTAAGGAAATCCAACACAAGGAAAAGTATTCTTAAAGCAAAAAGCCTAATAAATCCCCTGAAAAGGTGTTCACTTGCTTAAGGCAAGAGAATACTCTCGAGATTAAGGAATAATTGCAGCTGAAGATCAAGAGCATGCCATAGCCCTTGAAAAATTGCTTTAGAATGATTGGTGCTGAAACATATCCTTACCAAGTGATACAACATTGAAGAAAAGGTCAGAATTCTCCAACATCTCGGGAAAAAATAAAGAGGAATCACCAGGAAGAAGTGAAATAAATAAATAAAAGCTAAGTCACACTCCCCAAAGGTAATATTATTTGCTAGGTGATGTTAGAGCAGTGTCTACCAGGACTTGAGGAAAATAAAATGTTATCCAAAAATATTATAGCATCCAAGTTGTCTTCAAAGCATTAAGTATGCAAAAGTGTATAAGCCAATCAAAATGGAGGAGAGGGAGGCAAAAGAAATTTTTTTGGATGTAAAACTGTAATGCACTAAAATCTAAAATTAAGACAAAACAATTATGGAAATTGTAGTAAAAAATGAATAACAATGGAAAAATAATAACATAATTAGCAGGAACGTGGCAGGAAGTATTACAGTGCTTATTGCTACATTCTTTCTGTTGTGAGTCAATTGCTACTATCTGTATTGAAAACACATAGCTTAAAAAATGCTCCAACTCTTAATGGCATTAATCTCTTTTTACTAACATTAAAAGGAACTTTTAGAAAGCAATATACATTGTGATCTAAAAATCTGTCATGGCTTTGATAATTTCTAGCAATTGTATGGACAGGGAACAGAATCTGAAACTGAGACATTAGGTTGATTGAAAATTTTGTCAGTTCAATTATTTTCTGTGATTTAAGTGTTTTTTTTTCCTGGAAAACACACACACACTGCATTTATTGAATTCCTAGTAAGATAAGAGCTTTTTTACATTGTCCATAAACTTTTCCTAAGGCTTCCACCCTATGTAGAATTGCTACTTTGCAGGTGAAATGTAAAAGTCAAGATTAACAAATTGCTAGGAGGAACCTGAGCCCTACTGAATCTATATATTTCCAAACCTTACTTTGGTGCCAAACCACTATGTTCACTTCCTCAATTATTTGATTTAACTCTTTATCAATTTAGCAGATTAATAAAATGCAGGCTCATCATTGGGATGCCAATAAGACAAAACTGAGGCAAGTTTTTGTTTAAGAAAGCCTGATTTTGAGCCATAACAATAAAAACAGCATGCTACTGGTTAAAAAAAAAAAAAAAGAAAGGATGACCAGTGTAGCCTAACAGAAGACCCAGATATGAATCCATGTGGCTATGTCCACCTTATTTTTGACAAAGGCACCAAGAACATATGATGGAGAAAAGACAGCCTCTTCAACAAATGTTTCTGGGAAAACTGGATATCTGAAACTAGATCCATTCCTTTCACTCTGTACATGTATCAACACAAAGTGGATTAAGCACCTTAATATAAGACCTAAAACTTTGAAGCTAGTGTAGAAAAGAGGAGGGAATACACTGGATTAATAGGCATAGGCAATGACCTCTTAAATAGAACTCAGATGGCTCAACAACCAAGAGAAAGGATTGACAAATGGGACTACATGAAATTTAAAAGCTTCTGTACAACAAAAGAAGTGGTCACCAAATTGAAGATGCTGCTCACAAAATGGGAGAAAATCTTTGTCAGCTATACATCTGATAAGGGATTAATAACCAGAATATACAGAGAGCTCAAAAACCTCTACCCCCCCAAAATCAATACCCCAATGAAGAAATGCGCAAATGAACAGAACAGAGCTTTTTCAAAGGAAGAAGTCCAAATGGCCAAAAAACACATGAAGAAATGCTCAACATTCCTGGCCATAAAGGAAATGCAAATCAAAACCATGTTAAGATTCTCCCTCACTCCTGTTAGAATGGCTACCATCAAGAACACAAACAACAACAAATGTTGACAAGAATATGGGGAAAAAGGAACCCTCATACACTGTTGGTGGGAATGTAACTTAGTACAACCACTCTGGAAAACAGTGTGGAGGCTCCTAAAAATAGAACTGCCGTATGATCCAGCCATGCCACTCTTAGGGATATATCTGAGGGAATGTGAGTCAGGTTACAATAAAGGCATTTGCACACCCATGTTTATTGCAGCATTATTCATAATAGCTAAGCTATGGAAAGAGCCAAGATGCCCCACTACTGATGAATGGATTATGAAAATGTGGTATTTGTATACAATGGAATTTTATTCAGTCACAAAAAATGAAATTTTGTCATTTGCAGGTAAATGGATGGAACCAGAGAACATCATCTTAAGTGAAGTTAACTAAGTTGAGAAAACCAAAGGTCACATATTTTCTCTCATATGTGTAATACAGACCTAATATACCTAAAAGCAATATCATGAAAACAGGTCATGCTAAGGGGAGGTCACATATGAAAGAGGGAGGATTAAAAAAAGGAAGATAAGATCATGAATATGGTTGAGGTACTTTCTATACAAGAATGAGTATAGAATCTTTAAAGCTGTTGAAACCACCATAAGAAAGGGGATAAGGTAGAAAGGAAAAAAATAGAGGAGATAAACCAATTCAGGTTATAATACATATATACATGGAAATGTCACAAGGAAATTCCCTATACAGCTGTCTTAGACAAACAAAAATATCATTTTGTTTTACAAAACTGGAGAACAGGTCCTGTCTAGGGAATTAGTCCTATCAGTGGGAGGAGGAGAAAGGGTACACAAGGGTGAGTGTGTGCATGCAAATGGAAAAATGAGGCCTGTTGTAACTATTCCAGGAATGGGAGGAGTGGGGATAAAGAAGAACAATGGAAGGGGGTAAATTCCACTACGATGTATTTGATGTATTATAGGAACTTTTGTAAATGCCACAATGTACCACCACCTAAATAAATAAATAAATAAGGAAGTCTGATTTTACTTTTAGTGTATTTTAATCCAAACTGGTTTCCTTGCTCTGAAGAATAATATTTCAGATACAATTAAAAAGTCAGATTTGTGGGAAAAAATTCTAAGTCCCTAAAAGAACTCTAGTTAAAATTTCATGTAATATTGCAAAGATAATAAGAAGAAAAATATTTAATAAAGACTCACATTGCAGTTCAGATACCTAATTAGTCTTCCACCAGGGTGATTATGATCTGACCCAGGAAGGATCCAGCAAGGGGGAAACCTGAGCTACTGAGACCCTACTGAATCTTGGTTGGATGATGCATCAAGAATTCTCAGCTTCAGACTTGTCTGGCTGCTCATAATGGTTCCATTCCTGTACTGCAAGGACTCTGAACAGAGGAGGAGTGCTGAGGGATGAGGAAATAACTTGTGCCACTGATCATCAGTACCAGGCAGCTCTTACTACCTACAGATTCTTATCCAATTCAAGCAGAAGATGCAAAAGGGAAACACCAATAACATGGGAGCATCAAGCAAACCAGAAAATTTCCAGAGTCTTCCCTAGATTCAATCTAAAAGGGCTGACATAAATCTTTAAGGCCAGGATTAGTCACAAGAGATTAAGTTGGGGCTCCACAGAGCGCAAATGTATTTGTGAGGAAGTTATTCCTGAGAATATCAGATCTTTGGTATTAAATACAGTAGATTTCTTCTGATCCAAGGCACAAGTTGCTAACTTTCTGTCCAATATCCATTTTCACCTTCACAGAATCATGAGATTTTAGAGGAGCCTGTGGCCTAAGCTCCTTTGCAATTAAACGAAGTCATGTGATTGAGTTCTAGCCACCAGGAGGGCTTACAAGAATTTTCATAAAACATAATTGGTTCATGCAATTTGACCTTTCCGCTTCACTTTAAACTGCTTGGAAGGAGAATCGTGATGGCTGGAGCTCCAGCTGAGAGCATGAGGTCAAGGGTCACAATGTGGATGGTGCAGATAGGATTACTGGTTCTATGTAGCTTAGAGCCATCACACCAGCCCTGGACACATTGCATATGAAAAATGGATTTTTTATATTATTTAAGCCATTACTTTCTGGGTTTCTATTACTTTAGTTAAACTTAGGCCTAACTAATATATATCTTTCAGCAAAATACTGAAAGCTTGGAACCTTTATTCTTGCACCCAGATTGTGGGTAGAATAGAAAGCAAATGAGGTTTGGCCCTCTGTTCAGCTGAACAAGTCAAATGCAAGAGCTCTCTTTTGAAATTCTGTGCATGTATCTGTGCACCCTCCAGGGTGATTCTTGTAAGTGAGCTGCCTTCTTCCTGGGGCGTCCATCAGTAGAAGCAATTTTAAAGAGTTAAGTGTGAGCAGGAGGCAACAGAGTGTCTCATTCTCCCCAGCCAGCCTGTTAATCAATGTATGGACATTCATGTCTGTGCATTGCCTACCCTATAGCTGTCCGTTGGTAGAGCTGTCTGCTCAGAAAGGAACTGTCTCTCATGTAAAGTATATAAGGCTTTTCCAAGTGTAAGACCACTGCAGAAGCTGGCTAGCCATGCACACTTGTACTGGTGGTGGGCAGGGAACAATAAAGCTTTCTTGGGCTTAGATTGAAGTTTAGCTTCATTTCATCACAACTAGAAATTGCCAGACTAAGAAAGCCTTGTATGAAACCACTTAGGCATTCTGCATTGGTTCTACAGATTTAAAAAAAAAAATCTGTAATGTATTTGCAGCCACACAGCTTTACTCTTCATTGAGTCTGTTATTAAGTCCCTGGGAAGACCTCTGTCATCTTCATTTAAAGGGATGATAGAAAAATTCTGCCAACCCTTGTCACAGGCTTCACAAGGGCACTGCCCAAAATTGCACTGTTCTCAAACCATGTGCCAAAAGCAGAGCTAACAGCACACTCTGCCTGTTGCTGATGCCTTTGATTTGTTCCTGCCTCACACTCCACGTGCACATTCCATACATCAGATGATCCCCCCGATGTGTAATCAACTGCCTCTTTGCTGGACCTGCATCTGTCTCATTCAGCTTTGCTTGCCTTTGCTTGCTACATCCTTGGCTCTTGAGTCCATGGCCTGTCAACATTCTATCCGGACACTTGCTGTGCTTCGAGGGTATAGCAACTCCTTTGGACGTTTAAAAACTGAAACAAAAAACTTTGGTCAATATTTCAGCCTAAGTTTTATGTCTCTTAATGCAAAAGTCCCTTTCCCTGTGTTCAATTCAATTGAGACCCTTTGGTCTCAATGGACTACTAACACTCCCAAAGACAACCACTTCCTAGAGACCTGGATCATTATTACTGAGAATGCTGATGAGAGAGATATGAGTATTATTTGTACCAACTCAAGGCCACCAGCACACCCAGTGTCTGACAGTTAGTTCCGATATGCTAGTGTGCATACATGCCTACACACAAACACTCATCCTGCTACCTAAAATATTTTAAAATTCCTGTGTGCTTGGGCAAAGGATTAAAATATTTGTGGTAGCAACCATGTTTGTTAGGCATTTATTTCATGCCAAACATGTGATAGAGACCAAACACAACATTTTGCTACACTAAGATAGTCTTTGTGAAGTAACAGTAAATTTTATTTTTTTCACATTTTGCAAGTGTGAAAAACAAAACAGACTTAGTCAGAGAGATAGCAGAACCTGGCCAAGAGGGTCTTTGCCTGGCCATGAAGAGTCAAGAGATAAGAATTTTAGTTCCTTCTGGTTTTTTATTACATTTCCCTTTATCTTGTCTCAGCTACACTTGCTATTAAATAATGTCAACTTCATTTTCCTCAAATGTTGCCCTTTTCCTAAAAAGGTAATTCATATCCTCCCTGGCATCCGGGAAGATGCCACTCCTACTCACTCGCCCCTAAATCCACTTCCCCCATAAAAAATTTGCAGTCTGCTTTATTTCATGCACACACAGCAATTTTTCACCAAAAAAAAACACCTGGGAGAGTCAGGGCACTAGTGGTAAAAGATAATTGGAGATTATTATAATCAAAATTTCATTGCCACATCAAACTGTGTCTTTTAGCATTAATTAATCTCCCAGCCCAGCCCCTGAGCCTCTCAACTTGCCTGCTGGAGAGACCAGCTTGTCAAACACACCCAGCTCTGCATCTCATTATCTTATCATGGAGTGAAAGGGGGTGAGATCAGCACAGAGCTTCCTCTCATCTTCGCCCAAACAGCTGGAATCCACAAGGTCATCTCCCTGGCAAGAGGCAGATGGAATAAGCAGTTTTGGGGACAAGGGCAGGCTATTTTTTTCATTCATTCAAGCATTAGTTTTTGCTTCTCAGAAAATTAAGAAACAGAGTATGCCAATTGCTTCCTTGAGGAAAGTGGACCATGTAAGTCTGATCACAGTTCATAGATGAAGGATAAATGCAAGTTGTCTGCAAGCCCTCACTTTCTGGCTCTCCAATTCTACCCTCACCATTTGAGTAAGTAGAAAGGTCTCTTAATTCATGGCTGTGTCCTCTCTATGTCCACTGCCTCCTAGTTTGCAATACTTGTTATGACTTTACTTATGGAATGTCAAGACCAGTATTTTAAAGGCTGGTTTCTTTCTATGGAGGAACCCATTGTTTGCAACTGAGGTTAGCGGCCAACATTTGAAGAACCAAGTAGCACCTGTAATAGTTAACAGGGGTTTTTTTTTGGTGGCACTGGGGTTTGAACTCAGGGCTTCAGGCTTACTAGGCAGATGCTCTTACTGCTTGAGTCACTTCACCAGTCCTTTTTTTTTCTGATGGGCTTTTCCCAGATGGGTTCTTGGGAATTATTTCCCTGAAGGCTGGCTTCAAACCACGATCCTTTTGCTATCTACTACCCGAATAGCTAGGATTATAACCCAGTTATAATAGTTAATAGTTTTATATGTATTTGTAGCATTACTAATTATTACTATAGCAACAACGACTACTACAAAAACACATTTGAAGAAATATAAGTGCCTTGGTCAAGTAGATGTTTTTCTCACTATACCTCTTGAATACCTCTACAGAGGTATTTAAACTTCCCAAGCTTTTCTTCTCAGTCTTTTATGTAATAATCCCAACATTTATGGTTTCTTGGATTCTCAAAATTGAAGTGTATTTTTCACTCCATACAAAAACATATATTCACCATAGAAGGCTTATACAAAAATGTACGTAGCCACTTTGTGTCATGGATAAAAACTGAGAATGATACCAAAATCCTTTAAAAGGACAGTTGATAAATAATGTGCAACAAATTCACACAGAGGAGTATACTCAGATTGAGAATGGCAACCACAAATGCAGGACACTACACACACAAACCTCACAAACACAACGTGGAGCAGAAGGAGGGAGCCATGGAAGAAAACAGGCTCCATGACCATATGAGTTGAAAAGCAGGCACACTTTATTCCTCACACTAGGCATAAAGTTGAAAGTCAGCTTACAGACAAGGTCAGCTGTGACTGTAAAAGACCTGGTGATTCTGGTGGGCTGTGTTCTGTTAATTTGCCTGCTGACCATTTGGGCATGCTCAGATTGTGACAACTCATTGAGCTAGCATTCTGTGCACCTGTCTGTATGTTATTTTCAAAGAAAATATTTCAAAACCAAAAATAAAAAGTATTTGAAGCCTTTCATCCTCCCACTGCCCTCCTCTCCTCTGTCTCTTTCTCTCTTCCTTTGTGTAGGTTAAGTATCCATAGGACTAATTTCAATTGATCCCAAGAAGTGACTGAATTTCCTTTAAGTCCATTTGATCAACTCTGAATCCTGAAGATTTTAATCCTGTGTCTGCCAAGAAAGTGACCCTTGCACAGCAGGCTCCCTAGAGCCCCCCCAGGAAGTCCCTTATTAGGGTGAACCACCACATCTGCATCTTGGACTCTGATGAAATTATGTGCTTTTGAAGAACACACCGTCTCCAAAGAACATGATAGTTTAACACATTTAAAATAGAACAAGGACAATTTTTAAATTAGGTGGTTTCCTCTGCATGGTTAATTTCTGTATAAAAGACAAAACAAGATCCATAGGTAGCTCAGGGCATCAGACATGGTGGCCGTCTCCAGTTTAATGCCAGGTAAACACAAGCTGATGCAGGGTATTATTCACATGCCATCAAGTTTGTCCAGTTGTGATGATCTCTAAATACTTGGAATCATTGGTAATTTCTTCTTTTTCTTTTCTTGGCAGTCTGGGGGTTGAACTCAGATCTTTGCACTTGCTAGGCAGGCACTCTATCACTTGAGCCACGCCCCCAGCCTTTTTGGATTAGTTATTCTTAAAATAGTATCTTTCTTTTAAATGCTCTTATTAGTATATGATAGTTCTACAGGGAGATTCATTGTGATATTTCCATTGTACACTGGTTTGGTTCATTCCCCTCCATTATTCTCCCTCTTCCCCCACACCCCTTCTTAAAATAACTTTTGACAGGTTTCAGTGTTCCATATTCATACATGTATAGAAAGTACTTCAACCATATATTGCTTTGTGCCTGGGCTGTGAACCTCTTATTTGTCCTTCCCTGAGTAGGTGGGATGACAGGCATACACCACAACAACTAGCCATTAGTTGTGATGCCATCTCTCCAATTTTTTGCCCAGACTGGCTGTGACCCACGAACTTCCTGATCTCTTCTTCCCAAGTAGATAGGATTGCTCTTTTTTGAAAGAGCAAAAATACTTAAAGTAGAACATGACAGAAGCCCACTAAACTGTGTGTTATGTGGAGACAGAAACAGGCTGCCCTGTTCAACATCACCACCTCCCAGATTCCTGACATGCAGAAGGCACATGAGTCAGACTTAGTGAGAGAATGAATGAATGCATCCACAAACTGAAGCATGAACCAAGCATGTACAGAATGGCTTGTCCTCTGCATAAACCATGGATTCCTCTGTGATTAGCATGGGTGGGCGTTCTTGACTTTACTAAGCCACTCTTCACAAAGCAAAATAGACTTGTGCTAACAAACCAATCATTTGTTAAATGTCCATCCTGTGCTCAGTAAAATGCTAAGTGCTACAAGTGTTACAAAACTATGCATGGGCACGATTCCTGTCCTCCAAGACAGAAACTAATGAAACTGCAAATAATACAAGGAGCTCACAAATTTAGCAGAATAGGCAGCAGAGAAGAGCCTGGAGAGGAAGGGACCAGGTAGACATCTTGTGATAGCAATGGTTTATGAGACAGAATCCTAGCTTTGTATTCATATTAACATTCTTATTACTCAGAGATGTTCTGTGAGGTAAACAGTACTGGGCCCATTTTACAGATGAGACTACTCAGGCGGCATTCCTGGCATCAGAGTACTGTGCAGTGGCGTAGGTGCAGAGCCATAAGGCTATCCACACTACTGCTGTTGGAAGATGCTGGGAAAGTTGGTCCTTGTAAAAGGTAGGATGTGAATGGATGGGATTCCTGGGTTGGACCTCACTATGGTACCTCCCACGGCATTGCTCCCATGAGCTAAGCCCTGCCATCACTTGCTTTTTCGGTCACAAGGACACAGTGTCTGCATAGAACAAGGTACCCCAGGAAGTGGCTGGGGATGGAAGTATCTTGACATGGCCAACGACTCCATTTACATAAGGAATTAAGTGTCTTCAGCTATCTTTGTCAAGGCAACCACTTTGTTGGACAGGAGTTGAGGTATGGGGTCGCAGGATGTAACCACCAGGGTAGACCCTCCATTCCATCCTATCCAAATAATCATGAGGATTATCCTTGGCTGACAGCAGAGGAAAAACAGGATGCAAAACAGGAAAAGTTAAACAACAAATATTTACTGTTAGCTCCTCCTCACTCCCTACAGACACACCAGGTGCATTCTGGGCAGTGTGGTGTCTTCTTGGAGAGGCAGAGTAGGTTCTAGCCCAAGAGGGACATGTTGAGACCCCAGGACTATCATCTTATATCATTCCACTGGGACTCTTCAAGTGCCTTCCATTCTTGCTTCCATCATGTCCTAATCCATTGCTGATTGTTTATTTAGTTACCGCTGTCTTGCTCCAAGCATGCTGCTACCCAAATGAATTTTCATTTAAATATGCAGAGCAGAGGAGGACAGGATTTGAAAATGGAAATACTTTGGACTCTCTTGCATAATTTGGTATAAAATGAAATTTTGCATACAGCATGATGTCTGTCCTGGATGTTAGTTGAGGACTTTTAGCTATCAAATTACCCAAAAGATCACATTTTAGTGGTGCCCGGTATTCATCAACAGTTTTACCTGGTGCAAAGCCTTCTCGAATAGATTTCCACTGGGTTCTTGAAACAGTTCCTGGAGTCAGGGTTGCCATCTACACTGATAGTAAAGGAAAGGAGGCCCAGAGGGGTAAAGTGGCTTTCCCAAGTTTACACAGTCATCACATGGGAGGATCCAGGCTCTACCTCCATCTTGTGATTGCAAACTTCATACCATGTTACCACTTAATGGAGTCTCTCCTCTGCATAATAAGCTCTTCTCAAAGGAACTTACAAAGTAAAAGTCCAGTGCAGAGTAACCTGTGGACTCCTGGGGCTTCACCCCAAGGGTGCCACGTGTGTTTTGAGGAGGAGCATCTGAGATGCTCAGAGATAACTTGTGTCTTCGGAGTCACTTCTGTCCCCTCTCTCTTTCTCTTTTTTTCTTTCTCTCTTTCTCTAGCTCTTGCTCTTGTTCTCTCTCTCTCTCTCTCTCTCTCTCTCTCTCTATCCTCCCCCCTTTCTCTCTTTCTCCTTCTGGAGAATATCAAGGCCTATTTATCAATGAGAGTACCTGGGCAGCACGTAACCAATGTCTTACAGAACAGAAAGAAGGGCACAATTTTAGTAGACAAACTTAGAGGATGAACACTTCCCCAGAGTCTGTGTGGTTCTCTGCTTTGTTACCTCAAGGGCTGATGCAAGAGTTGCTCAAGTACAGGTAGGGGTGCCAGAACACTTCCCTACCATCTCATTCTACCTGAAACTGAATGTGACAGAAAATCAGAGCCCAGAGACAGAAATAAAGCTTATTTATGGCCCATTTTTCCTATTTGGCTTCACTACTTCCTTAAGTGTGGTTTCAGAATAGATACAATCAATTTATATTCTGTTTGTACAGCAAAATTTTGGATACCAAGTAATGGTTAATTTAATAATCTGGCCAATTTAGAGGTAATAAATGGAATATTAATATAAATGAATTAACTTTCCAAGCAAGAAATAAATGATTTGTTCATTCTCTCCCCAAACGGTGTTGAACACTAGGTGACATGAAGCATACGGATGACTGGCTGTTTCTGAGCTCCGATGTCAATGATAGAGCATGGATGCACTTTGGGGGTCTGAGTATTTGTTTTTGTTTGCTTGTTTACTTGTGATTATGCAAACTATGTGGTAAGTAAAATGTATGCTTACCGATTTTATTTCTATTCATCTTTTCCCTGTCCACACCAGCCTGTGGGTACCCATGAGGCCATGTTATTTTTAATAGATAAAAATTGCTGATTCTTCACCACTACCACATAATTATAGGTACTTAATTTCCAGCCCCCTGATTGCCATGGATTGGCTTGGATCCTTATGAATGTTCCTCACATCTTCTTCCTTCTGGTTTTCTCTTAGTATCCTCTGCCTGCATGTTTCCAGAGCATGGTGCCCACATTGAACACAGTACAGATGCCCTTCTCAGGTCTTCCAAAAAGAGATTGAAAGGTCATTTTGTCCTTGACTCTATACATGTTGCCCCAAGTATGGGCAAAATACCTCACAGAGTCCTCTCCTCTCCTGTCTATAACTCCCTTCTTTACAGGGGGACACTTGATCTATGGTTTGCATTTAGGGGCAGACAACACACTCTCCCTTGTATTTGCCCATGACTATCCTTTAGATATGCACACACAGGCTTCCCCCAAGGCACCCTGTGGACATCCCCTTCTTCCTCTTCATCTCTGATCATTCACTACACTGTTGCACATGACAAAAAAGCAATTAAAGTGATGCTTTACTCTCGTTTCTAATGCTTAGAGGATAAATACCTTGCTGTATAAACAGGTAAGACTCTAGCTATTGACTACAGACACCAAAGCTGCCTCCTGGAGCTCATTTACTAGTTCTTTGAACTTGAATGAATCATGAAGCACTTTTGATTTTTCATGGGCTCCATTAGCTCTGAATTCTCTTCCTACTATCACAAGTTGCATCGTGGCAGTGCTGTGTGTTCTCACATCACACAATTATAAGCTTTTTGTTCTGGCAGCATCTAATTACTGCTAGCAACTGGTGGCACAATGGTTAGCATAATTTTTAGTTGTTTCATTTGTTCATTCATTTCACAAAAAGTTATTGAACATCTACTATGTGCCAAGTATACTTCCAAGCATGGAGGATAACTTAGGGACCAATGGAACAAATTCTGCTATCATAACAATTACATCTTCATCTAAGAGATGGATAATAGGCACTAAACAGACATATCAGACTGAAGTCAGATATCCCTAAGTGTTGTGAAGGACGGAGGAGGCCTGGTAGTAGGTACACTGCCTTAGGAGGTAACAGGTGAACGCAGACTTGAATGAAGTTCATGTTGCAGGAGGAAGAACAACAGCTTAAGGCCTCAAGGAAAGATTATGATGGGGGATTTGAGGGACACCAAGAGCCCCAAGGAGCTGGGGCCGAGTACCCAAGTGAGGCATGGCAGGCACAGGGCTTTAGGATATCTTCATCATGAAAGGTTCTGTGAGCCAGAGTGGACATATGAATTGTTTTCTACATGAAATGAGAAGGCACTGGTTGATTATAAGTGGGGGAGGAACCTAGTTACTCAGTCACATGAATAGCAAACAGAAATGGGAGCTGGATGAAAGGATGACACTGAAAGAGTTTTTGCAGTGGAGCTCCATGATGCAGTGGACAAGGCTAAGAAATCAGAAAAGATGCATGTTAAGAAAACTTCACTGCAACTCATCCCAATGGGGTCAGACTTAGAATCACACAAGTTAACAAGTTAGGTAAACTCTCGCATTACCTTTATTTCCTATCTACATTCTATGCATATGTACTCAAGCTAGACAATGCAGTTCCTATATTTGTCCCTGCTTTCTTGTCACTTCATCTGGGACATTTCTTTCTTTATCACACCTGCTTCCCTCTGCTAAGGTCTAATGCTAGTTTCATTTGAATTTGTTTCCTTTCCCCCAAAATTTTGCTTCATGACCTTCTTAACTGTGTGGCAAGTATCCTTTATTCTCTCCTTTATGTGTTCATTGTACCTGTTGCTGACTGCAGCCACTTTAAGTCTCATGAACTATGGTTTTAGAAACAAAATCCTGTGTTGAGTTTCTAAGCACACAACTACTTTTTGTTTCATCTCTTCTTCTTTTTCTCCCTGAGTATCAACTGTTGGAAAGGCTAAGCATACCATCTGCACCTCAACAGTCACTGGTCTCTTCTCCAGACTTTAATGTTACTAGAGATATGACCATGTTGAGTGTTTTATAAAAAATATCCTGAGTAGCAGCAGTTGAGAGATTGGTGAGCCTTGGTTGCCTTCTTTCAAGAATATGAATCTGGACTGTTCCCCAAAGGCCCTTGTATTAAAGTTTTTGGTTCTCAGCTTGGTGGCTATTGGGAATTGGTGGAACCTTTGAAAGGTGAAGCCTACTGGGAGGTCTTCAGTTCATTGGGGCTGACCCCAAATGGGGATTGTGGCACTCTGGTCTCTTTCTCTTTCGGTTCTGAAGGGAACAGTTTTATTCCACTGTGTGCTTCAGCCATGATGTGTCACTACAGCTCAAAGCAATGGAGCTATCCAATCATGGACTGAAGTCTCCAAAACTGTGGGCAAAAAAAATATAATTTCTCCATTTAAGTTGATTATCTCAGGTATTTGTTATATCTGAGATAATCTGAAAGACATACTCTCCATTTTATTTTATGGCCCAAGAAGAAATTCAACTTCCTAAATAGCATAATGAGTTCCCATTTAGTCACCTCCATTTTCCTTATTACTTCATGCCTACTACTGCCTGACAGGTCTTGCTTTGTCATGAGAAGTTTGTGCCTACAGATTCTCTTTTGAGCTCATTCAGTGTGAGAGTGCTCCCCTATCTCTGAAACTCCAGCTATGCTCTCCAAGGGCAAAACTGTTCACATTTGTTCTTTTCTTTTTCCTATACTTCTTTAGCCAGCATTAATTCTTCCATTCTCAGAATATTTTTATTCACAAGATTTCTGTGCCAATTTCATTTAGCAGGCTTTAAAAACATTGCAGATAATTATTTCCTCTACTCTTTCACTATCAACTCTTTAGAAATATCTCACATAGTAGCACAAATAATTGGTGATTAATACACACGGGCAGTCATATACTGCTACTTGTAACTGCTAGCTCATTGGAGAAGATTCTTCATATCAATGAATAGAACATATACAAAGCCTTCTGTTTCCAGAACCCATTGACTCTTCAATACTCACTTATTCTCTCAACTTACTAAAATGCAAGCTTTCTATGGAATACTTGTAACTAGCATTCTATAGGTAACTTGTAAATTTAGCTTCCCTGACTCATCTGAGAATATGGACAGAAAAGTAGTGTGCAAATCTTAATGTTACTAGAGCAAAAACTTCTGCCCATGTCTCTTCTTTGAACCAAAATGCTGCTCCCACCAGAATGCATAAAGTGTCAAACAAGAGCCCTGAAAAACATCAAGCTAATTTAATTTAGAAGATATGTCACCAGAAGGCACAGAGAAGAAGTATATTGGCACATTTGTTGACTATCTGACTGCTTTTGCAGCATCTGTATACATCTTGGGTTGCATTTGGCCATAGTCCAGAGAAAATTTGGTTCTTTTGCTGCTAGGCTTTGTTTTGGTACCAGTCTATTAGGGAGTTTATGAAATATCCTTTCTGAGAAATACTTAAAACCAAACATCACTGTTCTGAAATGGTTGTAGGCACAGACCTGATTGGAGGAAGGGGCTGCACTATGTAACCTCTGGGGGCCTTTTGAGTCTTGGATCTGTTGAATTTGCTGTAACCAGAGTTATACCTAACTGCTGCTTCTAGAAAAAGCACTCCCAAAGGTCTCCCTAGCTGGCAGAGATATAAGCAGCATGCAAATGAGCAGCATCAAGCCTTTCTGGGATTGTTTTTAGGGCACCAGTCCCTCCTTGTCTAACTGCCCAGCCCTCATTCCCAAAGCAGCAGGCTGGCCATGGCAGAGTAGCCCTGGCTCAGCCCCCAGCTCTGCTTCTTGTAGGACAGCTTCCTCTGTCCTGCTCACGGTCAGATGACACACTGGATGGCTCTGTGTTCCCCCTCCTCCTGCCCATCTGCCTTCTGGTCTAGACTCAGCCCCATAATCTATAAAAGGCATCTGGTCATCTTTGCAGCGAACTGTTTCATTGCTTCAGCCTCAACAATGACAAAAACCCCAGAGGAAAGAACTTAGCTTCACCAATTGTTTGTGTCGTGGATGATGAAAATGGGTGGAGGACATTTTTTTTCTGTGCCCAGGACCCTGTTTTTCCAGTTCCATTTCATCGATTGGTCCAGGAACAATGTAGCACTCAGATACATTAAAGCAACTAAATTGCCTTTAAATTAAGCTGGGCACCTGTGCTGTTCAACACTCAGACACCAGCCTCGAGCACCCACCCACTTCCTCCAGAACACCAGTCATCACATGTGACACTGTCAGCTCTGACTTTTAGTTGAAAAACATTTTTGTCATGGCCAGGGTCATGGCTAAATATTTGTTGTTTCTGATTCTGATATAACAAAATCCCTAAATTACAATCTCAATAGAGTAAACCTGATATCCTATTGATACAATAAAACAAGTTAGAATGAATAAAGGTTGAGACTCCAGCCAAACCAAGACAAAAATAACCTACTTCAGTGTAAGCACTATCTAAATTTTGGCTTCCATGTGTACACATATGCACCCACATAACACCCATTTTCTTTCCAGAAACATATTTGGTTTCCCTGTGACATGACACATTGGTGAGCAGAGTTTCACAGTCACTTAACCCCAGATTCTTTCAGCTTCCTACCCTCCTCACCGGCTGCAAATTTTCCAAATACAGGCAGGACCTCAATTATAAATGTGTACATGTGCTTGCAATCAGAAAGGAGAACCAAGGGAGGCAACACACCAAAGGTCCTGTAGCCCCAGCCCCGCAACAGCATCCAGCCCACAGCTCTAACCTTGCCCATCAGGTTGACAGAATGCAGTGCCCCCCCACATCCGCCCACCAGATTCATGAGATAGCGGCAGCTATCTGCTGAATGAGCAGTCTGCATTCCAAACCCAGCATCTGGGGTGTAAGAACTCAGATCCTGGAACTTATTTCAAGGTCAATTTGCTTCAGAATCAAAACCCATTTGCCATAAAGTAGAGATATGCTAGAGAGAGGAGGAGGGCCTCCAAAGGGGAAGGCACATTCATTAACAGAGCTGTAGGCAAACCAAACCCAACAATGCACGCATACAAACGCACTCAGGCACACATACACACACACACACACACACACACACACAGAGGCAAATACTCACAACCCCTCACTCCGAGAATCTATGTGTTTTTAAACTCATCTTGCTCAGAGTGTTCCCTGCATATTTACTCTGTCCCAGTGGCTCTTCTGGTGGATGTGCTCAGCCACCAGAAGAGTGGGGTAGGGAAAAGAACAGTTTCTATATCCTGTAATGTTGGGTTAAAAACACTCTCCTTCCTGCCCTCTTTCCCCCAGTAGGCCTGCAGCCTCCTGTCTCACTCTTCTCATTCCAAGTCACCAGGCCATTACCAAACTATTACTAGTTCCTGGCAGACATTTTCCCCCAGCCTGTGGGGGCAGGGCAAAATTGGCAGGGGTGATTTTCACACTTTTGTTAAGTTGCCTCCTTTCTGTTTCATGGCACCCTGCTTCCCCCTGGCTTTCTTTTTGTCATTTCCAATTCCCCAGCTTTGAGAAATGTTTCTTGTCCCTCTGCCCTTCAACTTGTAAACCTTGTTCTGCATCTGAGGTAGGGATCTATGTTGCCCAGATGCTACCTTGGGCAAAGACAAAATGACCTACTATGCTTGGGAGACACTAGTTAGCAGAGAGCAGGCATCTTAGGCAGTGCTGTGTCCTTTCCCCTGAGTTGACTGTTGCATCTATCCCTTGCTTCTGTGTCTCGTATAAGAGACTCCAGCCCCTATTTGCAGATAATTTGCTACCCCTGCTGAAATAGGCTCTGTAAGCTCAGGAAATGCAAAGCAGGTGGGAGCAGCAAGGAGCACTGCTAGCTAAAGATTCTCCCTAGATTTGGCTGGATCCCCAACAAAGTCACATTCTAAATACACTCAGCTGTGTCACTCTTACCCGTCATGGCAGACTGAGGTCAGTGTGCTGTAAATATTGTCAGCTTTCATTCTTGCAATGGGCCCTGGAGGGGACTCTAGGCCGTTCCCCTGCCACTACCCAAGGGAAACAGAGGTCCTGCCAAATTCGCTGGCCACAATTATGAGTTGTCTGGTCCATTAGCCATTCCATAGGTACTCAACAAGCCCCTGGCACAAATATTCTCAGCACAGCACTTGGTGCAGTGCTTACTAAGGACAAAAATCACTTCCTGTTAGGAGCTGCAAGCTAACAGGAGTTATGGCCTGGATGTCCCCTGCCACATACAGGGCTACTGTTCATTAAGAACTTGTGGTGGTGAACCAGACATCATAGTAAACATTTTATATTAACACATATTAGTTATACACTTTAGTGGGTTTCAGTGCAATATTTGAATGTATGTGTACAGCATGCATAATGCCCCTTCACTTTATCACTTAACCCAATGACTCAGATGCTATGAGCATCGCAATATTGCTGAGGAAGAAACTGAGGTTCAAGAGATCCAGTCCAAATCCCAGAGTCAGGCTCTGAAGAGCAGGGATTTGAATCCAGGCCTCTCAGAGCACAAGTTCTCAGTCAAGTGCTTCAGCATTGTGTCTGCTGCCTTGGGGAAGACAGGATGATGCATTTGCTAGAAATATATCTGCTTGCCAGCCCTTTGGGATGGAGAAGATACTCAAGATGAAAAACTGGCTATGCTGGATGAAGGACCACCTGCTTTCAGCAGATCACAAAAGTCAGGTGGAGGATAGAGTGGGCAGCTTGAGGATTGGAGCCAGATAGTGCAAGATAAAGAGCAAGAGTGCAATCAGAGGCAGGGGTCCAGGGCCAGCAATGCATCATGGGAGGCATATCCAGCATCTTGCTTTCAACTAAGCACCTTCCAAATCCAACACATTTTCCAACTTCATAGTCCTGGTAGGCAATATGCAGAACAGCTTTGTGTGTCCTCAGACCTTGGACAGACCATAGCAGCTCTATAACTTAGGGGACTTTTAAACTGACAAAACAGTGACAATCTCAGAGAAAACTCACCCAAAACTGGCCCCAGAAAACTGAACCAAATAGCACAGAAGAGCTCCAGCCAGCTCTGGCCATGGGGATTTACCCAACAACTTCTGGGCCACTGCCCCAGGACTCCCCCTGGGGCTATTGTCATTCCCAAGGTGGCTGCAGGAACAATCCATCTCCACTACCAAGAGAGGCCCTCACTTACTAACAGATTGTCAATGCTTCTGTCCCCTTTGGGAGGAATAAGTGATAAAGAAAAAGATCTGACCTATTTGGGGGGAAATGTTGATTTTTCCTGTGTAGATCTATATTTGCTAATAATAGCCAAGGAGCCAGGAATTTGTCTGCATGGATTATGGGGCGGGATTCTTTCTGGCCTTAATGCAGCCCTTCTGGGCACAAGGGCCTGCTCTCTGTGTGGGTCACACAAAGACATCTCCAGAATTAGAACCTTGCTTACTGCACTGGCAGACCTCTGTAGCCTCTACCTGGGAAGAGGGAGCTCCCACTGAGAAAGGCAGTTCTCCATACAAGTCTCTAGTTCTACAGTGCCACAGTGCCTAGAACCTGTCACACTGGGTACTCCTGATGTCTGTGAGCACTGATATCTCCATGTCATTGGGCACCAAGGTGTTCAGAGGCCACTCTAAATCCTTTTGTGACACCAGCATCTGAGGTGTTCTGTCAATCAGAAAGGGAAAGGCACAGTGCATGCTAGTGTGGAAAAGGGGTGTTGGCAGACAAAGGGAGGTGGGAGTTGTAGGAGAAAGCAAAGGCTTATAAGTCAGAAACCAAGGCACCCTTCGTCCTAAGGTACCAAATCAAGGCTTGTAGGCATTGCTGTCTCAGGTGTAAATAAAAGACTGTGGGTCTTACAGGCCATATGGCTATAGGCTGATATCTTCTGTGCTTCAGTTCTTCTTCTTTGACCTAGGAATAATGCAATGACCCTGCCATGGCTGGTGAGTAAATGCCATCCCACACATCACCTCAAAAACAGTGCCTGGTTCTTCACTCACAATAAATAAGCAAGGCTATAGTTATTAATATTTGAACATTAAAGTATTGAACCTGAGCCTTGATAAGTTTTAAATTTTTACTAAATTGAAAAAAGTACCCATCCTATCATGGATTCCCTCCTCAGACAGATATGTCAGGGTCAGTGTGAGAAAGGAAGGGAGAGCATACCTCAGCCAAACAAGCTGAGGAAAGAGGGAATCAGAATTAGGTCTCAACTATACTGGCTGGAAGAAAAATGTGCTCCATGAAAAGGACTTCAAGGGACTTTGGAATCACTGCAATCGCTATTTCAGTGTCCTCA
This sequence comes from Castor canadensis, assembly GCF_047511655.1. Lineage (NCBI taxonomy): Eukaryota > Metazoa > Chordata > Mammalia > Rodentia > Castoridae > Castor > Castor canadensis. The sequence goes on from NC_133387.1 coordinate 165,688,520, forward strand.
GTGTGAGGCCCAAAGTATGGGCAAACCAAGAAATCTGACTTTGCATCCACAAAGAAGAAATGGGTAAGGGACCATTAGGGTCTGCTTTTAGGAATGACCCATAAGCTTCAAGGCCAAAGCCAATGTGCAAATCTGTGACCCAATGACTGCTCCTCAGACAAAAGTCCCCAAGTATAACCTTTCTTGCAAGAAGTTGTCCACATGGAACAACGTCCTATAAGAAAGTCAAGATGGAGGAAAGGAGTCAAGAATGAAGGCCACTCTGGGAGGGACAAGGCAGAGGGGTCCTTGCATATAACTGAGGCTATATCTTCTAAAATGTGCCTGGTCCCAAGGCGTTAAGCTTTAACCTGGGGAATGGCAGCAGATATAGATAAATTTCCCTGCTTTTGCATGAGCTGGAGCTGCATTGCGGGTGTCTTGGAGCCCAGCTTCTGCAGGACACGGTGAAGGAGAAGGGGTAGCCAGGACACCAAGAAATATCTGTGGGGATTTAGGACTCGGCTTCCTGTTGTTTTGTGCATGCAGCTGAGCCAGCGAGAGGCAGCTTATTCCTTCTTATTAGTGGAGCCCTGTTGCACATCTTTCAAATAGTGTGGCTGGGTAAACTCATGTTCCACCACGTTAAGTTTAACCACGGAAGCTTTCCACGGAGTACACTGATGTCAGTAGTTCAGCATTTGATAAACATGTGAGGTGCCAATGTAAAGTGCTTCATCTGTAACTGTCTGCAATTTCAATTCAGTTTAGCTCAATAAGCACATATGTGACATTCAGTATGCATCCATTTCTTTTCCTGAGCTTGGCTTCCCTCCATGAAACTTTGCACACTTTTGGATAGAATTTCAGTTGAAAATATTTTATTCATTGATTTCAATAGGTTGGTGACGCATTCCAGCAGCCAAAAATCTTTTTCACATGAAACGTTGTGAAGAGATAGGCTTGGTGGCACATGCCTATAACCTAGCACTCAGGGGACTGAGGCAGAGGATAGCAAGTTCCAGGACAGTCTGAGCTACATAGACGTTATCTCAAAAAAAAATGAAAACATTGTGAAGAGCAGTCTATGTTCTTCTAGTATGTTTTGTGAAACAATAATGTATCGGTTACCTATTGCTGCTTGACAAATTGGCCCACATCTTATTCTGCAATAAAACCTTATTTTTGCTCATAGTTCCTATGGGTCAGGAATTTAGGAGCCACTTGGCTGGGAAGTTCTGGTTCAGTACAGGTGTAAGGTTGAAGTCTAATGCAGACAGGGACTGAAGTCATCTTTGGGTTTGACGGGAATGTGATCCACTTCCAAGGTGGCTCACATACATGACTGGTTGTCAATGAGGAAGGAGGGTTTACTACAGAGCTGCAGTGTGAGCTCAGGGCAAGGTGGCTAGCTTCTTGCCAAACAAGTGATACATGGCAAAACATGATAATGCCTATATGACCTAGCCTCTGAAGTCACATACTATCACTTCTTCCATGATCTGTGAGTCACATAAAACCAACCCTGGTTCTTTGTGGAAAAGGTCTATGCAAAAATCTAAACAAAGACCTGATGTATTCTAAGAGGTATGAGCATCATCTTCAATGGATGACTATCACAACCAGCAATTAATCATTATAATCTACTTTTGATCATCTTTAGAAACATGGATTCACATACACAGATATATGAGTAAATAAGGATAGCCTCATATAGGAAAAACTTAGTTTTTACCACCTGGGTTGACATGTCTTAGTGTTTTTCATTGTTTCTGGCAGTTTCTAGTCCACACTAAATTGCAGTCCAGTTCTAATATGAAGCGATCTTTCTTTGGCCTGCATTTTCCTGTTAGTGGCATTCTGCTCCTAGTAATAGGACCAGTATGTGTGTTTAAGTCCTCGACTCCTTTTAAAGGAGTTAGAAAACTTTTGTCTTTCTTCCTTGATCTTTTCTTTCCCGATTTAAGAGGATTCCCTTTGATCTATTGTTCTCTCAGTCCCAGAGCAATATGATCCTGCAGAGAGGAATCTGAGAGGCAAAGAGCCAGAGGATTTATCCTGTAATTACCAAATTCATGAACATACTCAGCAAGGGGCATATGATTATAAAATGCTATCATACATACAGAAATCAGGAATTAGTTCTGTACAGATCCAAGGTAACATTTAAAGCTCAAGTTCTAATTTAGTTTTTCTATCTTTCAACATCCTGTTGAATACCTTGTTATTACCTAGTACATAACATGTTTAAGTAATGACAAATTTATCCTCCTCTGAAAAGTCAGCTCTCCCTGTGACTCATATTTTCTTGTCCATAACGCCACTTTTCCCTCCCTCAAGTTCAAAAGCTAACACCTTAGGCAAACCTTAAGTAATCGTGATGACTTCTGCCCAGTACATATACTCAGGGATGAATGCCTCAACTCCACCCTTCTTTCCCACTGTTTTAACCACATCCAGGTTTTGCCACCTCTCATTGGATTATTTACATTGGTACCCCAAGTCTTCCAATCCTTTCCAGGACAATCAATTCTGCACACTTTCACCACATCAATATTTTTTAAATGCCACTTTTATCACTTCATTATTCTCAAGAAAAAGCTTCCCAGTATTTCTCCAATTATGTTACAATAAACTCTAGACTCTGTTGTGGCATTTGTGATCCTTGCCTTTCATCGCAAAGTTATATTTTGACTTATTGTTCCCTCCTATCAAACATGAACATCCTCACCTTATGCTGCAATTCATGCCCATCTTCATTCCTGGTGTGGTCTTCTCCCGACCTGCTCAAATTATATCCTCTCCATGTCCCACATCCTCCTATAACAAGCTTTGAGGGCTCTTGCTCCTCTAGGGCTCTTCTTCTCTTAAACATCAGTTTATTTTATTGTCTGCTCTGTTCACTTGCCCCAGTGGGAAACTTTGTATTAAAAGCAAGCACTCCTCGCTCCAGGTGCATAGCTCTTTAAATGGTAGTGTTCTTGTCAATGAGGCTTTACACCTTCCCCACCTATCCAGCTGAGTGGAGCACACTGTTTTATAACACAGAAAAATTCAGTACTTATTTACTAATGAGTTCCATGGACCAAAACCTCCAAAAGAAGCTCTAGGAACAACATTTTAAATGGATTCCTTTCTTCTTCTGGCTCAGTAGCTGCCTTGGGTGGAAAGAACTGTGTTTCCTATCATAGTTTAAACCCAAAGCATGTGTGTCTGCATCCAGGAGGGGGACATCGCCTCCTGTCCTGCAAAGGACACCCTTTATTTTTTCTACTGTCGCTGATACACCAGTTTTGTTTGTTTTCTTATTCTAGGTTTGTTTTCTCTTTCCGTTTACCCTGCTCCTTGTTTGACTTTTTAATGAACGTTTTGGTGCCATTGGCAAGTGTCCTATTTAGAGCTGCCCACTGAGGGAAAAGAGAATAATTTGTGCTGGTACATTTTTGTTTTCCACAAGATTCTGCTAGGGTGATAATGCTAGGATTGTGCAAATGACTGCAAAGAATTGTATCTCTCCCATTGCCAAAGGCGGTGCTCTTGCCCTCTTCACTGGCTGGAGGGATGGAAGCATGAGAAAGACAGGCATCCTGAGATATGCCATCCTTTAAAATAGGAAAGCCTGGCTTTGGTGACTTCTCCCTGAGAGAGAATAATAAACTTGAACCCATATCCTAATTAGCATTTATATTAAGTGAACTAGAGACTGGGAAGAAGAGTCAAAGACAGAAGCCTATTTTGTTCTTAAGGAGTGAATGAAAGGGTATCATTCTTGGGACATCAAGCAAATAAGGATCTATTAAGTGCCAGGCCCAGGGTTTGGCATTGTTATTTGTACAAAATACATCAAGAAATAAACAACCTCAAAAGTAAAACCACAGTCCACTTTTCCAGGGCTATGAAGAAGTCCTCAATCTTCTCAGCATTAAGCCAAAGCCTGTCAATGGAAATCCAACCTGAGACATAGTCAGAGAAGTAGATTTGGGGGAAACCAAAAGAAGAGCAGGACAATGCTAAAAGTTATAACTTCCATCGCCCAGTATGAGCACCAGACTTCCCTACAGCCTGTTTTCTCCAACTCTAAGCACTCTGGGTTTAGATGACTTTAATCATGAGACCTTGATCATAACTCTAAGGTCTATTATTAAGCAAGAAATAATCATGAATACTCTGTGAAGCAGCCCAAGCCTAAGCTTGCAGTGCTGCCAAGATAAACCAAAGTCACAAAGGTTGTCAGTGCCACCATGAGCCTGAGAATGCAACCAGCAGTCACCACAAATCCCCATCACATTCAGAACCTAGAGGGAGGAATGCCAAGAACCCCAGGTCTCTGCATAGATCAGCCTCCCTGAGGTTCATAGGAAATTTGAATGGGAATGTTTCCTGCTGGCACCTTGACCCCAACACTCCCAGCACCCTACTTTCCTCAGTATTAACTTTCAGATATACTCATAGTTTCATTTCAGAAAATACTTCCTCCTGGCTTTTAAAGGAATATTCTAAACTATTATTTTAACTAGTATTTTCAGCTACTATTAAAACATATACAAGAAAGCCATTAGGAGGGCTGGATGTGGTGTCTCATTGCTGAAATCTCAGCTACTTAGGATGCAGAAATAGGAGGACTGAAGTCTGAGGCTGGCCCAACAAAAAGTGTAAACTCTATCTGAAATAATAACTAAAGCATAAAGACCCTGGGTTTGTGACTCAAGTGTAGAGCACTTGCCTAGCAAGTACAAAGCACTGAGTTCAAATCCCAGTACCACCACCATCAACAAATAAACACACAAATAAATAAACAACACATACACACACAAAAAAAGCCAATAGGATTACAAGTTCAATACCACATCATGACTCGTTTGTTGTGGTGTACAACAGAAGGCAGATGGTCCTAAGGATGCTCCTCATCTGACAGGTGAGCCCCTGGAATAGATAGAATCAGAGGCGGTATACTTGAAAAGACAGAGAAATAGAAAAAAGGCAAGATAGAAAAGGAGGGTAGAGAAGGGGGGGGAGTGAGGAATAAATGATAGGCTGAAAAGGAGAAAAGGAATGGGCACAGTTTCCCTGGAGTTGGTCCAAGGAGAGAACCCGGGAAAGCAGAGCAGCCACTTCCTCTGCATCTGATGGAGCACAACCCTTCAGGTCAGGAGGCATTAGCCTGTCAGGTCCATCACTTAGGGAAGACAGTGTGACACTGTCACATGGAAATGGTGTGGCACTGTCACACCATTATAGCTTTGAAGGAAGGAACTTTTCTAACCTGAACATTTGTAGAATAATCTGAAGAATATGCAAAAAGGAATAATTATTTTTTAAACACCTATCTGATGTCACCTAATACTTTCCTATCTAGTCATCTTCAGAAATGACTATTAGGTAAAAGATATGTACAAGGTTTTGGGAACAGAGGAAACACAATCAAATAATTCCTGCCTTTGTAGAGTTTACAGGGTAGCGTGGAGCGTGACAATAAATAAATTAGTATAATAGTCACTAGTTGTATTCTCTTTTAATACGTTCAACATGAGCATTAGAGTCCTCATTTTATAGGCAGACTGAGTTTTGAAAGTCTCAAATACCTCAATCAGTATTTATAGCTAATAATCATTACAAGCAGAATTTAAATAAAATCTGCCAACCCCAAACTGATACTATTTCAACTGTACACACTGCTCATGTCTCTTCCTTGAAAGGTCATTCAAGAGTGCAAGAAGAAATGGGGAAATGACAAAGTTGCAATTATGGGTCACGTCATGATTAGGTCTAATTGGCCCAAGAGATGTTACCACTTGTTTGTGTAAAATTTTATAGTTATAATTTGGCCATGAAGTGACCACCATAACCTACTAAAACAAGCTTGTATGGAAAACAGATGAACTGTAACCACAAACACACCCACACAGTTGGGAGCCAAAGGGCTCCCTGCTCTGAGGAAGTGAAGAGAAGGCAGGCCACAGCTTCAGCTCCTGGGCTGTCCTCAAAGGCAATTTCACTCACAAATTCTTCAAATCTCCAGCTGTAAATGTGTCTTTTTTGTCAGCTCCTGGCTGGTGGCAAGTGACGCAGACAAAGTCATTTAGCTGCTCAAAAGCTATCAGCATTCGCATGTGAGGTGTGAGCGAGATGGATCCTGCCATGCTCAGGGCATCAAAGGGGATTACCTAGAAGCTGATAACAGATTTTAATTTAGATGATCATGACGGGGGCTCTGGGAAGGAGGCTGGGAAATGGACAGATTTAACTCAGGGGTGGTAAAAGGAATGAGATGGAATGGAGGATAAAGATGCATTTAAAGGTCTATTTAGCCAGCTATCATGTGGTCTCTTATGCCATGGCCTCTCCTTTGTGCTACACAGCTGGCTGGGGTAGAGGATCTCCCCAAAGGAGGTTGGCCCAGTGCCTAGGTTTCTAGACTGCCAGTGAGAATTTAATAGCTATCATTGCTCTTTGTTACCCTGGAAAGTAACAAAAGCTACAAACTTGTTAACAACCCAGACTATTGAACACAATATATCTGGTTTTAGGTGGGATATGAGTGCATCCCACTGTGACAGAACACTTTCTGCAGTTGACTTCCACAGGCTTTACTTATTTACTTATTGTCTTGCCTACTGTTTGAAATCTTCTATTTTCCAAACCCATCACTGCTTAAAGTCTAACCATTGGCCATTAGTCTTTCCTACTTCTGTTTATGAGGGATTACCCAACACCTGCTGTCTAGAACAGCATACATGTATTTATTCAATTGTTCAGCCATTGTTTTTTGACTGATCAACTCTTATCCACCAGGAACTGTGATAGATGTGGAAACATAGTGGTGAACAGGATAAATTCTGTCCCCGCCTTTCTGGGGAGGGATTTGTTCAGTGATGTGGCATGGGTAGAAAAAGGAACAGAAAGATGTAGCTTGATTGTAGAGTGCTTGCATGCTAAAGGCCCTGGTTTTGATTACCAGCACTGAAGGAGAAAAAAGAACAGTGTAAAAGTATTTGCAATTTTTAATAACTAAGGTAAAAAAGAAAGCAAGGGGTTAAAAGAAACAATGATTAATAGTGAGGTGAAATAGCTTCAGAACGGGCTCAAAGGCAGTTAAGATAACTGCTTTCTAAGGAGAGACTATTTAAGCTGATTTAGACACCTTGCATGATAAATTAAAAAAACACTCAGCAAACTAGGAAGAAAAGAGAGCATCCTCCTCCCGATAAAAGACACCTATAAAATTGCCTTAGCTCTTATCATATGTATTGTGGATAGACTAAAAGCTTCTCCCCTAAGATCAGGAACAAAACAAAGATGGTCACTTCTGCCACCAGCATTCAACATTGCATTCTAGACAGCCAATTAGAAAAGAAAAATAAATAAAATGCATCCAGATTGAAAGGAAGAATAAAAACTATCTCTATTTGAAGAGGCCATGATCTTATATAAAGAAAATTCTGGGCACACCACTAAGAAACTGTTAGAACTAAGAGAAAGTTCAGCAAAGGTGCAGGGTGCAGAATAAATGTACAATTAAACTCTACTTCACACTCTATTGATGAACTTTTAGAAAGTGAAATTAGCAAAAAAAAAAACCCATTTATAATAACATTAAAAAGAATGAAATATTCAAGAATAATTTTAATGCAAGAACTGTAAAATTTGTATTCTGAAAACTACAAAGCATTATTGAAGGAAATTTTAAAAAGATCCAAGTAAAAGTAAAGCCATTCCATGTTAGTGGATTGAAAGGCCTAATTCTGTGAAGATATTAAGTTTCCAATTTAGTTCATAAATATAGCATTATCTATATCAAAATCCCAGACCTGTTATTTTGCAGAAATTAGTAAGTTGATCCAGAAATTAATATGGCCAGGGAACCCAAAACAGTCACAGCAACCTTGAAAAAGAACTAAGTTGGAGGTCTTAAGTTCTCTGACTTCAGAACTTACTGCTAGGCTATAGGAATTGAAACATTATGGCAACTGAGCTAAGGACAAACATACAGACCAATGGTATTTCATTCAAAACTAACACCCTCACATTTATGCTCAATTAATTTCTGACAAATATGCTAAGAAAATTCAATGGGAAAAAGAATAGCATTTTTGCAACAAGTAGTTCTGGGATGGCTGGATATCCACAAGCCAAAGAATGAAGTTGATTACTTCCTTCATATCAAAATAAAAATATAAAAATAAATTAACCAAAACGTTGATCATGGAGCTTAATATGATTGCTAAAATGATCAAACTGTTAGAAGAAAACATAAAGGTAAATATTTGACACCTTGAGTCAAGAAATAATTTCTTATAGATGACAAGGCACTAGTGACAAAAGAAACACCAGATAAATTAAACCCCACCAAATTCAAAACATACTATCAAAAGATACTATCAAGAAAGTAAAAAGAAGGCTAGAAGCAAAAACTCTCAAAGTGGAAGAAAATATTTGCAGATTAGATATTTATTAAAGAACAGAACATGTAAATAACATATTCCATCTGAATAATAAAAAGACAAACCAAGTGTGGTGATACACACCTGTAACCCCAGTACTCCTCAGGAAGCAGAGGTAGCCTAGGTTACATAGTAAGACTTTGTCTCAAAATAATAATAATAACAATAATAACAATTTAAAAAATGGGCATAGGATCTGAAAGACATTTCTCCAGAGAAGATATGCAAATGTCCTATAAGCACATGAAAATATGTTCAACAAAATTAGTCTTTGGAGAAATGAAAATACCACAATGAGCCTCAACTTCACACCCACTCAGAAGGTTCTAATGAAAAAAGATAGCCATAAAAGCTGGGGAAGATGCAAAAATTGGAATCTTCCTGCATTACTGATAGGACTATAAAATGATGTGAATACTTTGGAAACTAGTCTAGCATTTCCTACAAATTTTAAATGTAGGTTTGCGTATGACCAGCACACCATCCATCCAGTATATTTCAGCATATGTAACATGGAGTGGTGGGGAGAGGAACACCTGGGATATATGTTTCAGGGCCTTACAGACTAGGGAATGAAGTTTGGATTTCTTTGGGATGGGCAAAAAATTTATGCAAAGAAGTGGCATTATCATTATTGCTGCTACATGGAATATTAATTGGGTGGAACAAGAGTAGGGGTTGAGATATTGGTTAGTTGTTGGGTAGAGAGATGTTTGTGTCTGAAACTATTACAGTGGTAGCAGAAATACAGAGGAAAGTTTGATTATAGGTATATGATGTAGATAAAATTGACAGAAGTTGCTGATGATTAAATATGAATGGGAAATGAAAGGAAGGATTTAGGGGTGATTTCTGGTGTGGGGAGTGTGACAATAAAAACTAAACAGATGGGGATACCACTTACTGACATCAGGGACAATTGGATGGAACTAGATGGATATACAGTATAAAAAGAGAGTTCAATTTTGGGAATGTAAAACTTGAGTTTTCTGAAAGGTGTCCAAGTGGAGATGTCAAGTAGACAGATGAACATGTGGGTCTAGAACTCAGAGATGTTTGGGCTAGAGATATAAATTTGGAGTCATTAACATAAAGATGCTATTTAAATGAGATCACTTGGGGGAGAGTATAGAGAATCCAAAGCAATTTGAAAATGCCAAAAAGAGATGTGAGTTTCTGACTGTCAAGCCAAGAAAACACCAGGAACTCTATGGGGAGTGAATATTAAGTAGAACCAGTCTTTTGAGAACATAGAATCTAAGGAAGCATAGATAGTGACTAAGAGATGTGAGTTTCTGACTGTCAAGCCAAGAAAACACCAGGAACTCTATGGGGAGTGAATATTAAGTAGAACCAGTCTTTTGAGAACATAGAATCTAAGGAAGCATAGATAGTGACTAAGAGATGTGAGTTTCTGACTGTCAAGCCAAGAAAACACCAGGAACTCTATGGGGAGTGAATATTAAGCAGAACCAGTCTTTTGAGAACATAGAATCTAAGGAAGCATAGATAGTGACTGACTTTTTGAGAAGGGTATGTTCAATATACTTAATAACTGGTGAGGTCCTCACACTGACAACTCTGACCTTGCTCTGGCTATGGGGCTGTGGAGTGTGGGAAACAGCTCCCCCTCTCCCACTGTGTGGAAGAGTAAGCAGATCAAGGGAAAGTCAGAGGTGACGGGGTTCAAGGTAACAGAAGAACAGAGCACACTCTGTGAATTCTGGCCGGGTCTGTTCACCCACCCACAAGGACGTATTTCAACACCTGGGAAAGCCATTGGGCTTATACTGACTGAATAGCAGTCAGTCCTTGATAGAGACCTAGAGGATAAGACAGAGACTTTGAACTAACCAAGTGGCCTTTGAAAAGAATGAACTATAGAGATGTTTAGTTATTTTCTTTTAAAATCTAACTTATAACTTTTACCTGCAAAAAAATATGTCTTGTGCTTTTCTGTATTTTAACTACATAGCAAGCTGGTTAGAGGCCTGCTCTATTAGAGCAAAGATGTGCCCTACACACTCTATATTCAAGCAGTGCTTGCTTCAATATTCTAAATGCAAGGCAGGCACAATTCTCAGTAAATGTTTGTTGACTAAATGGCAAAACATAATGATGTCTCTAAATAAGTAGGAGCAAAAACAAGGGCAGAGAAGCCATCCTTTCATCTCGACTCCTCAGACACAGGTCACAATTTAACTCTAGGAACACATAGCTGGAAGATATCTCACATATCACCCGATACTTTGGTTTCACACTGTACTGCAGGAATCCATATGGAATCAGAGCCCTGGGGTTCCTGGGGATGCCTTGAAAAAGGGATAGAAAATGAGTTTGAGGTAGGGAGCAATTTCTCTCCTAACTCTTCTTCACCTAGAGAAACAATTTCATGTGATTCCTACTGAGATTTCATTGGAACAAATGACTTAATTATTGAAAAGGAGTTTAAGTAAAAAATTTAGTTACTGTGATGTGATATTCTCCTTTTTTGGTTAGTAGAACTGAGATGCAGAGAGGTTGGTTGATTCTGCCAAATTTTCACAGTTAGTTGGGCAGAGGGCACAACTATGAAGGTGCTGTCCATAACACCCATGCTGTTTCTGCCAAATTCCTACACCAACCTTTGGGATGACATTGTGTACACACCGCAGTCCATCATATGTTCACCAAAGTCCCATGGGCCCCAAAAGCTGCCCAAGCCCAATCTGAACTTGAGGTGGGTGGAGTGTGTCTCAGATCCTGTCCTGTCACCTGAGAGTTCTCTAACTTAACTGAAGAATATTAATATTGAGCCTCAAACCTCCCTGAGTCTGCAGGACCCAGCTCTGAATGTGGCTGATCAAACAGATGATCTTCAATCTGAGGAGATTCCTCTTGCCAAAACGCAGATGGAAATCAGCTGATCCCTGATCCCAACTAATTCATTATTCAGAAATGTTTATAACATGCCCCAAAGTAAGTCATGGTTAGTTCCATTTAGAAGAGTGTTCACACTTTCCGTTTGGCAGGGGCCATGGGCCTTTCATATGAAGGCTTTGTTCCTCGTTGTGTCTGGACCAGCCGATCCATTTCCCACCCTCTCTTCTTTCACCCCCTTAGTACTGGTCAACAGTCAGGTTGCTTGCTTGGCAATTGACATAATAAATGTAGGCAGGATATTTACATTCCCTATTATATGTTTTAAATTTTCCTTGGCAGAAGGACTGTGAATGCAATGCAATAGTATGGTTGGGAAGCAGGGGGGCATAATTAAAATCCCTTTTTGTTTTTTAAATGGCTTATTAAAATGCTTATGAAACCTGCTACACAAAGCAGCAGCCAAAACGCCATTGCTGCTAAATGGAATGAAATGGATTTTTCAAATGTCATGCTAGTATCCACTTAATAATACATTTTTCTATAGACAGGACAATAATATATATTTTAATCACTTTTCTACAGGCAAATAGACTGCACAGGGGCTGCCCTTCACTGGCACTTGGAAATTATGAATTTTTCAATAACCTTTTCTATTATTCATCCTGTGTTATTCTGTAACATTTCTGCATGAGGAATGTGCTTCCCAGATACTTTATGAATCTCTTCTATTATTTATTAAACAGTAAGGTGTCTCCCTACTACCCTCACCCCAACCCTGTAGGGAGGGATGCTTGGGGGAGGGTCCAACATGGGTAGCTACATCCTGGCTTATTAATAATTTCATATCTAGAAAAGATTCTGGTTGAGAAGGTCCTTTCACATGGTTCAACTTTGGCTGCCAGAGGTGCACTGGCTCAAAGAGGTGGTGTGTGTACTATTTGGAAGAAGGCAAGGAAGATAATAAGCCGAAGGGAGTCTGTTTATGATGGGGCTGTGTTCTCTACTCCTGAACTACCCCTATCCTGGAAGACAGCCATTGGTGTACAACTGACCAGGGAGGGAGGATTCTTGCGTTATATTTTAAGCTATAGGTATAAGGATCTGATTTGGAGAAAACTTTTTTTTTCACTACCTTCATCTACATACAATATTTTCTTTGCCTGTATAACTCCAACTCATTCTTCATGTCTTAACTGTAGCCTTGTGTTCCCTGGGAAGCCCAACCCTTCATATCCACACACACTCAAGCACATGAACTCTTTCTGTGCCCACAGGGTGCTTTGTGCTGTCTTATCTGGGCATTTGTCACACCTTATTTCACTTTTGCAAGCTGTAGAGATGGACAAGTTCTCTCTTGCTCACCATCCAAGCCTATGGCTAGAAGTAGAGTTTGCATAAAGTAGGTATTCAGTCATTATTTAGAAAGAATTAATGGAGATAAGTAATATGGCCAACCACAGGCTCTCTCTAAAGCCACCGTTAGCAAGGTCTCAAAGATGCACAATCTGAGTGGCAGGAACACCGTTAAACACCATGTACTTCCACATCACCCCTTTACCTTGAAGTTAAGCAAAACCTCATGGGGAGTTCCAGTCAAGACACTGGGTGCAGAAATGGCCAAGAACACTCAAGGGTGATGCATTTAGAATGAGAAGACAGCAACAGTTCAAGCTTCTGCTGCTGAGTGACATTGTCTCAGATGTTCCAGCTGTTCAGTGGGGGACTCTCCATCACCAGGGCCCTGAGTGGCTCATGCAGAGAGCATGAACACACACATCTGAGGACACAAGCTACAACTTGCTTTATTAAGCCATGCTTAATCCTACCTAGCACACTTGACATTACCAGGATAGCACAGAAAGAGAAATGTGGTGGCAGGGATGGGGGTGGGGGAAGGATTTGTAGTTGTTTTCAATCTCTTTTGTTTATCATTTCCAAATCTTTCCACTCTGGGAAATAAGAATGTACCAGAGTATTACCATCTGGCACCACAACTAAGAAAGAAGGCAGTACTGGACAAGTTTCCAGAACCCAGAAAATCTGACCTACTTTTAATATGCCCTTGAGGAACTCCCTGCAAAAAAATAATTGTTATGATAGTTTTCTTGCCTCCAATAGTCTGTTGAGCTATTGTCCTCTTAGGTTGGTTTCCTCTTTTTTGTATCCTCTCCTTACAGCCTGCTGAGGGCAGGGTCTGGGATCCACACCCCTGCAGATCTTTCCCATGGGGCCATTGGAGGAGCTGAGCCAGCTCCATGGCAACCAAGGGGATGGAAGCACATGACTCTCATTACTGGCTCCCAGGCCACCAGGGATGGCGTTTGTGGCCTGTCCTGCACTCTAGGATTTTCTGACTCGATTTTCTTTACTCTAGGTAAACGGACCCTGTTAAATTCTTCTTAAATCTAATAAGGCTACAGTAATTATGTGGCTGCACTTGCCAGGATGTATACTCACTCACTTGATCTCCGTGAAATATTATCTTTTGTTGGCATATCTTCCCTGTGTTCTGACTTGTCTCATCTCCCTCAATCCAGGTCAGCATGAAAAGTAGGATCACTGTTGTTGACTAATGAACTCAGGGAATCAACCATTAAATTCAAAGGCCTACCTGTGCCACTCCTGCCCCAGAGTAGGGAAGAAAGCCAGTGCAGCTCAGCAGAAGCAGGAGAAAAAGAACTGATAGGCACTGGGGCCTGATGTCCAGGTGGGATGGCAGAGGAGCTCCGCCAAGAATGGAGGAGCTGAAGTGGATGCATGAGAAGGCAGAGCTGGAATCTTGTTCCCTAAATGGTATTTACAGCTTCTGTAGATGCTTCACCACCAACCAAAGGGTAGAGGGGAGGTCTTGAAAGTGAAGACAAATGGGAAAGACAGAGATAGAAGAGAGAAGGGGATGGGCCTTGTGGTACAAAGGTAGTGCTTCTGACTCCAGAAAGAGAAAGGGGAAGGAAAAGAGGAAGGAAAAGAGGAAGGAGAGGCAGGAAAAAGAAAGGGAAGAAAGATAGGAAGAGGGGGAGAAGGTAGATTGTGAGACTGAAAGAGGGGCATAAATAGAGAGAGGAAGACAGAGACAGAAAGGGAGAGACCACAGTAGACAGCTGGAAACTTCCATGTGGTGTAAAGGGGCACCTACATTTCCTGAGGGTACAAACTCAGTCCCAGTCACTGGGAGAACAGACCAAGGTTGTAACCCTAAAGGAACACTGACAGAGCGGGGACTATACCCCCAGAGATGCAGGTGGAAAACATCTGGGGACTTGGGGAAAGGGTTAGCTCCTCCATGGTGTCCTCAGACATCTACTCTGATCCAGAGAGTCCCAGTGAAACCGCCCTGTCTCTGCCAAGCACAGCATTGAAACAGGAGGGCATGAGGAGGTGGAAGAAGTCCTAGATAGAGAAGCCATGTCAGTGGTCAGCTGACTGTGTGTCTGGGGATGAATGTTTTTATGAACAAGGCTCTTCAGGAACACAGCCTTGGGTGTCCACATGGCCACAGGCAAAGTCGAGCATTTGCACTGGCCCCAGTGCCTGAAATACTCACTGACCCTAGGGGTGAGTGCTACTAACCACATCTTTCTTAATCATTCAGCGTGTGGGGACAGGTGAGTGGAACACTTAGACTAATTTCATGGTCTTTTCCCTCCATATGAGCTGTTTGGTCCTCTTGAATGTGGACTCTGTATTCCTAACAGGATATTGGCAAAGCCTTCTGGCTGCCTTCAATTGTGGAAGTGTGGCTCAGAGTGGAGGGAGGGGACAGACATCAGCAAGTGATTAGCTGGTAGGCTGCATCTGAGTGGTGGTCTTCTTCTCTGTGGAGCGCTAAACAGCATTGATAACCTCACACTGAAACTCACCTTTAGCCACCCAGCCTGAATTAAGTCACTGTCCTTCTTCCCAAACTGGCTAAAACAGCAGCAATGGTATTAGGGACCACCTTTAATTGAAAGCACTGTACATTACACATTGTGCTGAACATCGCGCATACATTTTATCAGGTAAACTCAACAAAATCTTATGGGGCAAAAGCATTAGCAGCCCAGTTTTAGAAGCACAGAGAGGTTTAGTAAGTAGCTCAAAGACACACAGCTAGTGAGTGGCTGAACAGATCCAAAGGTTAGGCAGAGGAAGGAAGGAGAAATGACTGTGGTGACATTAACAGTGTATAATGATCTGCTGTCCTTTCCTTCCTGTTAACTTCTCTAGGTCTTAATGCAGGTCAATAACCCAGAGCTCATTCCACCCTCTTCACTCCCTGAAATATTTTCCTGAGAAAGAGGATTGCCACCCATCTTTTTTAAAATTAATAAACTTTATTTTTGTTATATATGTAACATGAGACCATTACCTATAAGATTGGGGGAAGGAGAAGCAAAATAGCTGCTTAATCTATTCAACTAGCATAGGTACTGTTTGTTAGTACTCTCTACAAGAAAACTTTATGTATTTCAAAAAAGAAATCTATAGGACCAAGAAAAAAATTCTTTCCACATTCTTTCTTCCTGTCAAATTGTAAAAAGTAGCAAATAAAAGGTATTATTAGTGTGCTTTTTTTTTTTTTTGCTTGAATCTAGTTGCCATGACACATGGACGGACTATGGAAATCTTCTGCCTTCTAGCATTTAAAGGCAATATAATAGAGCAAATAAGTCTGGTGCAGACTTTAGCAATCGCCAGGCAGCAATGGAATCTGAATTTCTCAACAAATTTCTGTAGGAGACCCACCAGGAATTGGGCAAGGTGCTGACTGCTAAAGGGAGGGGATTAAATAAGACAGGCCTCCCCTTGAGCCTCTTACAGTCTAATAGCAGAAAGATAGGTCATCATAAAACAACAGACTGTGCACAGAATTGAGTGTCCCAGAAACACACAGTAGCATGCTCCTTATCAGGACACAGATTTGTGGTGGAAAGCAGCACCACAAACATAACACAGCACAACACAAGGGGTTTTGGAACTAGAAAGAGCAATTTTTACATCTTGGCTTTTCCCATATTCTCCAAGATGGGTGTCCTTCCATAGGTACCTGGGTGTGCTTTTCCCTTCTATGAACCAATCATAAGGATTTTTTTTAACAGAGATATAAGGAGATTCAATCTTGTAACATGTCAAGAACAGTGTCTGGTATGGGGTGAGTGAGGCTTTGCCCTTGCCCTGGTTCAGACCCAGAAGTGGAGATGCTAGAGCCTGTAGATTTTGGTATGGCTCTGTCGCCTGCCATGACTGATGCATTGGGACCTACTCTCCAGCCATCTGTCTTCAGAAGGTTCCACCATCCCCTTGCATGGAGCTTGACAAGGAAATGGCTTAACAGAGATTAGCAAAGCTGCAATTCCCCTTCTCCTCTCCAGATTTACTGAAGCAACAGCTGAGGCAGGAGCCCCAGCAGCCATTCCAGAACTGGTGGCTACTGGGAAGAAGAGGTGTGGGGGTGGGCAGGGGCTGCATGAGGGGCAGCTCTGCTCCTGGCTTATTTCATCTCTGCAGTGGAAAGCAAGACAATGAAACACAAATAAAAGTTTGCTCTTTGCTGAATGTGGGGGCACATTTCCTGCCAATACTACCTATCACAAGGGCAACCGCCTGACACTTAGGCAAGGGAGTAAGCAGAGAGAACAGGACAAGATAAAATTACAAGTGACAGCCCAGCCTGTGTCTGCAATTACAATGCATTGTAAACAAGGGGAATTGCAATTCCAGCTGCCAGGCATGGCTGGGATTGACAGGGACGGCACCATCTGAGAAGACGAGAGGCTGCTGTACAGCTGCTCCATACCCAGCATGGTGAGGAGGCAGGGGACAGGCAAAGGGGACCTGGAGGCTGCACCACAGCAGTATGGCAAGCTAGAAGACCAACAAGAGCCAGGGAGCAAGTGGTGGTGGGAGGAAGGAGGTGAAAGCACCCAAAGGTCAACTTTGAAGAAAGGTGTGTGTGCATACTTGAGCTGTGTGCAGTGTTGCAAAGGTGGGTAAAACACAAAATTTCAGGTCCTGGCTGCATGGCTCTCACTACTGCTGTACAACAAAGGAAACCAACTTTTGAGAGAACTGAGATGCCAAGTTCTGGAAGGCATTTGTGATATGTTATTTCCATGATTTGTATCACATACATTCAAGCATTGGCCTGTTTACTGAACAAGTTATTATTGGGCACTTAAAATTTCTAGGCCCTGGACTACATTGTGAATTTTTGGTTAAAAGGATGTAACCCCTGCTCATTAGAGGGTACACAATGACACCATTTTAAGGGGTGAGGTGAGATTGTGTCTCAGAGAGGTTAAATCATTTGTTCAAGTGTTCTCACTAGCAATGGCAATAACCCAACCTAAGTTCAAAGCCAATGCTCGGTCTGCTCTATTGCATGAGAGCCCCACTAGTCTGTCTTCCACTGTAAAAGCTATTTTGGTTCTTTGTCCAGTGCTCAATTAAGTAGGATAAAATAGGATAAGAACACAGTAGATGCTTAGTAAACAATATTATTTTCACTTCTTTGGGCACTTGAGCAAGACCTGTCAAAAGAAGAGTCATTATTCAGCAAAGCCAAAAATGCTACTTATACAAGTAGAAGAAAAGGTGTCTTAGATACATAGTAGAAAAAGCCCTGGATTGAGCAAGTGTTGATCTTCCAACCAATGAGTGGTTTCGCCCAGAGCAGAACACTGGGGCTGCTTTTCCAATGAAACCAGAGTGGAAAATGGGCTCAACTTACAGCAGGAGGAATTTAGATTACACACATTACAGCATAATTCAGCTGTGAACAGGATATCCCCTTCCCATTCTGGGCTGGTACTCCACGGCCAGGAACAGGTAGTGGAACTGCCCCAAGATCTTCCCTTGACTCCTCCAGCCTGTTCGCTGCTCTCCTCTCCTGGTGTTCCCTGGAACCCTTTCCTAGGGCTTTGTGTGCTCACAAAATGAGCACAGCCCTGCTTGCAGTCCCCACCAGAATAGGGTGATGGGACTCTGTCCATTGAACATCTACTTGCCTTGTCAACCCTTTCTAGGAATGTGGGGACCACAGAAATCTGTGGTTAAGAGAAATGGATTCGGATCAAATCCTGGGTTTGCCATTTACATGGTACACCATGAACAAATCTCTTGAGCTCACTCAGGAAGCTTGTTTCCTCATCCATAAAATGGGAGACAGACCTTCACATCGATGTGATTGTGCACACATTCATTTGAATAATATTATAAAGCTCTTGTACAGTGCCTAGCCTCAAATAAGCATTCAAAGGAGAAAACTTACTATAATAATCCATCAGTGCTGCCAGTGGCCTGGTATTGGGACATTAACAAGCCATCCAGATGTCTTCATGCTTTGTGGCTGGGCATTCCTCTTGGATCCCAGTGACCAGATTCCAGGGCATTCACCCTCAGCTACATCTTTGGGATCTGCTTTGCTATGTTTTCTGCCCCGTTCTTCAAAAGAAGCGTCTGATTTGCTTTCCTCATTTATAGTCTCATGTTTGTGTTTCCAACATGACACTTGGTTCTGCTCTTCTCACATCAACCTATTTGCTGTTTTTAAATGTAATGAACACTCATTGATGACCTTTGGGGCCATCAATGCTGTTGGACAGTCCTAACTCTAAAATCACAGAGACACAAGTTATGGTCAGTAGAGGCTGGACAGGAGGATCGCCATCTCTACCTCCTTCATGGACATGAGCCCCATAAATGGAAGTGAGGTCAGGGGCTAGGGGTAGGGGCTGAGCAAAATAATCTGAAAGACTATGGAATTATATTCACAAATCATCTTGAAAGTAACTTTCCCAATATTAGTTGGAGAACATTCTAATTCCTTTGTGACATTTTTATTTGTTAGGATCCTGACCTGTGGCTGTGGGAAGGATACATTTCTTGCTTGTTTGCTGGGTTTCAGTTTGGGAAGAACATTCTTCCCTGTTTTCTGATATGTATGACTTATCTGGGGATCAGATCCACCACTCCACTACATCTTCAGCTAAGGAGACTAGATAGGGGACAATAAATGCCTGGAATGTTGGCTTTTCTCTCTGACAGTGAGACCAAGGCAGGAATGTCAGTGTGCTCACCTGACATCATGTGTGCTGCATATGTGGGGGTGTGAGTGAAATGTTTCAACAAATACCATGAGGAAGGGGTAGGGTTGTGCCTCTTCACCAAGTATATGTCACACTGAGACCTGTTCCATGGAAGGTACCAAGCACACAATAGCAAATGGAATTTGGGATTAAACAACCTGGAAAGGAGAAAAAAATGCTAGTTTCATTATCACATGCAAAGAAAAGGGAGATACAGTTTTGCCTCTGCAGAAGCTGTTGCTGGAAGCCCTGGACTGCAGTTGCAGGACAGGGAAAGGACATGTGGATGGACATGCAGCTTCTGATGACTAGTCACTGAGGGAGCATTGGTGTGAGCAATCCAGAATGCTAGCACTGGTGGGAACTGCAAGGTAGTCATCTTCACTTCCATCCCTTTGCAATGAAGAATGTATGTCCCAGAGAAATGAAATGTCTGCTTAAACTCCCAGCAGCTGGGTCATCTGACTTCTAGCCTAGCACCTTCCAACTATATAACGACACAATACACACACAAACTCACACACACACACATATACACATAATTCCCAAGGTTAACCATGTCATGACCTCCTATATAACTCTGCTTTGTCAATCTTCAAATACTACTTTCCTTATATTACCTGTCTTTTCAGAAACATTCTGCAACTCTCCAGAACCTACAGAATGAAAAATAACCTCTTACTCCATTTAATGAAATAAGTACACATTGCCCTAAGTTAAATACATGTATCTAGTGTCTTCCTAAACAGATACCCACAGCACCCAGCCTTATGTCCTTGCTCTTAATGGACACATAAGAAGTGTTAAATATTTGATGACTGGTAAAGTTCTACCAAGACTGAATATTTGTTCCCAAACTTTCCTGTTTCTTTTGATGATCTACTCTAGTTCTAGTTAAGATTGGCTTACCAAGATCGCAAACAACTCTGGCTACAGTTTGTTTCTGTGCTCCTATGCTACTGAGGCCCAGAATCTATCAAGGTTCCAAAAGATAAATTTCCTTATTCCCCAGTTCAAATTTGCTTTGCAACTTTAGCTGGCAACTATATTGCTAAGAACATTTAATGCAATGGTCAAGAGGAGAAGTTTTGGATTCAGGCCATCTTGAATGTGAAAGGATGTCTGTCACTTACATGACTAAGACACAAAAAGACTATGGCTTTTATCTTGGGTAAGCTCTGTACTGTCTCTTGGATGGCTTACTCTGGGGTGGCCAGCTGCCAGGTTGTGAGGAAGCCTTGTGGAGAGGCCCAGATAGCAAGGGTCCAACATCTGCTAACAAACACATGAGTGTGTGTTCAGCAGATATCCCATTGTGTCCTAGTCCTATTTGGTACTTGTAGCTTGGAGTTAATAGTAATCTCTCCGTGCCTCAGTTTCTTAATTTATGAAATAGGGATGATTTTAGTGACCACCTCTTGGGTTGGCATACCCAAGACTGAGACTATCTGTGTAAATCTTTTTAGAATAGTGCCGCCACATAGCAAGATTTCTATTTGTATTCCATTACTAGTTGCCTTTTTTGTGGCCTAGCCATAATTCATTCCCAGTTTTGGATCACTTTTACTCAGCAACCTCCTCCTATAGTTGGTGGCTTGAGTTTTCTCTGTTTCACTTTATATGTTGCTGAGACTGATCTCAATTCATCTCTTCTTTAATGCTGTCCACCACAGTGCATGTTTTGGAACTGGCCCCTGTGGGCCTTGTTTTCGCCCATTGTTACATAGTTGGGAAAGAATGGAGCCCCATACGGGGGCTACAGTACTTAAAGCACAATTCTACTCACGTAGGTTTGTGTTATGACTGGTGAAATGGGGCTTACAAACATGGGATGGAATTTAAAAACATGCAGCATAGTATCAAGTTCATTCCACATCTAGAAATTTCATCAATTTTTTTTTTTCATCAATTTTATGAGCTCTATGATCTGATTGTGTTTAATAACTTCAATTTGTCTGGGATGATAAGGCAGAATAATTTGGGGTCAAGGGTATGGACTTTGAAGTAAGATTTTATTAGCTGTATAACATATGAAGATATATTCCAGCTTACTGTGCCTTAGCTACCTTGTCTGTAAAATGGAGATAATAATAGAACCTGTGCCAGAGGATAGCTGTGAGGATAACGAGACAATTCAGTGGAAACCAGGTGGAATAATGCCTGGGCTTAGTCAGCACTGTGTAGTGTCCCTCTTCTGCTGACTCCATAGCCTCCTATCTGAACATTTTCTTATTTTTTAAGTCACGTCGCATTATTTTGACAAAGTTTATTTCCTGACTCCTCTTTCAATAACTGAAGTTGCTCAAGGTTCAGATAGTCAGTTGCAAGATCAGTGATATAGATTCTTCCTTCCAAGGAGTTAAAAATACTTAAAAAGGAGTACCTTGGTGCTAAGCAGCTGTTGTACATTTTCTTTTTGAGAATCTATAGTCTTTGGCTGGAGGTGTGGCTCAAGAGGTAGAGCATCAGCTTTGCAAGCACAAAGCCATGAGTTCAAATCCAGTATCACCAAAGGGGGAAAAAAAGAGAGAGAGAGAGAGAGAGAGAATCTATACTCTTTTTTCTTTAAAACTCCTTAGGAGGAAGGAAGAAGTATTGATCTCAGAACCCACTATTGCTATGTAACGAAGATGCAGTTTAAACGACAAACTGCTATTATCTCATGGTTTCTGGGTGAGGAATCTGGGCATAGCTTAGCAGGGAACCTCTGGCTCAAGGTTTCTCATGAGACGATAGTGCAGCTGTTGACCAAGGCTTTGGTCTTATCTTATCCAAGGGCTCACCTGGAAGGGAGAGGGAGATCCACTGCACACTCACTCATGTAGTTTTGGCAGGTGTTGGTCCCTTGCCAAGTGGGCCTTTCTGCAGGGCTGCCTCACAACCTGGCAGCTAGCTTCCCCTAGGGTAAGTGAGCCATCCAGGAGAGAGTGCGAGAGCTTGCCTAAGTTGAAAGCCATATTCTTTTTATATCTTAATCATGGCATGACATTCCATCATTTCTGCTATTTGTTAGAATTTAGTGAACAAACACAGGCCCTATTCAAAGGGAGGGGGCTGCACAAGGGTGTCAAAAAGGAGGGTCTTGGGGGCTGTCACAGTGGCTGCCTGCCAACCACTTATACAAAAGGCGACCTCTGAAGGGACTTTGGTCTGGTAGCTTTAGGAACCTGAGACAAAGACCTAAGATATTGTTTAAGAACACTAAGCTCTCTCTCTCTCTCTCTCTCTCTCTCTCTCTCTCTCTCTCTCTCTCTCACACACACACACACACACACACACACACATACCCAGGACCTCACTGACCTTTAGGAATCGGTTACTATAGGCAAGGCTCAACAGTTGGTAATTACAATTCCATTTCCTTACCAGAGAGTTGTGTGGGATGTAAGCCTTGAGTTAGATATTACAGAATTGGTGAGAATTTGCCTGGCCACAGAGAAGAAAGGAAAGACAGTAAGAAAAAGTATGAGCAAACTGAGTAGTCCTGAAGCCAAGGCTGGCAAGAGGAGGAACCAAAAAAAAGGTGAGAGGAGAACGAGCTGGAACAGAGATGCACCAGTCAGCACTGGGCACGGACTACAACCACTTGGAGTGGGTAAGAACTTCACAGTTCTGTCTCGGTGTTTGGATGATATGTTCTAACTGGAGACTGAGAAACAAAATGTGGATTCCATAGCCTTTCTAGACTGACTCGGACTTTGGGCGTCAGTGAACCTGCACTGAACGGCGGACTGATTAGCTTTATTTGGAACATTCTGTGTGAACAGCTATGTTCCCTGTGTCGAATCAAAGTTGCGGTGGTGTCTTGGGCGGCCCCTATAGGCAAAGAGGATTCAGTCCTGGTGGGAGGGCCCCTTTGCTCTTCTTTTTTGCAGGCATTCAACCCCAAAAAGAGGGTCTAGGGGGTGTCTCCAGAGGCAAACATCCCCCGCACAAAGCCCAGAGAACTTGTCAATGGCAGTAGCCGCCAGCGTGGTTCCCCAGCCAGGCCAGCTGGCAGGAAGGCTGCCAAGGCAGCAGATCTGACGAAAGAATTCTCAATCACATTTCCATGTGCATGGCGCAAAAAGGGAAAGGAAGGGGGGAAGGGAACCCCTCCGGAATCCAAAAAGAAAGTCACTAACTAATCCACACAAAAAAAGAAAAGAATCAGCCACCGATTTGTCTCAGATGTTCTCAAATTGCTGTCCTTAAAAGCTCTGCTTCCCCATCTTCCTCCTCCTCCCATCGTCCAATTGCCCGAAGAAAGTCTCTAATTTTGCCTTAATTTGTGCCTTGGTTGCAAGAACAAAACAGAACGTCACTGCGGCTCCCCGCCCCTCCTCCTGGCCCTCAGCAGCTGCGCTTCCTCAATGGCCTGATGGAGTCCTTTCTCTGCCATCATCCCCTATTCTTTGCCAAGCGGATCCTCGGGGCACCAGGCCCAGTGCAGCACCAGGAAGGGGAAGGAGAGAGCAGCCTCCCACCTGCCAGACATCCAAGGGTCATATTTATACCAGCACAACCCTGGCCTCTCATGGAGCTGGGGACCACAGGCTCTGGGACAGGGAAGGGCACAAAATTCAGTGACTGGCTCTGGGGTGACACAGCTGAAATCCCTCAAAATTACAGATATCTTGGGCATCTTGCCAGCACCCCGGGAGTAGTAACAAATTTGGATATTTACATCATTTTTCAAGTGAAAAATAAACACACACAGCCTCTTTATTTCCTCCCAATTGAATCCTTTTGGAATATCCAATGACAAATTGTTTTTCTTTTGACTACTAATGGAACACTGGGTTTTAGTCTCAGAGACTTCCCTGGCTTGAACCAAACAAGTCTTCATGGACAAGCCTTACTTCCCACCCTCAGAGTAGGCTAATTTACCTCCCCTCTAGGGTCCTGCATCCCTACCTCCTGCAAGGAGGAGAATTTTGAGGTGCTTCTAATTAATCTTTGTAAATTGCTCTGTGATCCTGGGAAAGAAAGGCAGAGTGTTACTAGAAAATGCAGACTAGGTTAGTGGCTGGCCATAAAAGTTGGATGCTGATCAGCTAACTTTTCATGCTGTAATTACTGGGAATTTTATGTGATGGGCACATCATAAATCCTTTATATAAAAAAAAAGTACAGGACAGGGATGTAGAGACATACATTTGTGACTTGGGGCTGGTGTCAGCAAAAAGGTTCATAGGGAGTTAACCTCTGAACTGTTTGCTTTTATTAATCTTAGTATACAACAGTCCTGCCTTAACTCCAGTTTTGTTTTCAAAGGTTTGGGTTATTCATGCTCAGTCACAGTATTATGATAAAATGCAGAGAGAGAGAGAGAGAGAGAGAGTATAGTCACAAAACTTTCATTCTAGTATATTGTTATGCTTATTCTATTCTATTATTAGTTATAGTTGTTAATCACTTACTGCACCTAATGTAGAAATTAAATTTTATCACAGGTATGTGTATGTGTAGGAGAAACACAGTATATAAAGGGTTCAGTACTATCAGTGGTTTTTCAGGCATCTGCTGGGGGTCCTGGAACTCAGCCCTGTTGGGGTTACTGGGTTGGTTATTTCCTGTTCTGCCACTGTAGCCTTCTTCTTTCTATCTTCCAGCATGTAGAAAAAACTCACTTGTGGCTAAAATGGGCCCTCAAAACCAAGGAGTCCTCATATGTTGGTTGGCGAGGGAGTTCACCAATAAAATATCTCCTAGCTGAGGACTTGGGACAAGGGAACAGTCCTCAGTAGTTCATCCATGGAGTTCTTGAAAAGCAAAGAACAGAAGCAGCCATATGTATCTTAGGATAAATAAGCCTTACCCCTACTTTGTGCCTTATTTCTTGTCCATGTGCAAGAGTTTAGCAAATCTTGTTGTCTTGAAATTGCTGCATGATGTAAGGCAGGACACTGCTTGCCTCTGTCTTTTGAGTCTCCATCTGTATTTAGCAGTTATTATCCACATTTCCTAGGATATTTGGTGGGGTATTAATTAATGTTTAAGGAATGCTCTTTAATGGTGGAAAAGCCCAGTGTTTGAAGGTAAGGCACGGTTACTCCTCTGAATTGTGCATTCACCAGGGTGATTTTTCTAGAGGCATATGAAAAATACCCAATTACTACAGTTTATTATTTCGTGTTAAAGCAGACATTTCGTGTTAAAACACAGACATTTTGCCTTAATATTTTATGAAGAGGATATCTTAGATTTAATATTTTAATATCTATTTACCATGAGTACTATAGAATTAGGTAATGGAAAGTATGTATAATGTGTTGAAAGAGGTAGAATGAAGACGTACTGCTGTGAGGTTCAAATTTCTCTGAAATGAGTTAAATTCAAGGTACAGAGAGAGGCTTTTCTGCTCTCCAGGGCTAGCAAAATGGTATTTAGTGTAGGGATCTGAATTCAACTGGAAAACCACAGAACATAAGCTGTTCTGTTTGAACTGACAGCTCAGAAACCAACTTCTACCACAGCTTCCAAGCACTGTGCAAATAGGTTAGTGATGCATTTGGATGATCAAAAGGTGCAAAGGAGACTGGTGTCCACATGCAAGAGAGCAGCCCTTTTATCAGCCCATCCAGCAACACTTGGAGTTCCCTTCCTTAAGAAATTCGATTAGATTTCCTTAAACCCTCAGTTATAAAAAAGTCACAGTATAGTAAAAGCTGGGTAGTCAGAGAGCTGAAGAGCATGGCAACCACAAGTGCCCAGTTCTGATGCTAGAGCATTGTCCTCAGACTCGGGTAAATCTGAGAATAAGTTGTTTATTTCCCAACAGAAAGGTAGTGGTTATGAGGAATGTGGCATTGGTAATTATCCGCACAGTCATGCCCTGCATAACTACGTTAAGGTGAACCATGGAAGCACACGTGGTAGTGGTCCTGTGAGCTTGTATGGCGTTGTGATGTCTTAGTAGTCTTAGTTTGCATGATTACCTTGTATGATCTTTGCACAGCACAGAATCACCACAGGATGAATTGCTCAAAATGCAGCCCGGTTGTTAGGCAATGCGTGACTGTAACATATTATAGAAAGTACCGAGTGTTAACAGCATACCTAGAACTGACCTAAGTGCTTTGAAGGCATTGACTGATAACTCCTTTCACCAACCTTCAGATTTTTTCAGATAAGAAAGCAGAAGTTCATCCAGAAAAAACAAAACTGTAAAATAAAAACTAGTAAGTGTGAAAACCTATATTTAAAATGCAGGCAGTCCCAACTCTGAAGCACATCTTAACTACTAAGTTAACTCTAGCAGTATATTACTTAAATTTAGAAGTGCTACTGCCATGGCTCTAAAAAAAGCCAAGAGATTCATTTACATATGGTTAGCATTCTGGAAGGGGGAGGCCGACTAGGAAGCAGGAAGAGCTAGACTTTTTCTGCCATGTTTCTCATGCACTGCTGAGTGCCAGTCAGTGTGGATTCTAGTCCATATTTTCCCACTTAAGGCTATTCTTGTTGTTCATGTAAACCAGGTCTCATGGTATGGAAAACTTCCAAGGGTATAGTTTTGAAAGCAGCCGCCCCTTCCTGAATTCTAGGAGTTGGAGACCAGAACTCAACCCAGGGAAGCTATCTCTTTTGGGGTGTGAGGATGAAGCGTGGGTGGGTGTGGGAAGGTGAGGACCACTTTAGCAAGGTCCTTGATTTGCAGAGTGAAAACTCAAGAGTCTAGTTGAAAAGGACTTTTTCTTTTTTACTGTCTGTGGGGATGGAAGGCAGGGCTTCATGCAGTCTAGACAAAGGTTCTATCACTGAGTCACCTCCCCAGGCCCTAGAAGAGGATTTTGAGTTCTACCAGATTGGAAAGGTTCTACAAAATAATGTCAACACCAGTTTTCTTTATGGTAGAGAAACATATACAGAGATTTAGGATGGTTAAGGAGATTGGTTAGTTTCACTTGAGAAAGGGCAGGGAGAGTGAGGGACAGGTTAGGACCCTAGAATTCAGAGAATGATCAGGGTACCAATAGAGGGAGGACCCCCTGGCAGAGGCTGCTAGGGTAGGACTTTGGAAGTGTGCTTTAGGGATACCTAACATGAAAGAAAGTTTATGGGAAGTCATTGTTTCCATCTCACCTCCTACACTAGGCTCCAACAGAGCAGACTAAACCAAAAAGAATCACTCATTCCAGTAAACCTGCATCAGAGTAATAATGAAGCACTCCTGTTTTAACGCTTAGAGAACCAGTTTACTTCTTTGTTCTCTGCTTCTGCTTTCCTTGCTCCTTTATTGCCCCAAAGCCAACCTCCTCTGCTCAGCTACTCAGAACACTCATTTCTATTTTATAGAACAATATGTCACCTAATTCTAGAATTACAAATAAAAGCCAACTAGATCTTTCAGGTGCATCTGTGGGAATTTTGTCTTTGACACTGATTGAACCTCTGACTGCTCCCTGAAGCAGTTCTCCTCTGTCAACACCCAGCCTTCAGTAGCAATTTGAGGCCTTGCATTTTAGGGGCTGGAGGAAAAGAACAGCTCCCACAACTGGGGATAAAGAGGCCAAGAGAGGTAGAAGGACATGATTAGGGTGAAAAGACCACCAAGATGCTGGGGACTGAGACCTGTGGGTCTGAGGAAAGTCTCAGAAACATGAGGTCCTTCTGTGATCCTGTAAATAGTGAGAATAAAACATGGCCAAACAAAGGCTGACAAAGTTGTTTATTTCTAGAATGAAAAAAAAATTCTTTGAATATGAGAGTGGCACAACTCAAATTCCACTCCCTACTAGCAATGACCCACAGTTCTATAATCCTCTAAAATTTTACTGCCACATCCCACTTGTTTTGTGTACTTACTCACCAAGTAGAGCTCTTATCTCTCATCTTGGGTGGCCACTGTGACTTCCATGAGAAAGAATTTGTATTTCCCCTGTGACTGTGGTTCCAAGGGTCCATTTGTAGTAGGTATAAGAACCCAAATTCAGGGGGACAAAACAGTCTTTTCCCATGTCTGTAAGAAGAGCAGTCTTATATGGGACAAGCATGATGCAGAGGGTGAGAAGAAATCCTAACTTAGGCTCCTGATTTCAGACATCAGATAAAAAACGTCAATGGCTCATTGTAGGCTTGAGAACTGGGCTAACTAGGAAGGTCAGTTCAACCATAGAGTATCCTTCTTACCCGTCTTTTCCTCCCATTACCTTTCTCCATCTGTCAGGTCCCTCTGCCAAAAGAATTCACCTTGTGAGTTCTCAGCCCTACAGAGTGGCCCTGGCCCACCAAGAAGGCTGGTGGATGTTTGCTTAAGCCTTCATTCTCTCTCTTATAGATCCCATTTTTCTGTGTCTATAGCATGATCTACAGCTGACGTTGGAGGGCAGAGAAGCAGGTGGAGGGGAGTGGGCCAAAAATCACCGTCTGCAGCCTCGAAGTCCTGATGTGTAATCACAACTCAGCCATAGACTGTAATGTGGCTATAAAGATCTCAGAACCACAGTATATGAGAGTTATGCCTGAAATGAAGTCCAATCTGTGATAAAGCAGCCAGCATTAATGCCACAAATATGTGACAGCGGGCAGAGAAATGACTGATTAGGGATGTTTATAAATATAGGAAGTGAGTTGCTCATGGCATCCAATAGAGGGGGTTAGCAAAATGAAGACAGATGGCGGGCGATTAGCTCTCACATTCCTTTATGGCTGCCATCCACACAGATAGCTAGCTGCTCAACTCCATCACACAGCCCTCCCGATGGGGCCCTCCAGGTACATTACTGGGCCATCTCCACCTCCTGGCTCAGCAGAGAACTACAGCTTGCTTCTTGAGAATGGCTTCAGCCAGGACTGCAGAGTAGGATGTTACCCAGGGCAGCCATTTGAAAGATGGAACTGATAGGTTAGAACTACAGCCAAAATCCTGGGGCTTGCTCAACAGTTTCATGGCAGTTTTCACAGAAATATAGAATTCTGTGTTTGAGAGAGAAGTTTAAAGATTCCTACTACTTTAAGCAACACTGGAATAATTCTAAACCTCTTCCCAGCTTTTTCCCAAGGTGGAACCCTCCACCTTTGACATTGCAGTGACTTTGGACTTAAGAATTAAAGTTTTATTCCATTATTTGGTCCTTGGAAATTTAATGAGCAAGGATCAGCCACTCTTCCCTCCCAAGACAGCCCTGCTAGTATCAGAAGAGGTCTCATGGCCGTGTATGTTCATAGCCTTGGTTCCCTCAAAGAGACCCCAAGAATTCTATTATTCTTTGCTCCCAAATCATGCACTCCTGCAAGATTACCCTCCTAGCTAGCTGGGCCACGACAAGCCTTCTCACACCATACTGCAAAGATCATCACATACTCTGTGTACTGCCAGACTGGTTCATGATGATGCAACACTTTCAACTGTTTTGTTCAGTATAAAAGGAAGAAGGAATCTCACTCTTGTATCTTGTAAGAAATTTATAGTCAGTAAAAACAGTCTTCTCTCTTTTTCTCTTTCTTTCCATCCTACTATGACTAAGTGCTATTTCTTCAATCTGTTAAGCTCTTCCTACTTTCAGCCTCTGTGCTCCATTGCTTTGGTCTCCATCATGCTTTTGACTTTATAATCAGTCCTGATCTCAAATGCAAGAGATTTAAAGTGCACCAATGCAACACCTTAGGATCTCCATCAACTGTTAGCCTAACTTGAATGAAACTTGCATTTCTTTTAATCACTTAAATTCTATTTTAATCCCCAAATTCAGCTTTCTCCCTGTTGTGCAGATCTAGTTCCTGGCTCCCTGTCTTTCCTCTCCTCACTGTCTTGCTGAGCTTCCAAGCCTTGGACATTTCCAACACAGGGTACTCTCCTTGACTCTTCTTAGTAAACTGCCCTCCCAAGAAGAAAGGTCTTTCCTCCTTAGTCTAGATGTATACCTAGTGAAGAGCAGTCAGGATAATAGATAAAGGTAATCTAACAGGACTGCATGATTGGAAGCCAAGAAAAATAGTGCTCCTCTGAAGGAACCAAGGTCATGGCCACATATGGTCATGAGACCTCTTCCAATCTAGCAGGACTATTTTGGGAGGGAGAGTGGCTGATCCTTGCTCATTAAGCTGCCAATGACCAGAGAATGGAAGTCCTGTGAGGTTGATAACTATAAATATACTCCCATTCCATAGATGTAGACATTGAGGAACAGAGAAGTTAAGTAACTTGTATACGAGTACACAGGTGGTAAAGAACAAAGCCAACTTTTAATTCCAAATAATCTAAGTCTAGGGTCTCCATGGCCTCATGATGAATATTTTTAGAAAGAATGAGTTATTTTATGTACTTGGTTCCCGGTATCTCTGTT
The DNA here is from genome assembly GCF_047511655.1 of Castor canadensis. Taxonomy (NCBI): domain Eukaryota; kingdom Metazoa; phylum Chordata; class Mammalia; order Rodentia; family Castoridae; genus Castor; species Castor canadensis. Next base: position 165,719,141 of record NC_133387.1, read on the forward strand.
CTTACCTGGAAATGGTTGCCTATTCTGACCCACCACCCTTTCCTACAGCTATCCACTCTAGAATTTATATTGTCCCTGGTGTACTGAACTTCTCTCCCTACCTCATGAACAACCCTTTCAATAAGCCCCTACCTCCAGCATTAGCTAGATTATTCCTGGATAATGATGTGAACCTGTATTTGAATAACTTGCTTTGGAGACTTAATTATAAAATATATTTTTTTTCCTTGTGAAATTTCATCGTCTTTCAATTCTTCCAGCCTGATGAGATCTTTCTGGATTTCATCACCTGATAGATTTGGTTCTCCTCTCAACTTCATGCCATCCATAAATTTGATAATTGTCATCTGTATCTTCATCCAAGTTGCTGATGGAAGTGTTTAATCATACAGGACGCAGCCAGCATCATTGTATCCTGGCAGGTCACTCTTGACATTGATCAATGTCAATCATTCAGCACTTGTTGGTGATAGTTGTCCATTCACTTACTAATCTGCCTGACTTTGCTAGTAGTCAGTGTAAATTTCTTTATCATCCCAACAAAGGTGTTACAAATGGCCTCTTAAGATGCATTCCTTAAATACCAATACACTCTGCCTGCCACACTTCCTTGGAGAATGCTGTCAAAGGAAGAAATGAGGTTGATCTGATATGACTCCATCTTAATAAATCTAAGACAGTAGGAAATCACTACTAATCTGTACTGTGCATTGTAAGAGTCTAAAGAAAGTTCTATGCTTAAGCATAGTGGTTTTAAACTGTATCCTGGGAGCCCTGGGTTTCCTTAGAGGTCCTGAGGAAACTCCTACATGGGACAGAAGAAACAGAGCAGGCATGCTCCCAGCTACCTTCATCCTCAAGAGCTCTACTATTTTGTATATTACAATAACATTCTATTTTAGGTCCTACTTGAAAAAGTGAGATGCAAAATATATTTTGAAAACTCCTGCCTTAAAAGAAGCAGCAATCTGTTTGACTGGAGTTGTATTTGATTGCTATATTGACTGGTACTTGGGACACTCACTTTGTTAATAAAATCAAGACACCATTACCCACATTTGCTATGTGTCTCACAGAAGTGCTATAAACATTGATAGAAAGCCTTAGGACAGAGAGACTAAGCAAGTCCATTATTGAAAAGTACACATCCAAATACCCAAAAGAATTCTTGTCATTTTTTCCAAGTGATTGGCTCAAAGGATGTTCCTTTATCCTCAAACAGTTATTGATGACTTCTAGCTACAAGGTATTTTCTAACACATGACTTCTTCAACCTTTATAACACTGATAATGAGTGAGATAGAATTATTCTTGTTTATCAGTGAGGAAACTAATACTAAAAAGAGGTTAATTTTTTTTTTTTAAATCACACAGCCAGTTGTCAGAAAAGTCAAATTTCACACTCAGATTTTATTGATCCCAAAGTCCGTGAAATTTGACTTTATTCCACATGGTCTTATATTACTGTCAGTAGATTCAGAGTTAGTGCATTTTAGTGTCTCCAATGGGCTAGGTACTTACAAAGCATTTACAAAAATTAACTCATTTAATCTCATGATAACCATGCCATTGATAATATTATTTATTATGCTCTATTTTGCAGAAGATTAGGAACTTCTCCAGGGTCACACAGTAAGAAACTAGCAGAGCTAAGATTCAAGGCCAAGTCGTCTGGCTCCAGAGACTTAACCTTAGCAATTATATTACTATTTACCTAACATTTCTCTTCTAACAAACTTAACACTGCTAGACGCCATTGGCCATTCCTTTAGAGGTCTTGGAAGCTTTGTGTGTTCCACTGAGTTATTCTACATGATATACCATTACACAGTATCCATTTTTTTAAGTGCAGAAGAAAATAACTAAATGTTTAACTATTTTCGGCAGTCATTGAAGGTTTGGTGTGAATTAGATTCTCTCTAATGTGTCTGGTTGACAATAGAACATTGAAAGAAAGAAGTGGAAATATAAGCAAGTGGTAACCATTTACAGGGTAAAGAATAGTGCAAAAGCTTAGACAAAGACCCAGACTGGTCTGAACGACCACCCTCAGAAGCAGGGGATGGGCACTGAAATGGGAACAGGAGTGTACTGAGGCAAGCTTTATCGTCAGTACATTTAGCTATGGACCAATCATGGCTCTTTTGAAAGATGACCTCTCCAATATCCACATCCTGCTGTTTCCTCTCCTCTCTTTCCAACTGTGCTGGAGAATAGTTAAAAGGGATGCATGCCTGTGGAATATGTCGCCTATGTGAACAAAGACATGCTCTGAGGCAGGGGAAATTCAGTAGTGTAGTTCTTATTTATGGCCATGGGGCTAGCTCCCTCCTTCCTCTAATTGGCAGGAGCAGAGTGGAAGGAAGGGAGCACAAATCACAATGACTCCCTCCTTCCACCCCATCTTCTGGATACAAAGTTGGAGGCTGGATTTCTGCCGACATATATATTTCTACTGCCTATTGAGCATAAAGGAAGATAACAGTCCTGAATAGCATCAGACAAGAAATGAAATGGAATTTTAACCCTGGTAATGTAAGATGCATTGCCCTTCTCTTCCTTTTAGAGTATTTTTGCCACTTGAGATAATTCAGCAGGAATCCCCAGAGTTTCCAGTGGGCCTAGAGACAGCAAGAGATAAAGGTAGCACAGAAGTATTAACTGGAAGGAAATGGGTGCCAGGGAGGACCTATAAAATCTTGGACTTTTTCTGAATTGGGGAAGGTTAAGCCATCACTGTTGTCATAGGCATCCTCTTCCCCATCATTAAGCTGTTTCCTGGAAGACATTCAGCTAAACCCTAGAATGAAACGGAGTTAAAATAAGAGGACTAAGGTGGGAGTTATAGAAAGTTAGATTCTCACTCAGTTGTATGGACTGTCAAAGTTACAGTGATCTAGCAATGGTGCAAGATTTCATTAAATAAGGCATTCAGTTAGACTGAGGTAGTTTTTATTATTTCACCTTACTTCCATGCCCTGGTGGGAAGGGCAACACTGAGCATGTTTATATGTTGTGTACTATGACGTACATAATATGGTATATAGTTCTTGTGTTCCAGAGACATTGCAATAAGGACAGAAAATAAAGTATATGCACATACCCAAAGGCATATATCGTAAGAATACTTTGGGAAGAAAGTTTCAATGGAACAGTCCCTGTCATTAAAGTTATTGAAACCGTGTCTGTATAAAAGCAATTGGTCTTCTCACAATTTAACACTGGGATCCTTGTTGCAGAATTTCTCAGAGCCTTTATATGCTAAAGGTCATTGTGAGTCTTTCAGAGAAACATAGGTATCCAACAATTTCACAAACCAGTGGACGATATAATGTTCTTTCCCCCTTTTGTTAAAAGAATCACCAAAGGGACTGTTTTTGTCTTTGAAACAATTTTGGAAATAACTGTTGAATAGGATATTCATTCATGAAGCAAGGGTTAAAGATGTTAACTAAAGTTTCCTCCGGGCGTTGGAGAACACAAGAACCTATTTTGCAGAGGAATGGGTAATCAGGGAGGCCTGCTGCTATTCAAACTCTGGCTCCTGTGCCAGATCTTTCCTAATGGCAGTGGTGGGAGGTGGGTTTCCTCTTGCCATGGTGAGATCACCACTCATGAACAGGAGGGTGTTTCTGGGACTCTGTGGAGACAATTGACTTCCTAGGAGGGTGATACTGCTTCGTTTTCAGGGTCTGGGCTATCTCTCTTCTTTCCCCTAGCATGTTCTCCTAGTACCTTCTCTTATCTTTTTCGGCCATGTAACTGTGTGCCTGGCATTGGCTGTAAACCATGGAAAGGGACCCCAGCTCTCACTATGTGAGTTTAAATGGGTATACACAAGTGAATGCATGAACTTGAGCACACACGTGCACACACATGCACACACACACATACACACACTCTTACATTTCTTGGTGGATCCGTGTATTTCGGTAGGCATTCTGTAGGCCCAGGACTCTGAAGGCTGCCCTCATACTGCAAAATCAGGGAGAAGTCAAGAGGCCATGTACAGGCCTCAGCAAACACACAAGTGCCACAGAGAGCAATCCTTTCATCTTAGGGTGCTGGCAGAACTGAAGGGAGTAGGCAACAGAGGGGACTTTGAGAATGCAGCATCCAACTCTCAGGAAACCTGTAAACTATGACTCAGGAGACTCATAGGGAACAGCAGTGGCCTCATTTTCTCTATTACAGCCACCACAGAAGGGTTCACCTGAAACTACTATAAAGAAGAAAGTTTGTGCTGAAAAATGGTTTGGATTTCAAAAGCCAAACCAGACCTGTCTCTCAAAGCTGGTTACCTACCACCTTTTGGCATAATCCCTTCCCCCCCGACACTGCTGCCTAGCTTCCCATACCCACAAATTTGAATTCAGTCCCAACACCCAAGCGGTAAACCACCAGAAAGAATGAGCAATTTGCATTAAAGAAGAAACAAATAAACCTGTTAAACCTTTCTCATCTAAGCTAGTGTGAGCCTGCATGGTTCCTATGCCAGGCTATGTGCTGTGGCCGAGAGAAGAAAGCCCTAAGGATGCAAGTGGCTCCAGATACTCCAGAAGAAACCCACAGAAAGGAGCAGACGCATTCAAATCACCAAGATCCAAGAGATGATTGAGTGTCTGCCTTTTCTAAGGAAAAGGACCCGAAGTTCTTATGAAGAGGCAGTATTGGATATCATCCTGATTGAGATTTCGCAACAGGAAAATATGAGCAGGAGAGAAAGTACTCATTACTATAACAAACACCTGAGACAATCAGCCTATAAAAAGGAAGGATTATTTTGGCTCACAGTTTTAGAGGTTCAGGCTATGATTGGTGGGCCCTGTTGTTTTGGGTCTGTGGTGAGGCAGAACATCATGACAGGAGTACATGGCAAAACAAAACCACTTACCTCCTAACCAAGATGCAAAAAGTGGGGAAAGGGGAAGTGACTGGGGTCCTCTTGTCTGCTTAGAATGTATACCCGCAGTGATCTGAATACCTACAAAAGCCCCTCTCTTAAAGGATCCACCACCTTCCAACACCACTACTTCCCAACCCTTTAACACATGGGCCTTTGAAGACACTCAAGATCCAAAGAGTACCAATATTGCTCTTGACTATAATAATCCTCCTTTTTTTTTTTTTCAGGCAATTTTAGGAGGAAGTCACTTTGGAAGAGGGAACTTGGTGGGGTTGGACTTTTCTGGGAGAGGTAATAATCTATCAGGTAAAACTGAGAAAGAATAGAAATTCTTTTCTTATTCAACAATTGGAAGAAACTGAGGTTATGTTAAACGGAGTTTAATCTTAACCTGCTAGTTGAGAGTCTTGCCTTCGTTTTTTTGCCATTTGAAAATATCACAGAGGCTAATTTATTTTAGCTTCTATTGTGATGTGCTTGATAGAAGACATTTCATCTTTCCTTTCCACAGTCTTGAAAGGCAGGAAATTCACAAATGAGAAAACCGAAACTCAAGGACACAGTAAATCAGCAGGTCCAGAGTATAAACCGTAGTTGTCTTGAACCCAAAGCTACTTTGCATGGGTCAAGTTTTTTTCTAGAAATGATATAAAAAGACATGGGTCCAGGCAGAGGGTTGGGACTCACCAATAGCTCTCAAACTCTTATCCAGCTGCAATAGCTTGTGTCTTAAATGTCCCAAGAGGCTCATGTGTTAAAGGTTTCCAGGATGGTTCTGTTGGGAGGTGGTGGAACTGTTAAGCGTGGGGACATTGGGAGTATATCCTTGAGGAAAACTTTGGAGCCTTGGCCCCTAATTTGTTCTCTTTGTTCCCTGGCTCATCATATAAATGATTTTACTCTGCCATGTGCCTCTGCCATAATGTATTGTGCTGCTACTGGCCCAAAGCAATAGAGCCAACTGGTCATGAACTGAAACCTCCAAAACTGTGAACCAAACTACATCTTTTCCATTTATCTTAGGATTTGAACAGTGAGAGAGACTGACTGACATACAGGAGATTATCATGGCAGTTGCATTTACAGGTTTATGTCTAGGACATCTCTGGGCCGGTCAGGAAGAGGCAGGGTGGATGAGGAGTGTTGCCCCTGTCTGGGCCCCAGTTGAGATTTTTACTGAGTCCTGTCTCCAGCCCCTTGCATTTGCTATCCAGGCTGCAATGGAGTGAACAGCAGGCAGGCAGAGGTGATAGCTAGAGGCTGCGAGCTCAGACAGGGACTGACTATGTGCAATCCTGCTTGGCATTCCACCTGCATACAGGCAGGTGTATCTTCTCCTTCATAAGCATGAGAGTTGAGTATCTTGAGACACTAAAGTTTTCATCTGCTCTTGATTGGGCTCTACAGCGCCTTGAAAAGCCTCTGACTGAAAGTGAGAATTGTGTCACACCTTAATAGCCTCATTTCTCTGGCAATGTGGGCTTTTTCAACTCCCAAGCCTTGGTGAGATGTGGAGCCCCTTGCTCTGTTGTCTGGCACGCATTTCTATTCTGGGAGTCATCTCTGCCCAGACTTTCATTGAGCCACAGTTATCCAAAGGGAAGGAGAGACATGCTCGACATGAATGTTAATGGCAGCTGAAATTCATCTCACTCAAGATTAAAAAGCACAGCCAGGTGAAGGAAGGCAGAGGGAAGGAACCAGGAGTGGAGACATGGTACCACCAGACTGGGTGGGGGACTGGGATCACAGTGATGTTGGTTCACCTTTGCTTCTTCTGGATAACAATGTACATAAATATGACCTGCCTCTGCCGTGAATGTCTTCAATTGCTCTGTGTATCAAAGGACGTCTGATTCTGGGAGGAGACCCTTGGAACATATCTATCATATGTCCGTGAACGTCAGGGTACCTCTGAGGCCTCCTTAGGTGATCTTCAGGCCAGCAGCATCCTTTCTGGAAGACAGAGAGATTCCCCTGCATTGTGTTTACACATCTTTCTGCATGCCAGAGGCCACCTAAGTCCAGCAAAGCACACTGATTGTGGCTGCATGTGTTCTTAGGCACATTGTTGTGAGTTTGAAAATGTCTGGTATTGGTCAAAATTATTTTAAATGGGCCCAACCTCATCTCATGATTATTTTTTAGTTGTTTTCCTGGCTGCAGTATCCTGCTCAAGAAGCTGGAATTGTAGAAGACACATTTCACTCATTTTTGTATACGTTCTCTTCCCCTTGGAGCTTATTTACTAAAAAGAAGTCTCTCGGCACCGAAGCACATTTGTAAACTACTTCCGAAAGGAAGTCCTGTGTTGTTTAATTAAATAGTACAGGATTCACATGACAGCCTTCTGTGCTGGGGATCTATTGTAGAGAGAGGTCCCCGGATCCCCTTTGTCTTTTTCATCCTGTGCTTTTCAACAATCTAAGGACACAGCAGATTGCCTCCCTGGGTGCTGAACGGGTCCTCCAGCCCCAGTACCAAAAGGCACTGTGAGGAGGGCGCTGTTACCCCAAATGTCTTGTTTCCTTCCATAACTAATCAGGGGGATTTCCTCTCCGCTGGAGTGCTGTGGTAGGAGCTTGCATGGGCCTCTGAGGGGGACCCAGGTCCATTTTCAACTCTACTGGCCTTCGGCAAGATGCTCAAGCAGCATGTCCATTTCCCCTAGGTAAGTTAACCACAGGCCCAGGTCCTACTCTACAGAACCTCGTAGACTTGTGTCAATATATGTAACTCATCAAGAACAGTGCTTTGGGGCACCTGCAACACCATTTCATCAGAGAGGGTCTTCCAGACCAAGTGGAGAGCTTGACTTCCCTTCCCTCTCCCTTGCATTTATGTAAAATATGTTTAGTTATCTAATTGTTAATACCTGAGCCTATAATATGTAGTAGGCATTGTTTGAAACATTTCACTTCTCATAGCAACACTGAGATACTACTATTATTCCCATTTAAATAGCAATAATTTGAGGCACACAGTGGATAAGGGACTTGACCAAGGCCACCCAGTGGACATGGAATTTACCATTTTTAGGTTGGAAGTCATTTCACTGCACTGCTCTGCTGCCTCATCTTGTCTCCTTTTGTGTTTGTCTTCTCTTCCCCAAATACTCAGGAGAAGAGTAGATGTTACTCTTGTTCATTTCTGAGCCTGCATTGCCTGTCTCATAATAAGCAATGGTGTCTGTTCTTTGTAAATTTTTATTTTAACCTGTACTGTTTCCCGTGAGCAAAGGGTTCTACAAACTGGTGAGTTACTAAGTCACTCCTCTTGATTTTTTTGAAAGGCATCTCTTTCAAGGTTATATGTCACTGCTATTTTAGAATTTCTCAGAATTCGAGAACAAGTGCAATTTACTCTGCTCTTCAAGTGCAATAGACTTCTTTCCTTTGTCTTCTCAGCATCCACCCTCCATGCTGGATGGTGGAATAAACTTAGACAGCCCTCAGTCTGCTCCATTGGGTCGGGTGTTTCTTTCTGCTACCTCGGATCCATGATTCTTACTAAGTGTGCCCATGATCATCACGTGCAGCAAGACATCAGTAGAGAGAAGTGTTCCCACTGGCATCAAAAGGAGACCTTAGCTGGGAGATGGGGGCTGGGCAGAGTCAAGGGTTTCCCCTCACTGTGCCTTGGCACCTGGCAGGTTCTTTACCCTAGCCCTTGGCGTTTTGCACTGGCCCCACCATCTCCAGGACATGCTCTTCCTGCAGGACCTCAAGGATGAGCTGGATTTTGTTCCTTGTAGGCTCAGCTCCCCCAGAGGACTTTCCTCAATCCTTCTCTTATGGTTTGAATCTTGAATATCTCCCAAAGACCCATGTGTTAAAGTTTTGGTTCCCCAGCCTGTGGTGCTATTGGGAGGTGGTGGAACCTTTAGGAGATGGGGCTTAGTGGTAGCAAGTTAGCTCGCTGGGACCTTACCCTTGAAGGGGTTATTGGGAGAATAGCCCCTTCTAATCTCTCTTTTTTGCTTCCTGGAAGGTGTAAGGTGAACAGCCTCCTCCATTATATGCTCCCATCATGATGTACTATGTCTCACAGGCCCAAAGCAACAGTGCCAAACAGCATAAACTGAGACCTCTGAAACTGTGAGCCAAAATAAGCCATTTTCTTTATTAAGTTGATTATCTTGGGTATTTTGTCCCCTTATAGCCTTCTTAACTTCCTCCACTTTACTCAACTTCCTGAACGTATATTATTTATTTCTACATTGTGTCCTTCTTGTCTAATCTTGTATCTCTTATACACTGCTGTTGCTCTGGCATTCAAGCCATGCCTTGCATGCAGTAGACATGTCATAAATAGTGAAAGAATGGATGGACATGTGAGTGATACACTGGGTCTTCCTAGCAGGGAAGCTCTTTTGGCTCAAGGTCATTGATATTTATCTCTGTAGGCCTGTACCTCACATCCTCAAGTTTAGGAAATGCTTAAAGAAAGAAGGCATGGGTCCCTAGATTTTTAAATGTCAACATGGTAGGAGAGGGAGGAAAGGCCATGGTGAACTAGATGGGAAGCAGACATGGTCTCTAGAAAGCAGACAGGACCAATGAACAAAGAGGGCTCTGGAGCTCGAGTAAGGAACATATTACAAGGTAATTTGAGTTTTTCCATGCAAGACCCTAGGGCCACCCAATTCAGACTTTCCTGGGGATCTTGTGAAAAATGTTGATTTAGATGAACACAGCAAAGGACCCTGCAGCTGAGGCCTGAGAATCTGCCTCTTCAAAAAGCTTTGGAGATTCTGAGCACTTTGCCATTAAAGAACAGGGGTTAGAAACAAGAGGATAAGGAAAAGTGAAACAGACAGATTAAATGACCTCTGTGAAGAATGCAAGAAATGATAAGGGAAAGAAGAGGGGAAGATGAACTGCCAGGAGTCCTGGAGTTGCCCTGGGCAGAAACCATACACCCAGTTGGAAACTCTGCTCACTTTAACAAGACTTTCTGAAGCTGGCAACTGTGAGCTTGGAGCCTGAGTCAAGAAGGTCTACCTCTTGACATAGAAAAGTGATAGGAAAAAAAAAAGCTGGATTTGTAAATAGAAGTAGGGAAATCTCAGTAAAAGATATTGGCCAGTAGAGGGGAGGAGGAGATCTAGTTATAAAAAGGAATCAATTATTGAAATATGCTACAATATGTATCAACCTTGAAAACATAGTACATACAAAGTGAAAGGAGCCACTATAAAAGACCAAATGATGTCTGACTCTAAGTATACGACATGCCCAGAATAGGAAAATTCACAGAAAAAGAAAGAAGATCGGTGATTGTCTAGGCTGAGGGAATGAATGAAGGGATTTAGGAGGGGACAGCCAAGGGAGGAGGGTTTTATTTTAGGGTAATGAAAATATTCTAAAATTGATTGTGGTGATTGATACAAAACTGAACATTCTAAAAGCCAAGTATTTGTAAATCAAAATAATTTAATTTAATTCATTGTTTAATGAATTAAACAATTCATTAAAGAGGCAAATTGAAAGATATGTGGATTGTATCTCAATAAAGCTACTAAGAGAGAGAGACTGGAGCTGTGATTTAATGCTTATAACTGAGCTACACAGAGATGAGTGTTGAGTGTTTGCAATGATTACTCCCGCTAAGATTCCAATGGGTGGAGCTGACTTGATGGGTGCTAGGTGTCCTTTTCTGCTGGCCATAGTGGAAAGAGGAGTGGAGAAGGGCTGGGGGAGAGGTGAGCAGGCCAGGCCATGTGGGAGAAACCTCCTTGTTTACTTGTGCTAGGCTGGATAGTCTTGGTGGTTGGGCTGAGCATCTCTGAAGAGAAGGGTGGTGGCAACTTGCCTGGGGGGATGTCTTCCATTTGAGGACAATATTCTTGCCGTCTTTGGCTGAACAAAATTGTCCAAAGGTCTCTACTGGACAGTGACCATGGCATCATACAAGGAGAATGTCTTACTCTTGTTCTGGGTCTAAATCTGAGCAGTACCTCCTTTCTGTCATTAACTTTGTGACTATAGGTAAGTGATTAACCCTTGCTCCAAACTTAATTTGCATATATATAAAATAAAAATACCACAGAAAGTGGAGATTATCATACCAGTTAATTTCTTAATCCGTAGAATTCACCTTCTTGCAAGATTACTGTGAAGTCAAGCCTGAGCTTGGCTCTTAGCAAGTGTTTTATTATGGTATTTGCTTATGCATCAATTATAGATAATTTGGGCAATTTAAACTCAGTTTCCTCACTGCTGAAAGAGAATTTCCCTCCTATGGTTCAGGTTCATATTTACAACTACATCTATGATCAGCTTTACAAAAAGAAAGAACCATTTTCTTAATTTTTGGGATACTTTGTAACTCATGAAATGCAAGAGTTAATAGAAGGGGCCCCGAATGCTTCCTAAGGGAGAGTTTTATTGGATTACAGCGAGATAATTAGACACATGTATACAATATGTAATGATCAAGTCAGTGTAATTAGCATTTCCATCTCCTTAAACATTTATCCTTTCTTTGTGTTGGGAACCTTCAAATTCCTTTCTTCTAGTTTGTAAAATATATAATAATATGGCTGTAAATTATAGTTACACTACTGTGCAGCAGAGCACTGAAACTTTCACACGTATGAGTGACAAAAGGCAGTATTTGTCTTTCCATGCCTGGCTTATTTTACTTCATGTAATGTCTTCCATGGGAGGTTTTTTGAGCTTTCCAGGTCAGAATAGAACAGGACCATCTTTCAAGCCTGCCCATCCCCCAGCCTTCCCATCCTCCCAAGCCCCCACCCCCAGCTCTGTCCACATTGTGGATCAAATTTCACTTTGAATATGTGTGGCTTCTCTGAGGGACTGCTCTCGCTTCTAAAGCCTCTTCAGCTCAAGGTAGTACCTGGCAGGACTTCTAATCACAGGCAATTGGTATTCTACTGAGCATCTTTGGAAAATAATCTGCAAACAAGAGGCTGCACGCTATAAAAGTCTCTGTCTCTTTCTCGCTCCCTCATCTCCCACTCTCTTTTTAGAACATGGCTTACAGCTTAATAAAAATACTGCCTGAGTGAGAGCAGAAAACCTTAGCACTTTGCCCAACAATATTATCCTTTTAAGAGTTTTATTAATCGGTTTAAAGTTGTGCCACATTTGGCTGAGAGGTGCAAGGTGCTTTCCCCTGCTGACAAGATTGTCCTTGCATTTCAGGAGTTGGCATGGTTGGCTCAATTAACAGAATGGCCAGGGAAAGAGGGTCAGCCTTGGGAAGCTCAAGACTCACACTGCGTGTATGATGAGTTGAGCAGCAATTTGGTTCTCCTGCTGCATCCAGCCTGTGCAAGCACATACACACGTGCACACACACACACACACACACACACACACACACACACATGCAGAGACACACACACTGAGACTCCTTCAGGAGAAAGCAGCATCGAGGTAGAATAAAGGAATTCATGATTTGTTTTATCTCCTTGCCGTTCAGGAATCTGTAATAAGTCCTGCTAGGAAGACTGACCAGCTTACAAGAACAGGCAAATGCACCTGTCAATTTAGCAGCTTCATTTGAGCTCAATCAGTTTGATGCTGGAGGAGTTCCCTAAATGTTTAATTTCTTCCAGCATCATAAGCCCTGTGATAGGTCTTATCAGGATTGTATTGACTGCACAAAATGAGACCTGGTGTGGAGCAGAGTTCTTGAAGGGAGAGATGTTGAAAGAACACACCAGGAACCCATTTAACAGGTTTCTAATAACATTCTATATCGACATCACATTTTCATTCCTAACAGCCTCAGTCCTGATGTGTACACACAGATTACTCATTCTTCCCTGCTTGAAAGTTCCTAGCTGGGGCCGATAAGACTGCAGCAGAACAAAGGTAGGACTTCCTAGGGATGTAGATTGGTCAGCTCAAAGGACAAGGTCTTCTCTGGAGAATGGTGACTGATAGAGCAATCACAAAATTACAGGAACAGTTTGCTTATGGACATGGGGACTGTAGGTAATTTCAGCAAGAGGCACTGGGCCTGGGGTGATCAGAAGTCACATGGCACAATTCTCACAGGAACTCAGAAATTTTTCCAACACATATGCAAAATGAATAAAATGTAGGGTTAATTTTGCTCTGAAATGGGAAACATAGAAGCAATAACCTACTTGCTCATTCACTCATCAAATATTTATTACGTACTGAGAGTCAGGCACTGCTCTTAAGGTGCTCCTAGACTAGAAAGCCAAGGAGATACACAAACCAAAATGCTCAAGCCAACATGCAGGACTCTGGTAATGGAGGTACGCACAGGTGTGTTGAATGGCCCATTCTACCTGTCTGGGAAGCAGAAAGTAGACGTGGAAACTTCCCGAAAGAGGAATTCAACCTGTCTGTCTGTCTCCAGACAGAAAGTAGATTTAATGCCATTCCAGACAGAGAGACAAACACTGTCAAAGATAAAGAAGAATGAGACAAAAGGTGTCAGGAAATTATTGATGTCACTGAGGCTGGGTATAGACTGTGAGGCAAGAGACACCAAGAGGAAGCTGAGAAGTCAACCCAGCAAGTAGGAGTGACCCTTTGCCAGTAGGGACAGAACTGGGTCCACTCGTCACTCAGAATTATTGTCATTCTTCCCATGTTCACCATCATGTAAAGGAGGAACTACACATGAGTAAGACCTGAGAGGGGCACATGGTATCCAAAGACACACACTGTGAAGATACAACAAGTGATGGGCTCCAGGGATCCAGCAAAAGACAGGGCACTAGCCTGAAAATGCACTCATGGAAGGGACCTGAAGAAGTTAGATATGTTGGAAGAAAATCTGTGTGTGAGAGTGTATTTGCAAGGGTGTGTGTGTATAAGGGAGATTATACGTGTGTGAGTGTGAGTGTGTTTGTGTGTGTGTGTGTGTGTGTGTGTGTGAGTCTGTGTGTGGCTGTGTGTACATGTTACTAAGCTATTCTTGCAGACAGCCAAGCCTGTAGAAAGACTCCAGGAGGCAAATGTGTGTGGAAAGCCTGGGTGGTTAAGAGGATGGATCTCATGTCAAGTGTTATGACCTTTAGATAAACAAACAAACAAATAAATAAGAACAAGGGAAAGAAACCAAAGGGACACAAACTCTTGGATGTGATTGGTATATTTAGAGCCTTGGTAGTGGTGATGTTAAAAAGAGCATACACATGTGTCAAACTCACTAAATTGTATACAATAATAATGTGCAGATTTTTGTATGTCAATGATCCCTCACAAAGATCACAAAGATGCCCTAGTGAGCATTCTTTCTCTCTCTCTCTCCTCTTTCTTTTTCATGTAAGAGCAAAGGGAAAAGCGACCTTCTGAAAGCCAAGAAGAAAGCACTCCCATGATCTGTCATGATCTCACAGACTTCCAGCATCTAGAACCATGAAAAGTACATTATCTGTTGTGTCAAAGTAAATAAATAGTACAGGATGGTGGGGCATGCCTGTAATCCTAGCACTTGGGAGGCTAAGGCAGGAGGATCATGAGTTCCGGGTTAGCATGAACTAAATAGCGAGACCCTGTTTATCAATTAATCAATAAACAAATAAATAAAATAAAGTAAGTTGGGGGATGGCTGAGGGACTAGCTGTCCTAGGAAGAAAGAGGGAGCGAAAAGCTGCCTCTTGGTTAGCCAGTCTCTTCCTTAGCAAAATGGTCTCTGCCCTGAATTCCTAATACCCACAGCACATGCAAGAGGCAAGGGATATGCGCTATTAACAGCAAGAGACTTTCACAAAATGTTTGCTCCTTGGATGAAGTTGACAGGCAAAGATGGTGTTCATAGAGAAACAAAGACTCAGGTGGCTTCCCAGCTAGCTGAGATCAGGCTATGGCAAAGCCTGGAGCAGGAAGCTCTGTGCTCAGTAATGCAGACACATAAGCACTTGCAGGCAATTGGAGGAACCAGGGAAGATATATACAAATTTGCTTTAGGGGCTAACGCAAAGTTAACTTGGGGATCCAGGCAATTCATGGGGCTTCAGTGCAGGAAAACGAAAAGCGCAGAGACTGCCAAGACCTTGCTCTGGTTTCATCCCTGCATGGAAAACACAACCTTGGCGGAGGTACTTGATTAGACATAGTAAATTAGTCTGATGTTTTTAATAGGGAAGGTGCCCAGTTATTTGAACTCAATCCAAGGATATTGTATTAAGTTTTATTTCTTGAAAATATTTGGCATTTGCCTTCTATGCTGAGTCCCCCAGTGTCTAGAGTTGGAGGGAGGGCTGCTATAAAAGGAGTCTGTGGGGACCCCCAGAAGAAAGGAAATAAAAATCAGTCAGCTGGGGTCTTGGCCTGGCCCATCCAGGCTAACAGAGAGCAACCCCTGGGGAGAGACTGACGACAGGAATAGGGGAAGGGGCACAGGGAGATGCTTAGGGAAGATGGTGAAATAAGAAGATTTTTCTCACAATTTTCCCCAGGGAGGGGCTTTGGGAATTTCCATTTAGACAGTAATGTCCTTGACAAATGGAAATTTTCCCCCCACTACTGGATAAATTACTTGGAGTTAAATTTAATATTTTTTTTTCCTTCAGAAAAGAAATAATCATTAGCCTGGGAAGGAAAATTGGAGTTAAGGCTCCAGTGATATAATAATAATAATTTGCACTCACACAGATTCTTTCAAGTAAAGGTCTCGGAAGCTTTGCCAAACATTAATTAATTAAGCCTTGCAGGTCTCCCTCAGGAGGCAGGTAGCTATTATCTTGGCTTTCCAGATGTGGAAACTGAGTCTCCAGGAGGTGAAAGCAATTTGCCCAAGGTCACTCTGGGAATGAGAAGCAGGACAGAGATTGAAATTGGGGGAGGTGGTCCCCAGAGCCAGAGGGGCATCTCTTGCTACATCCTCCCCTCCTGTGTGCTGGGGGCAGGGATGGGTCTGTAGACAGTGTGAGGAGTGCTGCCTTTGGGCTGAATGCACCTGCAGGACCAAGAGAATTCCAGTCCACTAAGCATGGTTAAGATAACAGGGAGGGGCTCCCCAAACCATCTATTTTCATTTGCAGGGTTCGGGCTGCTTGGGATTCGGCAGAGCACTGTGATCTAAAAATGAACAGGGACTGCTTAGGGAACATTTGTTTGCAAAAGGTTCCAGAGAGAAAGCACAGTATTCCACTTTTCACGGGATTATTTATACCTAACCTCTTGTGTTAGAGCTCTGCAGACACTAAAATTAAGTAACACAAAGGAGTAGGGTGGAGAAAGTGAATTTTAAATGGGAAGAAGGGCCACTGATCTCCCCATTTCCTACACCACTACTCCTCTGGGCTCCCCCGGGCTTCAGGGGGAATTTTGTGGGAAAGGCTGTTGGCAAGGAGGCTGAGGAAGCTGGGCCTCTCCCCTCCATGCCTGGTCGAGCAGCTGACAAATACTATGGGCCAATTCCCTGTACCCCTCCCTGCCTCCCACCCTATCTTGGGCGCCGCTGACATAGATTTTGATATTTCCTAGCGAGATTATACTTCACATAATGAATTTGATTCTTCCATTCATTCTCTCTTCCCCTTACAAGTCTGCAGCATTTGAGGGTTTATCTGCTGCAAGATGAATCGCCCAGAGACTCCTGGTGCATCTTTCTTTACACTTCACCTCCCCCACTGCGGATGAGAAATAGACTTCTCTCTCATCCATCATAAGTCAGCGTGACAGGGCTGTCAGTCCTTGGGCCTGACCCACTGCATCTTCCTTTTCTCCAGCCCGCTTCAGTGTGTGACCTGCTTCCTCGGGATCAGTTGAGACCTTTATAAGAAATTTGAAATCACTCGAACTAGATCCAAAAAAATTAAAATAAATAAAGTAGAAAATAATAGTAAAAGACTGAAAAATGAATTAAGAATTCTTGACTCAGTGAGCTCTTCTGTTTAAATAGGACAGTGGGAAATTCTAATAAATCCAGTCTTTCTCTTGACATGTTATCAATCTTTAAACTTCCCTAGAGGGCAAAGGGTAAATCCTGTTTGCTTGATTTCACAGGTTAAGAAAATGAGACAGAAGGAAGTGGAGGGGAAGGTTGTAATAAAGGCCAAAGGAATTAGGAAGAGAACATGAGGAAAATGCGATGAAGGCCTCTGTGTGTTAGGAATAACAAATATAAGTCAGACTAGCACAAATTGTCCTATCATTCTACCTCCTGCCTGTCCCCCAATGGGGACTGAAGGAATAAAAATAGATTCCGATTTGAACACAGGAAAAAAATCCACTTGTAATGCTGAAGTGAAAGCCCACAGGACTAGTTGTGAAGAGACCTAGGTTTCAGGCCAAGCTGGGATGAAAGCTACTGAAATGCACTTCAACACTTTAGCCTTTGTGGGGAAGGAGAAAGGCTCAGGTTCTCATCTGTAAAATGGGTTAGTCCAGGTAGAAGACTTCCAAATCTCCCCTAAGACCAAGGCTCTTTGATTTTCATTATTAATAGGGTTCAAATGAAAGCAATGTTAGGAATCTCTTTGTATAGCTATCCTTAATTCAACTAGCAAAAACACTTTATCTTCCTTAAAAAAAAATTGAAAATTATCAATGAGAACTAAGACAAGTTTTTAAACTGAATATTTTTAAATTGAAACAAGCATCTGTCCTGGGAAGATTTTAACAAGGGTCTCAATGACTTGGGCAAACTTGGGAGGAATTCAGATGGCCCAGACTGATGGCTGTCCCTATGACATGGACAGTAGGGGCAGGGCAGGAAAGGAATCTTCTAGAACTGTTTCACCAATTGCCAAGGCTGATAAGTTGGGTGGTCCATCCAGTCTCATGAACACCATGGAAATAAGCAAGAAATGTTCAGGTGCCTCTGCCAACTGTGAGCTGGCTTCCCAGACAGGCTGCTGCGGATCAATTCCATTTAAAGGGTCGAATTGTAGGGGACACTGCAAGGTGAGTGACCATAGCATTTGTGCCTGGTGTGGTCAGCAACAGCAAGTCCCTCCAGTCCCCATCCACTGTCCTGTCACTTTTTTTCTTTCATGGATGACATGGGCAGGGTCAGTGAGGACCTTTGCTTTCAAATGTTATTGGAAGATTTAATTAAGCACCATTTGAAATTTTTGAATGGAAATTGCCACATTACTCATGATTATTACCCATTTTCTTTAAACACAGGGCCAACTGCTAAGCTGTTAGGCACAAGCATGGAAATTACAAAAATATTCAAATATCCATTATCTGGGACTGTGTTTGCCAAGCAGCCTATCTAATCAGGGGAAGCTTGCTGGAACAGATGGGCCTTACATTGGGCCCTTCTAACCCAGCAAACTTGGACATGTTGGGACTTGGTGAGTCCAAGTGCCAAATGCTGCTGCCACTGTAAAGAACACATTTCTACTTGGCAAATGCTTATTCTCTTCAAAGAGTGTGTGGGCCCACCTGCAGCTCATCTCTGACTTCTCTGAGACAGAACTAGGAAGCTGAGCCTTGACCTTTCCAAGACAAAGGCTCAGGAGGGCATTGCATGTAGCCAGGCATCTTACTGGGCTGTTTCCGGGTGGCTTGGACTGTCTACATAGGGACGAAGGGAAAACAGAGCCCACTTTCAGGAGAGGATTGTTCAAAGCTGTTAACGTAGGTGCTTTGACATAGAAAAAGTACCTTCACTTCAACTTCCTATTTATGAGTAGTTTACCGAAAGCTTTGGAGCCAAAGGAAACAAATTTGGTAAACACAGTAAGTAATAGATTCAACAAATACAGCTAAGGATAAAGGACTAATTTACATTTAATGAGACAGCGATTGTTTATTAAATAAGAAATGGTTGTGCTTATGAAGATGGCCTTAAAGGTTTTTCAGAAAGAATGCATTAAGCTCTGAATATAGCTTTTTCATATTCAAAAGATGTGACTGGGGGAGTGGGGGAAGGGGAAAAAGCCTGCAGAATGAATAAAGAATGAAGGGAGCTGATAACTTCTTCTGGAATTTAGGGCACTAGACAAAAAACTGTAATGGAAAAATAAATTCCACAAAAGGTTCCGTTCCATGGGTGTTATACTGCAGGCTGACCCCAAAGTATTGATTTTTTAAAAAATAGTATATGATTACTAGAGAATTGATGACATGTTGGAACATATATTCTGGCCTTGACCTTGTATAATGGATTTTTGAATCAAAATTTCTTCAACTGTGTTTACAACTATGGGGAACTATGTTCATTGCTGCTGTCTTTGTAATTTCCAAGTGAGGAAAAACTCTCTAGCCTCCTACAAAAGTCTCCTCTGTTCTGTCTACCAGCTGTAAAGACCAACTGAATCATAGGATTGGTTTGAAACTTTCACCTGCAGCATCTCCTGAAGGCATACACAGCCATTGTGTTCATTAGTTTGGGGACAAATCATTTTTTAGAGTGCTGTTTCATGTGTTAAATTGCAGCATATGCAGAATCAGAGCCCCTGTATTTTTGTTCTGGAATGTCACCAACTACAGAAAATGCTGATTTTCACTAATACCCCTTCCTGTTTTAATAGCTGAAGACTGTGTTTCCCAGCCACCAATGCAGTTAGATGGACTGTGTAACTCTAATTCTGTGTTCTCTAATTCTTTCCTGTGTCTGGGTCACAGATGTGATGGTGAGTGCTAAAATAGCCATGGTGGAGCTAGAGTTAAAAGTTGTGGTGTTCAAGGACACACCACCAGCCCTTAATCCATCTACCTACTTGAAACAGAAAATATATTTCCATCTTCATGAAGCACCTGTATTTGTGGTGGCCTCATTCTTCAGCTAATATAGAACTCAGTTGTAATGGGCTTTTAAATTAAGAAACTATTTTGTGCATTGTCCCTCTATTTTAAATGCAAATTTCTTAAGGTTTGGGACTATATTGAATAAATTTGAGACCATGAAGTGAACATCCCATTCTTTTCCCTACGGAAATTAAGACTAAAAGTGAAAAAAATAAATAAATAAACTAAAAGAAGCAAAGCAGAATACTTAAATGTGAAAAAAAGAAATTCAGTTTGTGTCTTCATTACAGAAGTGTCAAGAAACACTGGATTGACAGACACATCAGTAGCAGTTAAGTATTTTTTTCTCTCTCTTTTCTTTACCAAGTGATAAGGTATTTGTCGTAACAAAAGGAATAGAAGAAAAGTTTTAGGTCAGGCCTTTGGGCACTTGGCTGAAACTGAGCAGACATGGTGGTTGTTTTGTCAGAAAGAATTGAATCAGTCAGAGCAAATGCTGGCTTTGTAAAACAAAAATACACTCCGTTCTTGTTTCCTCACAGATGTATAAAAATCATAAGAAACGTGATTCCTTCAATTATATTTTGAATTTGATTTTTTGTTAAGAAAATGTTCAAACAAAGGCAGGTGTGGTGGGGATACCTGGAATCCCAGCACTCAAGAGCTGTGGTATGACAATCAATCTCAAGGCCAGCCTAGGCCACACAGTGAGACCCTGTCTCAACCCACTCTCCTGCCTCCCAAAAGGCTAAAATGTTCACACATAATAGAAAATGGTAAAATGTGCCTCTATTTCTAGCAGTCAGCTTTAACAATGATCAACATTTAGTTGCATTTGGTTATTTGTCTTTTGATTCTCTTTCTTATTTATTTATTCATTTTTCATTTTCTGAGTTAGACACACATAGAACAGTGCAACAGAGGCCTGCATTCTCCCCTTGGCAGGGCTAACTCCTGTGTGAATGGCGCTGCTCTCAGAGAGGCAAGAAGGGGAGGGCACCGTCCCTTCTGCTTGTACTCACCTCTGCCCTCCTGAAGACATGAAGTGTGTGCTCAGTTCTCAGGTAACACTTGCTTGGCGTTCAAACACTCTGCTTTCAGGCCAAAGTGTCAACCGCTTGCATTGTTATAATATTGCCAATCTCATTAGCAGATGATATTCCAAAAGTCTCAAGGAATCTCCTGGGGTAGTTTAATAATAGGATGGGCATATACACTAAAAGGGAGGGAATCCCCACAAAACTTAAGGGAAAAATGGACTTACAAGTCCAGGCAAAAGAGAAGAGGCAGCTGAGCATTTTGGAATAATAAATCAGTAGCATTTTTATATAAAACTCTGAAGATTAGGGAGCCATCCTCACTGATCTGTCCTTTAGTTCCCTGACCATCTCAGTAATCATGGGCTACTGGCTATTATGAGTATTTTCAGTTCCATGTGTCTTAAACCAACCACAATGGGTATACCAAATATGTACATGGCCATGAGAACTGTCAGGGGACAAAGGGTCAGCACTGGGTTGAGTCACAGGGAACACTCTGGGTCCCATGCTACAAGAAGGACAATCAAAAAGAAGAAGTTCACTGTGGTTTCAGTGCAGACCATGTTTCCTTAGTGTCCCATCCATGCACAGGGTGGTATCTGTGCCTCCAGTGACTTGACCCAGGGTGCCATCTCAGTGTGTTGGATTCTTAGCAGGTTCTTTGTGGTGGTTCTTGCTTGTGCACAAATGTGTCAATGGAGGGCAGTTAGGAGGGGATTTCACTGGTAGGTAGATTTCTTCTTTTCAATGATCTTAATGCAGAATCTCTGGACAACAGTAGCATTAATGGCCCTTTCAGCTCAGCTGCAAGCTGCAGGAAGAGTGGGATGTTGGCCTCTAGGACTTGGTTCCTGTCACATTCTAGTTGTAAGCCCACATTTCACATTGTCTCAGAGAAAGAGGCTTTGGCAGGCCACCGTTTACCTCCCATTACCCCCACCCTCACTGGCCATATCAAAATTCTCTAAGAAGCATCTAATTTTGTAATGCACAGGCAGATCAACAGTAGGGTTCCCCACGCTCATGGAGCTAACAGTCCAAAACAAAGACCCTTACAATATCGTGTATCACGTAACAGAACTGATAAAACATGACAAAGTTCATTCAAAAATGGATCTTCCAGGTTAGAGATAAATCTGCATAAAATAAGGGCATGTCCTGATAAACCCATTATACATGGAAAACACTGACAAATAGAAAATAACATTAGTGCACTTAATCTACACCATCAGAGCCTTTGGCATGCTCAGAACACATATATCAGGTAGAGGTGGGCAAAACCATCCAACATGAAGCTTATTTTCTCATCAAGTGTTGACTAACTCATGAAATTTATTGAATCCTATACTGAAAGTGAAAAATAGAACGGCTGTGTGGCTATGCTTGCCCCCCAAGCTGAAGCTTAAAAATCACTAATTAGAGCCACCATAACTTGGGGACTACTGTATTGATTTTTGTGAAGAAATCTGGAATTCCTGAAGGAAGATGGCTGCATGGGTATTGAAGTGTGAAGGATCTTGGCTCTTTAATTGCATTATGATGACAAAAGGAACTGAATTCCCTTCCCATCTATAATTGTGAACTCTTATCTAGACTCTGCTTTCAAAGGAGGAGCTTAAAGCACAGAAAATTGAGGTTGGTGACAAGGCGAGGTCATGGCCATTTGCCTCTGTTCATTCATTCATTCAGTTAGTTTTTGAGACAGGGTCTCACTATGTTGCCTAGGCTGGGCTCAAACTCATGATCCTCTTCTTGCCTCAAACTCCCAAGTGCTGGAATTATAGGTGTACACCACCATGCCTGGTTTAAGTAATTTCTTCCTTTTCTTTCTTTCCTTCTTTCTTTCTTTCTTTCTTTCTTTCTTTCTTTCTTTCTTTCTTTCTTTCTTTCTTTCTTTCTTTTCTTTCTTTCTTTCTTTCTTTCTTTCTTTCTTTCTTTCTTTCTTTCTTTCTTTCTTTCTCTCTCTCTCTTTCTTTCTTTCTTTTTTCTTTCTTTCTTTCTTTCTTCCCTTCCTTTCTTCCTTCTTAACACTCTCTCCCTCCTTCCCTTCTTATCTCCCTCCTTCTCCCCCTCCCTCCCTTCCTCCCTAACCTCCTTCCCTTCCTTTCTTCCTTTCACCTTATGAATTTTAGGCAAGCACTCTATCACTGAGCTACATCTCCAGTCTCTACTTTTCCTTCCTCTGAGCCACATTTCCCAATTCACAGAACAACTCCTTGTTCACAGAGCATTCCAAGCTACAAAGACATACACAACAACCTCAGTTATTCTATTTTAAGTAGAAGTTCTCTCTCCTCTCCAAGATAAGGGGCTTAGTGGGGAAGACAAGATTATCCTAAATGCTTCTTTCAAAACACTGGAATGTGTTGCTTCTGTCTGTCATGGAACACCGAATATACAAATCACCTGGAATCCCCTTTGCAGTCACACACACACACACACACACACACACACACACACACACACACACACAGATACCAAGAAAATGGGGAGAGAAACAAGAGCTAACATTTACAACATGGCCTTCTAAAACATGTTTTATTCACTTAACTATTAAAATCCCCCATATGATAGGTGCTACTTGTAGAGTCTCTTTACAGAGAGAGATGCTGAGGTGCAGAGTTTAAGTAATTTGCCCATGGGTTCACAATTTAGAAGTGGCACAACCAGGCTTTAAATCCATATACCCTGACTTATCCACTATGAAATATCATTTCTTGTAAGAGTGTAATCTGAAAGTTTGAAATTTAATACTCTGCCTTTCATGGACTCTGTAGAGAAGATGTTGTTTTGCCAAATGTATAGTGATACTCTGATACTGGCTTCCTTCTAGGGGATGAAGGAAGAAGCTGGTGGTAGTGTTTTTGGTTTTAAAGGCTTCATTCTTGATGCAGGAAGGTGACTTCAGATTGAATGCTAGGTTGACACCAGAGACATCCTGGTTTCTAATCTTGCCACTTGCAATGGGTTTTTACTCTTGTTCCCAATCCACCATCTCTGTTTGAACTCACCCCTGAGAACTCCCAGAACACACACTTTCATTCCCCAAATACAAAACTAGTATTTCCTGGCAAATGCAAGAGACTTTCCTCTGACATGGTTCCCTTGGACAATGCTGGCTTCCTCTGGATGCACAGACACAGAGCTGAAAGCCTCCAACTATTACAAAAGCAGTGGTTCACCACCTCTGGGGCCTGAGTCTGGGGGTTCCATGTGCACTGTAACTCCTAGGCATTTAAATTTTTTCTATTAAGTCAATTCCTGCCCTGGGAAGCAATGCTAACAGAGAAAGTGTGTTCTGTGGCCCACGGGGTTGTCAGCCTCCTGGAGGACAATTCTGGCAAAGAAAAGAGAAAATAGGAGCAGGGGCCTTTTCTGCCCAGGTAAGAGCTAGAAACATTCCTCTCCCCAGACATCACCTGAAAATAGAAGCTGCCAATTGATTGGGGACCAACTGATGGAAGTGAAAAAAGAGCCAAAAAAATGCTCCCAGGCTGCTCTGTGCTTTACTTCCTCCTAATCTACCTGCATCCCTGTATTCTTCAGGCTGAAAAAGCTAGGAATGTGCCACAATTCAGGACCAGTACTTACTTCTGGGGCGGGCAGCTCTTTTCTACCATCATCTCTTCATCATCAAGGAAAGACCTGGGAACCACTCATGGGGTCCAAAGATTTTTACATTTACAAGACGGTCTCTAATTCAGATTTAATCATAAGGACCAAAGGACCACTTTATCTATGGAATTCTGCTCAGTTTATACTGTCTTCCCCCTAAGAGCCAACCAAAAAGGAGCCAAATAAAATGGCACAAGGTATAAATTGGCCTTGGCTACAGATTGGCAGCAATTTTTCTATTTATGTCATATTGATAATGTGTATGAAATTAGCTGTGTTGAACACATATTAATGATTTAGGAAATTTTTAGGTTCTTTAAAAGAGCTAAGTTCTTTTGTCTAGCTGTGGTGGTTTCCCAGAGAGACCTTGAGTGTTTTAATTTAGAAAAAGCAGCTGTCTCCATCCCCCAATCACAGGAGAGCTGAGAGATGGTACTCTACAGAAGACAAAGAAAAGCAAAGGCAAGTAGAGGTTGAGTATCTTCAGAAATTAAAGAGAAAAAGTCCAGATGGTGTCAAGAACTTTATTTCAACAGAATCGCTCTTGGTCTATAGCAAAGTACATTAGCATATAATTTAAACCTGGTGGATTCTCTCACTTATGAATTCTCTGAGATAGTACGTCTAAAGTAATAATAATAATAATAATAATAATAATAATAACGGTAAAAGTCAAATCAGGAGAAATTAGTAGGCTGAACTGGTAAAAAATGTAGCATTAATTTCCCTTTGTGCTCATGAGTTATTCTTTTGTGCGTGCATGCATGCATGTGTGTATATTTGAAGGTGGTCTAAGTGACATTTGTATACCAAGAAAAAGTATTTGTAGCAATACTTCTTTATAAATTATTACATCCCTGAGAATAAAAGTCTTATGTAGCTAAAAGTGTTTTTGAGCAATTAATACGCCACTAAATATGGGAGAAACTTAGCTTCTTCAGGATATAGTTAAAGCTTTAAACTATCACTGGTTCATCAATGAAGTTATCTATTGCTCACTCATTCATTCAATAACTTTTATTGAGGGCATACTTTGAGACAAGCATTACCCTAAAACCATGGACACAGCAATAACAAGGCCATGAAAGGGACTACCTGATCCTGAAATTGAGACAGATATGTCAACACATGATAACTAAAGAGCCTTAGAAGTAACAAAATCAAAATAAATAAACACAATCTGTTGAAAAGGTAAAAAAGAAAGCAGAATCAGTCCCCACAGGGTTTAAAGGCAGGAAGGAAAGCGTCCATAGGGGAAGTGCTTTTGATTAGGACCTTGAAGAGTTAATAAATGAGTAGGATTGATCAGCCACAAAATAAGTACAAAAGTACTGTTAGCCACCGAAGAAATGGCAAATACATGGGTTAAGAGGACTTGAAATAGCAAGTGGCCAAATTCCCTGGAAAAAATTGTAGGTGACAGATGGTAGATGACTATGGGTAGCATAGGGAGAAGTAAAAGGTAGATTTTACAGATGATGGAGTAGTGGTGATGATCTTAAAAACTGTGATAACCACAGGGAGTAGAAACTTTAGCAACACAATACTGGGAAGTACAGCCAAAAAAAAAAAAAAAAAAAAAGAGTGCAAAAAACATAGAAAAGCAGTTTGATGAAGTATTGTAAACTGAAGACCCAGGTCAACACCCTAGAGTTTCTCAGGTCCTCTGGATCCCCTTTCCCATCATACACTGCTCTTCCTCACTGGCATAACTGTGCTGGCTAATTTTGATTATCAGCTTGATTGGATTAAGAAGGGAGTAGGAGATTAGTAAAACATACCTCTGGTTATGTCTGTGATGCCATTTCTAAAGACAATTAGATCACAAGGACTCTGACCTAAGGAATGGATTGATCCCTTCATGGATTTGTAATATGATGGCATTATTCGGAAGTGGTGAAAGGTAGAAGGTGGGGCCTACTTGGAGGAAGAAGGTCACTAGAGATCTTTCCTTGGGGGCTGTATCTTGGGTGGCCTCTTTCTGTATTTCCTTTCTCTTCTTCCTGGTTGCTATGATATAAATTTCTCTGCTCTGCCACACCCCCCCCACTATAATAGACTGACATCTCTGAAACCATGAGCAAATAAATCATGAAAAATAACTAATACAAATACATGAAAAATAACTAAGACAAAAAGGGATGGGGTATGACTTAAGGGGTGTAGCACCTGCCTAGCAAGCATGAGGCCCTGAGTTAAAACCACAGAACCACCAAAAAATAATAATTAATACAATAACCCCTATCTTAAGTTTTATCATAACCACTTATTTGATTTTTATTTTCAGGTTTTAGTATCTAATGTGCATTACTAAATATGAATTTAATTTTGTCTGTTTCAGAATGTCAGATAACCTGTGATTTTTGGTAGCTCAATATGAGTCACCCTTACTGTGTGAACTTGGAATTTACTAGTTTTCAATGCTGTTTGACATTCCATTCATGAGTGTACTGCAAGGTGTGTCTTCACTCTACAGTGATAAACACATTGTAGTGATCCCTGCATAGGTTCTCTAGCATATTTATATACACATTTCTTGTAACTAGGACTTTAATTTCTGGTGAAAGGGTATGTATTACTTAAACTTCGATAAACAAAGGCAAACTGTTCCTCAAAGGGACAGCATCAATTTGTACTCCCTCTAGCTGTGTGAGACAATTACCAGATTCCAAACCTTGTCACCACCCAGCTCTTTTCTAGATCCTCTTTTTTCTTTCCTGACCTTTCTCTCCTCCCTCTCTTCCTGTCCTTCTTTCTACTTTTCTAGTTTTTTTTTCATTGTGGTAGGTGTGAGTGTTTTAGCATCTCAGTATCTTAATTTTCCTGTCACTGCTCTTAACACTGTTAAACTGGCCTTTGGGGTCCTCTTATCGCATGATACTTGCTCCCTGATATCTACTGGTTTATCAAATGGTATTTTCAGTTGGGGACCCTAGTCAGCAGGAAGCTTCACTTCCCCTGTCTGTTGTGTAGCTGCTGTGGATGGCCAAAAAGGCTATGGCTCTGATATACCACGTCCATGTGTGGTAACCTGGACATGGAGGTGAGAGTTTAACCTCAAAAACTAATTTTTTTTTTTTTTTGCTAAACTTCATCACCTGATTGACGGTGGCTCCCTGATGCCTTCCTTACTCCAGTAGTATTGTCCCTCTCTCCAGTGGCCTGCAGGAGGTCTCCTCAAGGGCACCTAGTCTTCTAAAGGGCAGGACAGGAAGGAAAGACATCATGGGGATAAGTGATTTACCAGCAGACCTGACTCCCTGAGAGAGAGTTCTTGCACATCTGCAAGGATGCTAACAGAATGCATAAAGGAAACATGGTGGAAGAATGGGCCTATGCTATCATGTGTTTAAAACACATTGGTTTTAACAAAACCACATTGATTTCTCAGCTACAAGATTTCCTGGGGTCTCTATGTACACTGAGAATTTTTTTTACTGGTACTGGAGATTGAACTCAGGGACTGATATTTGCCTAGCAGGTGCTGTACTACTTGAGCCATTCCATCAGCCCTTTTTTTTTGGATGGGATTGGGTATTTTTTGAGATAGGGTCTCATTAACTTTTGCCCAGGCTGGCTTTGAAGCGCTAACCTCCTGATCTCTGCCGTCTGAGTAGCTGGGTTTAAAGGCATGAGGCAGAAGGGCCTGGCATACACTGAGACTTGAATTTCCAAGAGGGAGCTAGCAACATATATCATGTTCTTCACCTTTTTTTTTAACCAATGCAATCATGAGATCTTTTCCTTTTTCTCAGGGAACATCTCACAGTATTTCCACACTAGCTGTGTCCCTTCATAGTCAAAGCTTTTGTTTGGGCAATTCTGACAGATTAACTTACTTTCTTGGATACCCCAGAAATCTTTCCTTTCTGAGATATTATCTTCTTCCAAAGCTATGGCTCTGTTCTCTAAAGGTCACCTTGAATCCCTCCTATCTCGTTGACTCCATGAAATGATGAGTAGATTGCAGTTAAAAGCAAGGGCTCTGGAGTCAACAGCAGAAGTATGAATTCAGCAGTGTTTTTGCCAGCTGCATGGCATTATTGAGTTACTTCACATACCTAAGCCTCAGCTTCCCCATCTGGTAAAGAAGCAGAACAGTGTCTATTTCTTAAGGAATGGGGGAGGCTTAATTAATGCATTTCCTATAATGTGTTCAGAGCAGTATTGAACTCATAGCAACTATTTAATGTAGGTCCCATTATTATTGTTCTTATTGTTATTCCTGCTTCTTTTGTGAGTGTGGCTGGACCCCTGATTGCTGGAATCCTAGCCATATACCTCCTCTGGAGCAATGCATGCATGAGTCTGCCCTGTGGAGACATGAAACAAGTCATCACACTGTTGACTCTAGCAACATCATACACACATGCACACACATGCACAGGAAAAAGACATTACCTTAAAGTGTGGGTTATCATTTGAAAGATGGATCCTCATTGTTAGTGTTATGACGTTATTCATCTTGGGGCAGAATTTAATTTCCTCATGTGAATATTTTATTTTTCCCCAGATTTTCCCTTAATGAAGTTTTTTTTTTAAAGTCATGTGATTGCTTTGAATAACCTTCATTAGAATGAATCTGAATTGGCCTGCAAACTCTTTCTTAGTGTCCAAGATTAAAAAAAAAGCTTTGAGTTCCAGCAAACACAGCCCTTTGTGATTTGAAGCAGACTACTTCCCTTCCTTGGATAGCAGACTTCTGTTTTCCTTTTCCTGAGAAATTGGGAGTTGACTCCATGTGCTCATTGTGGTATAATATAGATGAAATATACTAGCTTAGCTCTTGGCATCTTACAAGCAGTTATAACCCTTTCTCTCCTTCTTTCCTTCAGACTAAAATATTTTAGGACTCCTTTGAGTCTGGAGTTTCTTCTACACAGAGTGTGAGTCCAGATGAACCGTACATTTTCTGACTTACCTTATTGCAATATGCTGAGCAGTTCTTAGAGGTATATCATAGATAAATATAAGTTTCCTTCATTATTAAAGGCTGCAGCCTCCATGCTCTAGTCCTAAAATCTAGAATGAGTTGCAAGAATATTCCAAAAGAGTTACAGCCTCCTTCTCCAAGCTACTACTGAACTGTTACTGCCATTTCTTGCTATCACTTCTTGAGCACAAAATGAATAGTGAATGGTGGAGATGAGGAACTTTTCTGCCATTTGTCAATCACTCCATCCATCCATCCTTCCATCTATTCTTTTAACAGTGGCATACACATAGCACTATAAATAAAATAATGATACACATGTTATTAATTCTGCATTCAAGTAGTCCCAATTTCGAGGACAATAAGAGGCTATAAAGCCTCTTTTTATTGCAGCTTCCTTACTACTACCCATTCTGATTCTATGTCCCTCATTTCCTAGTATTTAGTAACTGAGCTTAAATATTTGGCTCATAGTGAAGGTTTGTGTTTCTTTTCATTTAATGTACATGCTAACTGCTCTATTTAAGTATACTAAGAGACCTAAAGGCAATGAGTATATTTGACACATAGCATATAAACAAAGCAACATATGTCAGCCTCAAACTTTCCACCTCTCCTTCCCCAGGCAGTCCTTCTGGATCAGAATAGAGAAAAGCCTCGAAGGGGAAAGCAGACTTTGCTATACCCATTCCAGTGGGAATCAGCTAACTTTTGTTTCTCATGAAACCTTGTTAGCATCACATTTAATCTAAATGTTATCATAATTATTATAACTTTACATTTATATAGCACTGAGTCTCTGGGGAGAAAAAAAGCACCATGAATATAAATAAGATGATCAAAACTTTACCCCCTCCCTTCTAGGGAGATAGAAGGTCTGGTTTTCATTCTTTTCTGCCATCTCCTGACTCATGCCTTGAGGCAACACCTGAATGTATTGCCTGGGAGTTATTTTTTTTCCTGGGTGGGACTGATGTAGAAAAGTGCAGAGGGGGAGGGTACTAACAGAGGCAAACATGATTGTGGGCGAGGGGAAAAATTCTTGCAAAGATTAAAGAAGGAAAGGAACTAAGATTTATTAACTACTTAGGGAAACTCAAGTTCTGAGCTACTTGCTTACATATCTAATTTAACAAGCACTAAAATTCCCAGAGAAGTGTTATTTATTTCTATTTTACAATTATGGAAAGACTACTTAAATGAGTTTGTGGTAGATGTTGACTTTAAGCCTCTCTGTCTCCTTTCAAGATTCTTGCTCTTCTTGGTGTGATTGGACACAGGTTTGTGATCCACTGGATATCTCCTAGATGTGGGTCTGACCAGCCAGGCCCTGTGCTTTGAGGTTTCAGAGATGCCAAAGACATATATCAAGACTCTTCTTTCAAGGATGTTCAAGAAGTGAAATAGGATTGATGCTCAGAATCCAAGAACCACACATCTGTAGCATAACATATGTTCCTTAATGGTGAGATCCTGTCATGAGGGCTCTTGAAGTTGAAGGGCAACGGGGAAGATAAGAGCTGAGCTCTTTGGGAAGACTTCTTGGAGAAGGAAGGTGGGTGGGAGTGGAGCTTCACAAAACAGGAATGCAGGGGTATAGTTTTGTGGAAATGGTGGAGCATGACCCAAGGCCCAAAGGAGCACTGGAAGGATGAGAGACAGGGGAAAGGCAACCCTTCCTGGGGAATAAGGCCAGCTGATACCCCTGGATGTGACATCTCTTGAGGCTTGATAGTTGGATCTAGAAGCTGATGAGAGATCCAGTTTGAGGAGCAATGGAAAGGAGAAAGGGTTCTTTGGGCCTTGTGCTGTCTTCACACACCCCAGGCTAATGTAGTCCTCTCTCCCTCCCTGGTCACTAGATGCTTTGTGGGGGTGCAGTGTAGTATACTGCTTGTCACTCCTGGTTAGGTGGTTGTTCCATATTCGTCTCCCAGTGGCCCAGGCAGCTGCACTGACTGTAGGGTCTCTCTTGCTCCCAGGGAACAGGATGACAACAGACAAATGAGCTGGGAAAGAGGAGCCAGACAACATAAACAGGCTTCAACCAGTGCAAGAAGGTAACACAGGCTACCTCCCCACTTCAAAAAAAAATGACATGGTTTACTGCAGCAAGGAATTCAGGGACAAGTTTCCAGCTTTAGCAGAACTCTCTGCTGTGTAGAATGTGAAGGAAAACCCAGTTATCTTGAGATAAGATGACAGGGAAAAGGGAAAATGATGAGAGACAGTGTGTAGAGTCCTGCCTGGAATGTTGTTTCTACAGAGAGACACCAGTTAACAGAAAAAAGAAAATCAACAAAGCAGTTTGGTCTAGTCTGTTATAGAAACATATACAGAGCCTGTATATCATGTATTTTAGAGTGAAGGAACAGGAGAAATATGACTCTCATCAGTGACATGACTCTCATCAAAAGACCTAATGTTGTAATTTGAGGCTTTAAGTAATTAGCGTAAATAAAAGCAAAACATGCTTATGGTGTACAAATTCAAATATAACAGCATTATATGAGATAAAATGTGAGTGCTCCCCTCCCCGCTCCCCAGCTAACTACTTGTATGTAAAACTTCATTTTTCTGCACTTGTCAGGCTCCTGATGATCCATTGCAGCAACCATTGCCTAGTTTTTATCTCATTGCCACCCTTCCCAGCCAGGTTTGGTCATATTCAGTTTTTCATATGGTCATTACCTGGCATCAAGCTTTTGCTTGGCCTACTCCCTCTGTCTAAAATCCTGTCCCTTTTCCAGTCACTCACTCTCTGCTTGCTGACAGCTTTGACTCAGTGTCATATTTAACCAAACGTCACTTGCTCTGTGAAGTTTTCCTGAGACACCTCCAGTCTTTCTTAATTCGTATAGTCCCCTGTGTGAAGTCAATAATGTTTTTGCTTTCAGCTCTTTCTCCCCTGGCTGATTCAGTTGCTTGAGAGCTGGAATCTCTCTGTTTTGAGAACCTGGCTAGAGGACTGAATGCCAACAGACACAATTTAGGAATGCTTTCTAATTCCTTGAACAAATGAAGGAAAGAGACTAAAAAGATGAGAAGGGGGAAAAAAGAAGTTGAATAGAAAAAAAATGCAGGAAAAACCAATAGCTACAAAAGAAAGATACATGTAAGAAAAAAGAAAGACTGGAACAAAAAGACAAAAAACACAGAGAAAGGTCCCATGTATTTAAAATGACAATATAAGCCATTCTAGTCACACTCAATTATTTACTTGGGTCTGATTATTATCATTCCTCAAAATGATAGCACTTTTCATAGTTCTTTACATTATCTTCATTCTTAAGTGCTCAGAAAAGAGTTCTAGGTAGATTAGATTGAACAGTCCATTGAGAAGGAAGAATTGTCTGAACAGCAGTGACAATGATGGAAGAAATGTTATCATAAGCAAAAGAACTAATTTCTTTAAGAAGGGGGATGGTGTTAACAACACTGTGACAAATTGCAAGGGGTCTGGGGTAGTGTAGATAAGATTCTGATGGCACAGCTGCCTGCCCCGTTCCCCAAATTGCCTCTGCCAACACCATAACATAATTTCATAATCTTTTTGGGTGCCTACTAGTAATTTCTATAGTTAGTTTCTGGGATTTACTCAGAGAGCTCAACTGTAGATTAAACAACCTCCCCCCCTCAGCAGAGGACCTCTTAGACCAGTGGGCCTGCTCTGTGCAGCTCCCTGTCTACCCAGGGTCATGGAGTCATTTTGAGAAAGGTAAAATTAGATTTGCACCTCAATGAGAAGATGTTGGTGTAATTACATGTGGTTTCCACAATCCCTGGAATTCAAGAAGGAAAGCAATCTAAAATGAGGTAGCCTCTTGGCTCCATGGAGCTGGACTCTTCCTCAGTTTGCCTTCTTGAGCCAGGAAAATATAATGGGAAGACTCCTTGAAATATAATGGGAAGAAAAACCTCTATGGATATCTGATGCATAAAAGCTTTGCCAAATAAAGAGTAAAGGGTTTATAGCAAGGATAATTTAGTAGCAGGATGAAAGTATCTGCATACCTGGAGCAAAAGAAAATCAAATCTTGGTAGGAACTGGTGGAAGAAGGAGAGCTGGGAGAATTGGGAAAGGTGGAGAGCCCAACCAGGGACTGGATCTTACCTCTAGTAAGATGCAGGGAAGCTCTCTCATTCTTCCTAAAATAGTTCTATAATATTTTAACTTTACAAAGCAAATTGTATTACTTTGGAATAAAATTAAACAAGAAAAAATTTTTAAAAAATTGTTTTCTTCCAAATGCCAGGGAATCCTAAAGACCCAACATCCTCCTTCCTCAATGTTCTGGTCTCAAGGGCGGAAGAAATCCTTTCCATGTGACTTTCCTTCTGCATGGATCTTCTTGGCCATTTCCTGTGTGCTGGGAAGTAGGCTGAGAGGTAACTCAAGATCTGCTGAATGCGGGCTAGAGGTCTTGGGAGGCAAGACATCTCTGCAAGAAACAGACCCAGTCTCTTTGCTGGAAGGGAGGAGAGGCCACCTGCCTGGCGTGTTTGCTAACACGCAGGAGCTGTGGCCTGTAATCATCATTAGCTCTCTTTGGTGTTTACTGACTGTTATTAATTAGAATGAGCAAACTTGGCATTAATGTGCCTGCCATAAGGATGAAGGCTCTGACTGCACAGCCATCCTGCATAAGCGGCTAGACTGGGACTCATTTACCAACTGTTACCAGGAAGATGTAGGGCCACAGGCGCCAGCTGACAGAGAGCTGGGCAAAAGAGGGGGCGTGGACCTGTGATTCTCTGGAAGCTCAGAATTAGGGGGAGCTATGCAGAAGCAATGTGGATCACAGCCTCTGCCCAGCCTCATGTGGGAGCTCCTGGCAGGCTTTGGGTATCCTCCAAAACCAGTGCAGCCAAACTCCATGGATTTTGGTCACCAGAGGAAGCTTTCCTTTGGTTGTGGCTGCCACAACAGTAATCAAAAAGTCACTAAGCACAACTTCCATTACAAATTAGGGGGCCAATGTCTTGTTGTTCTTCGGGGGAGAGCATGCTCCTCAATGAATGGTGGGAAAGAGGTTGGGGATATGCCTAGCTGCCAAGAAAGGGAAAACATTATCCAGTGATCTGATTCATCACAAAATATGTATACCTCGTGTTTCTCTGGAAGCAAAGCTTTGCTTGTGTATTTTCTCTCTATACAAGATTGCCCTTCAAAGAGAAGTCTGTCCTATGTGAACCACAGAAGACAGGGGAGGTAGAGGATTAATTTCCTCCTGTTTTGTTAGGCGGCCTGGGACATAGTCAGGAGTCTTTAGAGAAAATGGCCACATTTCAACTGGCTCACAAGTAGAATGAGCGCAGGAGGCTTGAGGTAGGAGGTAAGTTCATTCTGTTCAGAGAAGTCACATGCTCAGCCTCAGCTTCCCTGGCAGAAGCATGATCATCAGCAACTGAGGGGTACGACCAATAAGGGGGAGGGCACCAGGCCATGTCATTCAAGCCCTGGGTCCCATAGTTTGGATGGTTTGGGGAATCATTATTATTTATCCCAAAGGTCTAACTCAGGTCAGACACAATGCAGGGCTCAAGTCTAAGCCACTGGGGAAGTTGGTCCCAGCATCCTTGTGGAAGCAAGAACTGCCAAGAAGCAAGGCTGCTTCGTCCTCACCCACAGCCTCCTTCTTCTTTCTTTCCACTCTGGCCACCACAGACTCTGCTGCCTGTGGAGATTTATGCTCTCTGAATTGAATCATGGGTGAGAAAGAGGGGAGTTGTGAAAAGTAGGGAGAGCAGATAGATGAGGTCACAGATTTGGGTAAATAGGAAATTTTTGGAAAGGATGGGATAGGATTCTACATCTGCACTTGTCCTTTTCACTGTTGTTATGTGTCAAACACAGTGTAGCCCAGAAGAGGGGCTAATTTTTGTCTTCCTGCTAAAGGATCTGTTGGAAATCTAGCCACCTATCAGGCTTTTGGAGAAACTTGGGCAGCTTCAAGGTTCAACTCAAAAGCCACCTCCATCAGGCCTCCCTGGCCTTCCAAGCTGAGCTGGGTTTCTCCATCCTCTATGGTACTATTAGACCTTTTACATCCCTTAAATGGAAAGAAAGCATGGAAATAGAATGGATGGTCTTTCCCACTTTGTTGTGATCTGTTCAAGGTCAATACTTATGTTTAATTTATTTTTAATCCTGTACAGCCACTGTCTGGCATAAATGAGGCAAAAGTCTTCTGGAAACTGTTTTTTCTATCAAAAATGCACTGGTGTTCACCAGTTAACTTCATCCAGTGTCCAGTGTGTCAACAGATCAGGAGTAAGATAGGCATTTTTTGGTGGTATTGGGGTTTGAACTCAAGGCCTCACACTTGCTAGGTAGGTGCACTGTACCACCTAAGTCATTCTACCAGCCCCAGAAGTAAAACTTTTTAAAGAGCATTTAGATAGTACAGTGTAATGGAAGGCAAGGGGAAGAGGTGACATTACTGAGCAACTACTTCTTCCTTTGTGCACCAACTCTGCACCACAACCTTAAGGGTAGGTACCATTGTTCTCTTGCAATCATTCCTTAGATGATTACTTTACTTTTATTCTCTGTAAGTCTGTTCCAGAAGATACAGTCCAATGATGCACAAGAAGCATCTTAACTGGCTTTATGTAGTTTTCAGGGATTCAGTTGGAACGTCTAATCTATATGACGGTAAGATCTACTTTTTTTACATATTCTAGGTGACAGAAGAGTTGGACTTAGGTATTCTGAATTTCCATTATGTAATCAACAAGAGTATCCTGGAAAACTTAACAATTCTGGGGCATTCTGGGGCCTCCAAATAGCCTTTGGTGATGTTTAATAGATTCCATAACTTCATTAGTCAGCACAAGGCTTGGGATCAGGCATTGGATGGGGAAGGAACAACGTGCTTCTCTGTCCCTTTAAGTCCTAAATTGTTTTCAGGTGTTTGTTTAGAAACAGCCCAGGGAGGTTGACTGCCATGCAGGGAAGAGGGTGGACGCGGCAGACCTCTCCTCATCAGAGTTACTGTTTTGAGTAATGAGGAAGCACGGGAATTGATTTGATGCTAATGAATAATCAGCTGCCATCAATAATTGTAA
Organism: Castor canadensis; assembly: GCF_047511655.1. Taxonomy (NCBI): domain Eukaryota; kingdom Metazoa; phylum Chordata; class Mammalia; order Rodentia; family Castoridae; genus Castor; species Castor canadensis. Next base: position 165,755,366 of record NC_133387.1, read on the forward strand.
TCACTAATCTGGTGCAATTAGAGGCAATTATAATAAATGCAATTTCCTCCCGAGCCACTAACGAACTACAGAAATATGAATTGACTTAAGGGGGCTGGCAGTGATTTATGTGATTGTGAGATCATGAATTCCATTACCTTGATAAAGAATCTTAAAGGGACAGGTCCTATTCTGATTTCACACCTACCTAAGGAGAAGCTAGAAAATATAGTTCAGAGATGATAAGCCTTGAGGCTGCTGTATTTCTATTACAATTAGCTTTAGATAATCCTAGAGACAGACAAAAATCCATTTCCACTTTCTTGTGAAGGTTGGTTCTTTTAAATTCCATTTACTACAGAGATAATCTAAGTTTGTACTAGAAGAATGAGGAATAAACATAGGTGGTCCAATCAATGTCACAAGAGAGGATGCTGCAGGCACATTTGGATGGAGATATGGTATGACCTTTGTTTTTGATCAGCCATGCCTCTTGGTTCATGACCCTCTCCACATCCAAATGAATCACTAAAGTTCAACAGAAAGGTATCTTTATGTAAACCAAATGGCCCTAGAGGTTGTCATTATCAAAAAAAAAATGCCAAAGTGGCTTTAACTATTATATTAGCTTTGTTCTCAGAAACTGTAAATGACCATCTATTTTCTAGTACATCAGACATGTTTTTCTTGCCTATTTAGGAATCCACAACGGGGTGCTAAATAATTGTGTGACAGCACCTTCGTCATCAAGAATGAACTAAAAGGTAAGGTGGCCATCTGCCTGCTTATAGAATTGACGGTGTTCACATGATTCAGGACTTTGATTGCTAAAACCAAAACATCATAGGCAAACAAGAGATGATTTGTTCCCATAGAGATGAGGACCGAGAGAGGCAGAGGCCAGAAGATGGAGGGAGGTTATATTTTATTTCCATAGCACTTGGAATACACTTCAGCCTCCTTGCCGTAAGTTTCAAGGCTCCTAATGATCTAGCCTCTAATCAGCTGCCCAGCCCCTCCCTCTGAAAGGCTCCACATGAAATTGCACAAGGGCTCCTTGCCCTGGCCTCAGAGCCTGCCATTTGCCTTGAGTGCTCTCTAACCCTGACTTCCCTTGGGACGGGATTCTCTTTGTCCTTCAGGTCTTAACTCAAATGACCACTCATCAAATTAGACTTCTGGCACTGGTTGTCATGGCATAATCTATATCAGGGTGTGTGCTGCCCACCTTACTCTGTTTTATTGGCTGCCAAGACTCAGGCCTGCAAAAGTGCCACACATGGCAGACCCTAATAAATATCAGATCAGGAATGGCTAACCCTCATTTCTAGACTCACTTCCCACCATCCGTGCACTTCTTCACTCAGTTCATATCTTCATCCTCTTCAGCCTGAAATGCCTTCCCACAGTGATTCTCAATAGAAATTCTTCCAGAAGTTAACTTTTGCAAAGCTTTCTCTGGCTCCTTTATCAGACACTTTTTTCTTATCTTTGTTCATTATTTGTAAATAATAATTGCACAATATTTATGGGTACAGTGTGATGTTTAGATATATATATATTATATATATATATCAGAATGACTAAATCAAAGTATTTATACACCCACATGCACACTTACCATTTGCTATGGTGAAAATATTTCAAATTTATTGCCTTAGCAATTTTGAAATGTACAGTACATTATTTTAAACAATAGTCTCATGCTGTGCAATAGATCTCAAACCTTACTCTTTTGAGCGAAATGGAACTCTACCTTTTGATCAAATCAGTCTCATCTTGTCCTTTAATGAGTATCTACCATTGTACTGCAGGCCAGGCACACTGTTCCTACTGTATTGAATTCATTCTGTTTCTTCACCTCTACCAGAAGGCGCAGTCTTAGTGGCCGCCTCTCCCTCACCTGTGCCTCACCAACCATAGCCAGGCACTGTAGCAACTGAAACAATGGAGATAAATCCTAGCTTATTGGGCAACTGTGAGGGTTCCAGCAGGCAATGTGCAAGATGCTTGCACCATCCCATATCCAGACCAGGATCTCCTACACATCATAGGATTTTTGACTTGAATAGAAATACAGCCCATTTGGTGCAGTGGTAAGAAAATAAACTGAAGATTTTGCAGACATCAGTGCTAGTTTCTGGCAGCCACGACCAGGTGTGTGGCATTGACTAAGTCCCTTTATCCCTGGCCACGATTTTCTTGTGCATAAAATGAGGCAATGCTGTTTAAATTTCTCAAACGCTCAGCTCCAACATTCCACAGCTCTATGCATTGCTGGAACTGCAGGGGGGATAGTTGAGGGAGGTAAACCTCACAAGCTCATGTTTAAAATTCCAAATGGAGGAAGTTGTTGTTTTCTCCCCTTCCCTTCTCCCTAGTGGTAGCAAACAAGCAATAAATATGGAAATCCTAAAAGCCAGAGAAAATAGTGAGTGTTCTCCATCTTGCTGACAAAGTACACAGAGGCTGCGCCACAAAATGAATGGGTTTATCCCTCCGCTGCGCTTGCATGAATTCCTCCCGGCTGAGCATGAGTGGACAATTCACAGGACATGTGTCCTTTGTTCTGCGAACACCAGGTCCCCTGCCCCTGCGCCAGCCAGAGCTGCACTGTGAGAACACTGTGGAGTGGAGGTGTGTGTCCTTCACCAGGCAGCCCCAAACAGATGGGATCCGTGCTTTGGGAAATGACTCTGGGGATAGAAACAATGCGGGTGAATTGGGAGGGCAGGTCTGGGAGAAAGTGGAAGAAAGGGAAAAACAAAAGCAAGACAGAATGTTCCAGCTGCAGGCAGCCAAATCCTCTCCTGCTAAGGGACAGGTAACTGGTTTTCAAAATTGTGCAAAGCACTCAGTAATTGCTCTACACCTTCTTTTGTCTGCCTTTTAAGCACAGCCAGGCTCACGTTGGACTCCCATTACCAGCAAATGTCCAAAGAAGGACCTCAAGAAATAAGAGCCTTTTAAAGGAGATCTTTCCAAGCCTCTTCCCAAGATGGAACTCAGAGTGGAAGCACTGATATTTAGCAGATCTGTCTCCTCCTGCTCCACATCTGCCTCTGCCCTGCACTTCTGCTTGCTGTATTTTTTTCCAGTGGAAGACAGCAAGTGTTCCTGTGGCCACACCTTAAGCTGTCAGATCTGTGCTACTTCCCTACTCAGAAGGTAGCACAGACAAGATCTCTGGTCTTCACCACTATTGTCAAGATGGGGTCCTTTTTTTAACCATTTCTGAAACTCCAACTTTCTACACATAGTCAATTCAATCCTTTTCTTGAACTTCATTCTAGGTGAAAAAGCTTATCCCTCTGGATCAATCTCTTGAATTCTACTAGGAGTCACTCAACAAGAAAGATGTACATCTCCCTCACAGTCTAAAGCTCCTTAGAGCTCATTACATTGAGCTTTGGTTCTCAATGGTGATACTGTTCAGGATGATGGTGGTACTGTGTCCATTGGCCATCAGAACAGCATCATCCAGGAATGTAGGGATGTTGAGACACTAGTCAGAAAATAGTAGTCACCTTTTCGCAAGAGTGTATCTCCTCACAGCATTACTCACGGGATTCCAGCTACCTAAAGTCCTCTTCCTTTCCAAATATTACATATGCTTTCAGGTCCACCTGAATCTTCAAGTTCCCTCATCAAACAGTCTCAGAAAAATTCATTTTTTATGACTGATCACCTTCTCAACTCTATCCAGATGTGTGTCTATGTCTCATTGTTTAGCACTGTTCTGGGAAATATTGAGTAATAGTTTCACACACACACACACACACACACACACACACACACACACACACACACACACATATATATATATATATATACACATACATATAATATTTCCTTAAGTAGAATGTATCCTTTATAAAATCAGAAGTGTCGGGTAGATGGATGAATGACAGATAGATAGATGAATTTCTGGTAAAGAAAATTAAGTAAAATTTTAATTGTAGAATTTGCTGACAGGTTTATGTGTACTGACTGTAAAATTCTTCCATCTTTTTTCTGTTTGATAATTTTCATATAAAAATACTGAAAAAATTCAAGTTTATTTTCTTCTGCTACATTAATTCATCTGTTTAACATTCTTGTGACATGCTTACTATATTCTAGATTTCATTCTCTATGTGCCTATCCCCTGAGATGACCAGGTTGATGCTGAGAAAATAGAGTGGATGCTCAGAAAATAATTGCAGATTGTGGGTTCTATCCACTCATGTGCCTCACTTCATTTACTTTCTGATTTGTCTTTGGGTTGGGCAGCACTTACATTGTAGGTTTGGGAAATCTTAGGGGTTCCAGACTATACTGTACCTTACTGCTTTGGATCACCATCCATGCCTTCTGCCCCACCCTGAAAAAGACCAGATCCTCCATGGCTGCTGGGATGCAAGTGACCTGCTCAACTACTGCACCTGCCTCAGGAAAGGGGACAATATAACAGCACAGATCCCTCCTACCAAGTCTTTGCTCCATCAAGGAAAAGAGGAAATAGGATGAGTGCGCCTACCCAACCACCCAATCTATATCCATGCTATGATATTAGCTTTTTGACAATTCTACCACAGATATCAGATATGCTTGGCAGTGGCAATACATTAAGTCAGTAGAATTCCATAAACATTGACTCAACCATGTGTTGGGAGTAGCTGCTGGTGTCAGTCAGGCTACTAAGTAACAGGGAAGCTCCAAAGCAAATGAGCGCAGGCCTAGGCTTTGTATAGTTGATGATGTCAGGAGGAAGGCAGATATATGGATGTGACAAGCCTGTGTGAGAGCTATGCTGAGGGAGATACACACAGTTTGTGACGCATAGATCTAACATTGGGAAACTGAACTCCTTGCCTCCTTCCCTCTGGCACTATAGCATTAAGTCTGTGCACCTGGAATGGAGGGTATGTGGTATCTGATAAGAACCTTCGTGCCATTTCTATAACATTGCACAGATGAGGAGACAAGGGTGGGGGTCCTAAGAAACATTTGCTTGTTTCATGGTCAGAGGTTTGCAGAAGGCAGTTAGTAAATCCACCCTGACTGATTCCTTCCCACAGCACCTAATGTCTTTGCCATTTGGCAATTAATCATGGACTGGAGTATTGTGTGACAGCTCCTATATTATTCAGTTGAGATTCATTTATTTCATATATTGCTGTTTAACCTTTTACATGTGATACATTATTACCTTAAGCAAGAAGGATACCAGAAGTCAAGTCTGTGCTTTGTTTTCTATTCCCTACTGTGCCTAACACAGAGCCTGGCTCGTGGTAGGTAGTCAATCAATGCATGGATGAATTAAGTCCTTTTCCTGCCTGGGGCCCTGCTGTCCCAGAGAGCAAACGGCTGTCACCTGGACTACCATGGGCCACAGGGGCATGCAGATAAATGAGCCTGTCTCCTTTCTCTTGGTGAGCAGCATCAAGAACCCTGAGAGGCAAGTCCAATGTGAATTTTAAAAACATGTTCAGTGGTGGTTGCAGAGCAAACCTGCTTGCAAGGAAAGGTCTTTTTCTTTTTTCCCCCTCTTTCTTCAGCACCACTGGAGCGGCACCTTCCATTGAAAATACAGGGATTTGTGCCGCAAGATTGTGCAGCTGGGGGCGGGCTGAGTCCACAGTCATCAGGGGCTCAGCACGCTCGCTCGAAAGGGCTTTGTGCTCCGGGCACTCACTCAGGCAGGGCGTCTAGCTCAGCTGAGCGAGCAGAGCGAGCAAGTGCTCCCCTATTCCTGCAGAGGCCACAGTGCAACCACTTCTGCAAGGGACTTTGCAGAGATGGCTCTGCATCCAAGAGGCACACCAGTGTGATCAATGGGAAAGTTTCTCTTTTTCCCTCCCACAACTGCCCTCTCCCCAGAATATCATAATGAGGATTGTTATTTGGAAAAAGAGTAAGTGCATGCTTTTCTTTTCTGTTGGATGAGGAACTAAGGAACTATCAATTATTGAGCACCTATGATCTGCCAGTGAGCTCACGCAGTTGCAGTGGCATCTTTAATCCTAACAGGGGATCTTTGGTAAAATATTATCCCAATTTTACAGTGAGGGGACCAAGATTCAGAGGTGCCTTATAACTGCTTAAAGTTTCAAGCTAACAAAACTTGACTCTAAAGCCTGTGTGTGTATGTGCCCATGTGTGCATTTTGTGTGTGTTCCAATGGTCTCACCATTCATGCAAGCTCTCCATGAGTATCCATCTATCTGTGTTTCAAATGACACAGAGACTGTTCACTCTGCAGAATGGCCAGGTGGTGGCAGAGGCTGAGGATGGCAGCTTCGATGCTCTCAGAAATGTTGTAAGCAGTTCACTTATTATTCAGGGTAACATCTAACAAAGTGACGACTTCTTTCCTTTGCTATCAGTATCTACTGCCAGCTGTTCACTTGGATTGGGGATCGGAGGGATTTAATTCTGAATTCACAAATGCAGCTGAACCTCCCTCCCTCCGAGAGGAGCTGTGGGGATTAGTACTTACTGACGCAGGGCTGCTTGGCAAGGCACAGGCCTAGGGAAGAAGGAGAATCTTTGATTGGGGGGAAATACATGCCTCTGGGGGCCCCAGCAGGGTCTGCATCATGAGAAAGGGGCTTTCAAATCTACAGGGAAGCACAGCAAATAAACTTCTGGCTATTTGATGACATCTGCTTTGGTTCTGGACAAAAACTGCCAAATGTTTTCCTATGTACACTGAGTATGCTGGTGTCACCTTTCTCCCTTGTTCTGAGCTTTTTTGTCTTCTATGGGATCTCTCAAACTATTTCCTGTCAGATGGATCATGCATGCAGAGCATGAATGGCTTCATACAGATTGTGTAGCAAACCTGCATCTTTAACTCCTGTCTCTGTTTTGCAGAGGGGAAGCTGAAGGACATCCAAGAAACATGGACAGGACTAAGGTTGAAACCAGCAATTCTGACCCCTAATCCTAGACTACATTCAGTAGAACAGGCGGCTACTTTGCTTTACCTGATTATGCAGGATCAAGTTAGGGCTGAGTAGAACCGCTCACTCCTTGCCCAGGCCCCTCGTTGCTGTGATTGTGGACACCAACCCCATTGTTCTCCTGGGCTGGTGTTACAGACACAGGAAAGCATTTATCAAGACAGAGCTGGATCACCCTTTTCCATTTCCTTAAATGTCAAGGTGTAAATCAAACTTGAAGCTTACTTGGAACATGTGGGTGTTAGCGAATCAGACAAGGATAATGTGTTTCTAATCCAATGGTTTTCACGATGTATGATTTACATCCTAAGATTGTTTCGCAGTGGTTTCTCTGGGGTTTTATTTAGCTTGGTATTCTGCGTCTGCTTTGGGTTTTATTACCTCTGGTCATGGGGGACTATGAAAAAATCACTTATTCCAGAAATACAAGAAAATGCATAACAACACCAGAAACAACAACAGGGCTACTTAAATATTTTTCCAGACTCTCATCTCAGCAAGGAAGAGCTGTGTTTTTATTAAACTTAAAAATGAATAAGCCTGCACGTTTAGTGGTGACATTTAGCTCCAATTCCGGAGCTCCTGATACTCAAAAAACTTACATATTCAACAACAGCAAAATCAAACAACTCAAAAATGGCCCAAGAAGTTAAATAGACATTTCTCAAAAAAGATACGTAATTGTCTAAAAAGCATATAAGAAATAATTCAATGTCACTAATCACTAAAGGAATGCAAGTAAAAACTATGACCTCTAATTTGTCCCCATCAAATACCCTGAAAGACTCCCTATAATCCAAATGCATGCTATTCCCTCTGTTTGGAAGGTCTTTCCCCACCTTGCCCTCTGCTTGGCTAATTTACCTCACATTAGAAGACTTGCTGTTCCCCTACTTGTTTTCTTAAGGCATTTCATACCTGCCTTATTAAAACCTCTACCATGTTTAACCATGATTTCTTTAGGAGAACTGAGAGTCTCCTATGTCTGGGACAGTGTTTTCCTCATGTCTCTATCCCCAGCTCAATGCAGCATTCTTAACTCGTATAGGAGTGCCATAAATATTTAATTTTACTGGTTGGTGTTAGAGGTGTTTTCATTTTGTTCTGTTTGGGTTTGTTTTAATCTTGTGCGAGGGAACAGGCAGCTCAGAGAAAGATGTTACAACTGCAGTAGTGGAAGAGAAAGATCAAAGAAGGTAAAAGAAGGTGTTTCCTTTCTTTCCACACTTTCTGCTTCAATACATACGGCTGTGGCATCTGACATGTGGGGTTTTCAATCCTGACTATGTGGCAATGGAGTCTTTATCTTGTTATTTAGCTTTGCTGAAACCTCAGCTTCCTCATCTGTAATGTGAGGGGTACATGTTAAATGGGAACAGTGAGGATTCTATGGATAACACATAGGAGGCTTTTTTCCCAGCAGATGCTCAGTGCACACTACATAGGCCCCTTGCCATACATTTTCTCATTGTCCATCTCTATCCTCTACTTTTTCCCTTCTCTGTCACCCCCAACAAGGAATAGCTCATATTTCTTCCTGAACTGCTCTTGCATTTTTGTATGTGTGTAAGTTATTCCAACAGCAACACAATCTTGGTGCTTCTAGTTTAACAATTAACTCTTTCATTTCCTTCCTGTAGTGATTAGAAGGGAAGGGAGTTCAAATGAGGGTGAGGCTAAGGGTTCTTCTCCAAAATGGCCCTCTAGCACAGCTGTTCTAAGGTCACCATTTGCTGCTAAAATCCCTTTCCTTGGCTGCATCAAAGGGCAAGTGCCCCCCACATGAGCTGAGGTTGGCAAGCCCTCTGGTGCCTTGGCATGTAGTTGGAGTCCGTTAAGATTCTATTCTTGGGTGAATCATAGGGCTTTGTTCATGGTCCCAGCCCTCTCTATAATGGGAAAAGTGCTTTTCCTTTCCCTCCTATTTTCCCACCCTCTTTTCTCTTTTGTGAGCTTTCAAGTCCCCCAATTAAATAACTGGTAAGTTTTCTTTGTGAAAGGCACTAAACTTCACTGGATAACTTACACAGTAAATGTATTTCTTTTTCTTTTTCTTCTTCTTTTTTTTTTTGTCCTTAGATTCTTATGCAATCAATTTTCTTGCAGGGGAAAATAAGTGAAAAAAAAAAGATATAAGGCAGAATCCCAATAGTCCAGGTATATCTCAAACCAATCTAGAATTGTTTTCATTTATATATTCAGTCAACATGCCCTGAGTACCTATTATAAGACACCAGAAAGGTCCAGCTCAATAGAACACGGTCCCTGCTCTGAAGGAGTGTCTAAAGGAATATCTCTGAGCATATCATTGCAAGGTGACTTGATCCTGATGGTAGAGGAATTTCAAGATACAGAGTGCTATAGTTTGGATCTGGAGTGAACCTCAATGGCCATGTGTTAAATGCTTGGACCTCAGTACTATTGGGGGGTGGTGAAACCTTTAAGAGGTGATACTTAGAGGTTATTGGGGTGTGATGTCAAAGAGGACACTTGTCCTTCCTTCTTTCTCTCTTTTGCTCCCTCCCTCACCATGAGATGAGCCATTCTCTTCTATCATATGTTCACCATGATATGCTATAGGCCCAAAGCAGTGGGGCCAATTGTTCATGGATTGGAACCACCAAAACTGTGAGTCAAAGCAAACCATTTTTCTTTATAAGTTAATTATCTCAGAAATTTATTATGCTGGTGGAAGATAATAATACAGAGAGTCACATGTAAACAAATCCATCTTTCTTAACTGGGTCCAACAGAGTTAAATGAATGATATAGAATGGACAAATGCTTAGGCTGATCTCCTTTCTAGAAGGCACCATCATACACTTGAAACTGTTTTTATAATGTGGGTGGAGAAGTAGAGTACATGGTATATAGGTAGGGAGATGAGTGGCTCTGAGTTGGATAAAACATCCCTCCAAGGATAAATCATTCATGGAATTGCAAAATGAGAATGACAATATCTAGTGGTTAAAAACATCAAGCTACTAGGTGATGGAAGGATATCTAAGGATAGGTGCAGACTTTCCCCATCTTCCTCTTAATTTTTCCCTTAATGACTTTGTAGAGGATCTAGGATCTTTGTATAAATACAAAGCTTTGGTATGAAACCAAAGCTCTGCTCTGGAATTTCGGTTGCTGAAGGAATTGGCAATTAACCTCCATAGCCTTGACACTATAATGGCTCTTGGGCATTGATGAGCCTATGTACATTTTCTCACCCTTATCCTCTCAGAATGTTTTTGCTCCAGGACAGAGCAAGGTTGAGAGTCAGTTTTTTCCCACCAGGTTAAAAGTAGCTAAAGAATCAGAAAGAACTGAGGTTGGTCATATATGTGTGTGTATATACATGTCTCAGTGGTATATGCTGTGTGTAGGTTTTTACAGCCATCTAAAGGCACTGTTTATTCAGTTAAAGGAATTTTATCAGTTACCTTGGGGTCTAGCTGTTATATCACTGACCTTTGGATTTACTAAGAATGACATAAACACTGTTTCTATCTGGAGACCAGCACTTACAAGCCAATGGTAAGTATACAGTGGCAGTATGTCAAATTGTGCCTGAAGCCAGCTGCCTGGATGCTGCTCCCTGACTTGTCAAAAACATCTGCTTAGCAGAAAACACATGGTAGTTTCTCTAAAGACTAAAACCTCAGTCTAGAAGGCTACTGTAATTTCAGGACTCTTTTGGGCTTAAAGTGTGCTGAAGCAAAACTCAGATGCAAATGCAACTGTACATACTGAGTATTCCTTACAACCTGGAGCTGGACCAGACACTATGGAGAACACAAAGGAAATATAATGCAATTAGTTATGGAATACAGTCACACACATTGAACAGTTAGAAACAATAAACAATGGAATAAGTCTGATGTCTACATAGAGTAGGGCATAATAGGTCAAAGAAGAAAGCAATCAACATAAACTATAATGTACACTATTAGACTAGAGGAGATTTCTGGATCACCTCTTCATCCATTCATTTATTTAGCATTTATTTATAAATATTTACTAACCACACACTTTGTGTTGGGATCTGTGGAAAAGGATAGATTAGGAGAATGCAGGTCAATTATTTAGAAGAAATTGTTCAAGCAAGTACCAGGACTAGAAGCAGAATCCATGCTTTAAATCACCATGCATTGAACAAATAGGAAACTTGTACTTACTATGTGCCAGGCACTGGAATAGATGCAGAAAAACTGTATTCTATGTTAGTTAAGCATGGCTGGTCCTTTAGTAGCTGCATGAATCTGCAAAAGTTCAGCACTTCCTAGTTTCCATTTCCTTAATTATTAAATACAAATAATAATAATACCTCCCTCATAGAGTAGATACAAACATTAAATGATGTAAACATGTAATGGGCATTACACAATCTCACACAAAAAATAAGCATTTAGTAAACATCAACTATTGTTGTTGTTACTATTATTGTTAAGCAACCTCGGTGGATAAACCATGATACCCATCAGCTGAAAAAAATGATTTCCCAAAGAATCAACAACCCAGTGAATAAAATGGGCAAATGAACTGAACAAACAATTCTCAAAAGAAGAAGTACAAATGGCCAATAAATATGTGAAGAAATGCTCAACATCCATAAAGGAAATGCAAATCAAAATGATATTAAGATTTCATCTCAGCCAGTCAAAACAGCTATCATTAAGAAAACAAACAACAACAAATGTGGGTGAGGAAGTGGGGAAAAGTAACCCTTACACACTGTTGGTTCGGGAATGTTAATTAGTTTAACTTCTATGGAAAGCAGAATGGAGGTTACTCAAAAAACTAAAAATAGAACTCCCATATGATCCAGCAATATCACTCCTGGGCATATATCCAAAGGAATGTAAGTCAGGTTATAACAAAAACACCTGCACTCCCATTTTTCTTGCAGCATTATTCACAATAGCCAAGCTATGGAAACAGCCTAAATGTCCTACAACCAATGAATGGATTAAGAAAATGTATTTATACACCGTGGATTATTATCCAAATATGTAGAAGAATGAAATTATGGTTTTTGCTGGTAAGTTGATAAAACTGGTTCAGAAGTTGAAGCCAGGTTCAGAAAGACAAAAGCCACATGTTTTCTCTCATATGTGAAAGGTATGCCCAAAACATAAACATATACATAGATACATACATGAGCATACACACAGATGTATATATACATGTTTGTAATAGTGGGACTGTTTGAGGGGACTAGAAGGATATGGGGGAGGAAAAGATAATGATAGTGAATTATTTTAAAATGTATTGCATCTGTTTAAAAAGATAGCATAATCAAACACACAGAAAGTTGTTGAATCAGAGGAGGGTAGGGAGGAAAGGGAGAGAGATTAATACAGACGGGATTAATCTGATTAAAGTACTATATTCATGTGTGAAATATCACAGCAATCCTGTGGTATTTGAATACCACAGCAATCCTGTGGTATTTGAATACCACAATAAAAATGAAGGACAAGAATGTGAAACAGATCCCACTTGGGGATGGGTACTAGTGAAAGGGGAAGGGTGAATGATGAGGGTGAATATGGTCCTTGTAGTTTATATACTCATATGAAGATATAACAAAGAAACCAGTTGAAATTGTTTTAAGAAATGCAGTGGGGAGGAAGATGAGGGAGAATGATGGAGGGGGTGAATCTAACCAAGGTATATTGTAAGCGTATATGGAGATATCACAATGAACCCCCCCAAAACTAATATATGAAAATAAAATATTTATGAAAGACCATAAATAAAGAAGCTTTATATATACAAAATTTATAGAGAAAAATAAAAACTTTGATACCCATAATCTGCTACTGTTTGAATATCCCCTGCAAAGTTTATGTTGAAATTTAACTGCCATTGTGATAGTATGAAGAGTGAACTCTTTAAGGAGCCCACTTATGAATGGATTAATGTGGCTAGCACAAGAGTGAGTTAATCCTGGGAGTAGGTTGTTAGAAAGAGAGTCAATACCTTCAGCTTCCTCTCCTGAATGGGCTTGCTTGCCTTTCTGCTTTGCAAACAATGGAATGACTCTACCCAAAGACCCTTACCAAACACTGGCCTCTTGATTTTGTACTTGCTCATTTCCAGAACCCCTGTTCAACAAATCTCTATTCTTTATGAATTACCTATCTTGTGGTATTCAGTTATAGCAACAGAAGGACTAAGTCACCGTCTTTAAGAATCTGATATTAATTTTAATGGAGAAGAAAGGCATATTTGCCACATGAGACTCCCTGATAGCAGAGTTTTGGGGAAGTCATTAAAAAGTAAAATAAAAACACACAAAATAGAAAGCCTAAAGACAGAGGTGAAAGTATATACAATGGAATGGGCAGCATGTTATCAACAACCATTTTATTTTTGTTACTTTCCAAATCTGTAGAAGAGTCAGATCTTTAAATCTTGGAAATGAAAACATTCAGAGGCCTCCACGCTGTTCATGCCCCTGCCACCCATTTTTAATGTATTAAAAACACTAACTAAAAACCCATTATCTACCTGGTGTGGTGGTATATGCCTATAATACCAAATTGGGAGGTAAAGGCAGGAGGACTTTGGAGGACACATAGGGAGAATCTGCCTTAAAAATCAAAAAATCCCAGAAAGTCCATTTTCTTCTAGTGAACATGTGATGGTGTTGCTTCCAACATTATCTGTGGTCTCGTGCCTCTAAAGTGCTAGGGAATGATGGATTTTTCAAAATATCCAGGGAAGAAAGAAATCATGCAAGATGGGTTTTGCTAAGGATGGTTTGGGGAAGCTAATTCAACAATATGCCGTCTTCTTCCTTCTCTATCCCCAACTGGGGCACAGTAGAGTTTGAATGTCAATATTCAGGAGATAAAGCAAATCTTTATTCTTACTCAGACCAGTAGCAGCATGGATGGGACTAATGTGGGGACGGAATAGCCATGGCAATGGAAATGTCCAGGTATAAGTGATGCCCATAAAATGCAGAAAGGAAATTGTGATCATTGGTTTGACCAAGCTGATACAGAACTAGTAATAAAGTAAGGAGATTAGAAAAGATTACAAAATCTAGCTCCAAGGTGGGGGAGTAGAATGTATTTTGTAGAAAATAAGGTAATTGACTAAACAGTCTAGGGTTTGGAATAGAGAGATTTTCTAGGAATCCAGAATAAGGTTTATCATCCACTTATCCCAAGCACAAAAATAAGAATAGTTGGTCTGCTCTGGGTGGCCAGAGGGCTTACAATAAGCATATCAGCCATGGTGGGGGACATAATTACTCATATTTTACCCATTAGGATGCACAAGCCTTCAAAGGCATGGTCAAACTGCATTATTATTGCTAAGAAGTAGCTGAACTGAAAACACCAGTATTATTAACTGTCCCTGGTGAGCACCTGTATACAGCTTAGTATGAACAACAATGTGCACAAATGCACACCTTGAGGTCCCTTACACGATGGTTAGTAAATCAAATGGTCTTCCCATTAGAACATGGAGAAAAATACGAAGTCCTTTGTCACCTTGGCAGCAGCCTCTGTGACCACACCCATGCATGAGACATTCTGCTTAGCTCTGCTCCAGCCCCTGATTCAAATCAAATGCTGACACTAGTTAATATTGCTTTAAATGTCACTGCCATAGAGATGACCCTCCCTCACATTCTTTCCTGCTCCCAAACCACCCCCAATATACTATTGTTTTTAAGCAGCTTGTCTGTTAATTAAAAAGCAGGAATCAATTGGCCTCATCTCTCCATTCCAGGCCCCTGTGCACACAAGGATTAGAGCTGCCTCTACTTAAGTCAATTAGAGATAAGGAGGAGCTGACATTTCTACAACCTGCCATATCACACTGCTCAAAATGGCTCAGATTAAAATGTACAAAGATGATTTCTTTAGTCCTTTCCTTCCTCCTTTACTTTCTTTTAATTATTCTGAAGAAAGCTGACAATCTAAGATGATGGTAGAGATGCATGCTCCAGCCCATGGTGATTAGACCTCCTGAAACACACACCTGACCTGCCCAGGTGTGGGCACCATCATAGACCGGAACCTGCCCACTAGCCCAATCCTGCAACCTAAATGCTGAGCTACGGAGACATCCTAAGTCTGTGCTTGCATGGAGGGCAAGATAATGGTGATGGAGTCAAAAGACATGGCCTTGAATTCTGGTTGTGCCACTTAAGGGCTGCCTATCCTATTAGGGCCTTAGCTCCTCTGAGCCTCAGTTTTCTTATCTGTGAAAGCAAGCCGTAATGCTTGCCTAGCAGCATTGCTGCAAGAACACACTTGAGCAAGTGCAAATAAGAAACCATTAAGTTGAATGTAAACGCTCTGAAATTCATCTTAGGGAATTTCTGAATGGAGGAAGGAGGTGCTTCATAAGGGACCCCATGTATCATAAAAATGTCTACTTGTTGATCCAGACATATATATATATATATATATATATATATATATATATATATATATATACCTACAAACACAATGCACCTCCCCCCACAACTTGTAAGCAACCTTACAAGCTTGTTATTTTGAATTCTGTTTTAAAATGAGGAGATTGGGGTTCTGAGAGATTAACTTGCTAAAGTTCACACATATGGGGAATGGCAGAGCTTGGATCTGAACCCAGAGCCCATTATCTTCCCATTACCTCATGCCCCAGTGATGCTGAATAATCATGGGAAAAGGAAGTGGTGTGGTCCAGTGACCTCTTCCTTCATTCACACAGTGGTGAGAGTGCTACCTTATTGACACTGCTCTGTGAACATATTAGTAATTTTCCAAATTTGCCCAGTCCATTAGCTGGGCTTTTTCTGGCTCCCTTTGACTTTACCCACTCAGACCCTGTTAAATGCTGCTGCAGCCCTTATACAGCTTCACTAGCCACCTTCCAGTATTTTTCCACATCGTCATTCAGCAAGTGACCTCTCTCATCTAGCCTAGAAAACCCTTTATCAAAACCACTCCTGGCAAACAGCAGCTGACTTTCAAACAGTGCTTTCAATGTACAAGATGCTGTGATGGAGCTAAGCATTACCATCACCCCAGGGTGGACTCTAGGCTGCACCAATAGTTCCTTCTTCAAGGAGGGATTGTTGCTCCAACTGCAAGGACTACTAACAGAAGACACAATTGTGCACTCAGCACTCAGCTCCTTCAGGGATTGCCTCAGATGGAGAGGGACCTCATTCATGTTCACGTCCCTTCTGTAGGTGGTCATGTCCAATGACTAAGTACAGACCTGGCAATCTCAGCCTACTCAGAATTACTCTGAAGGGCCATTCTCACTCCAGAACTCCCTGTGTGGTAGGAGAAGGTAGTTGTTGACCTGCACCATAGTTTTATTTGTTTCTCTGTCCAATCTTGCTTCCTGCCCACCTTCCTACACATGGTGCCTTGATTTCAAGAGCACTTTGCAATCAGCAACTTATTTGCTAAATTATGTCTCAACCTCCGTCTCCTGAAAAACCCAATTCAGACTCAGGTAGATCCTATTATTAACTATACTACACAAATGCGAAAACAGTCCAAGATTACTTTGCAATATGTGACTGGGGTTAGAAACCAGGTTAGTAGTAAACCAGAACCTCATGCATTCTTTTTCTTAGATTCTTGTTTTACTCACACCCACAGGTCAGTTAGTAAATATGTATTTAATTTTCACTATTTTATACCTCAAAATTGCTCTTTCTACATTCATTTTTTTCTTTTTAGTGAGTGATAGAATAAAGATGGCCAGAATTTATTTGATAGTCCTGCCATTGAGAGGTGGGTTCCATCTCCTCTCTTTCTGAAACTGGGCTGGCATTAGTGCCTTGCTGGACCAATGGGGTAGAACAGAAGTGATCACATCTGGTACCAACCCCAGCCTGAGAGCACTAAGAACTTCCACCAAGGTTTCATGAATGGCCAGTGTTGCACCAGAGGGATGACTTGAGAAAAAGTAGCACACATGAGCATGGCCTTCCATTGCAACAAGGCATGCAAGTGATGCTGCCTTGGAAACTCCAAACTGACCCAGCCACCACCATCACTGATGCTAACTAAGACCACATGAGCAGAGAATGACTCAGTTGAGTCCTCCCCAAACGCCTGACCCATAAATTAGGATGGTTGTGTTACAAAGCTAAATTAGATGTGTAACACCTGAATTGCACTGGAAAGTGCCCTGCCAGCCCTGTGTCAATCTTGTTTCCCTCAGCTATTCTACCCTGCTCCCCATCTTGACCCTACCACACACATCTTCCTTTGTGTCTTCAAATCTCCATAGAGAATTCTTTCACCTCCAGGTGCACCTTAACCATCTTTTCCTCCTTTTTCCTCAGAATTCATAAATGAGAAATTGACATATATTACTTATACTCCTATACCCACCTTCTGCCCCTTATCTTGCTAACTTTTGAATTTTTTCTTCTAGCTCTACCACTCTTTGGTATAGAGGTCTTGAAGTTTGGTAGGTGTTTTTGAATCACAAATCCTGGTGTACCATTTTCTTACTTTAAGCTTCACTTGCTTCGGGGAAACCATTTCCAAACTCCATCTCACACAACCAGCATTACAAAATGTGAAGTGCTTTTATTGATCCATCTTGGCATTCATTCCTTCACTCACCCATTCAATAGATACTGACTCAGAAACTATACTAAGATACTTTCTGTGACATCAACCTCCCAGACCACTTAATAGCAGAAAGAATGGCAAATTCAAAGTGAGGACACTGAGGACAACAGATGCAACCAAAAACAGCTGGCATAATCATCACTAATCCTGCTCAAATTTGACACACCTCATATAGCATTCATGGCTCTGGGACTCATGTGCCAGGAGTTCCATTCCTTCAGTCAACCCAGCAGGTCTCAGCTCTGGCTACATATTGGAACCACCAGCAGAGGTTTAAAAAACACTAATCATTGAATGTCACCTCTGGAGATGCATTAGTCTAGGGTAGGACTCAAGAATTGGGATGTTTTAAATGGCCACTAAGTGATTTTAATGTGTCACTGGGGCTTGAGAACCATTGACTGACCTAAATCCCTAATAATTCAGCTTAAGATCATTTTACCTTTTCTATCCTCTTTGGAGACAGAGGAAAACATTGGTAGGAGAATGTTTTGGGCAAGTGAAGCTTTATTGAAATCTCTGTGCAGCTTTTTGGTCCCAGGTTGAGCAATCCAGTTCCCCCAACCTTTCCATGTAGGCTGTATTTGCAGCAATTTAATCACTCTTTAATCTTGTTTTGATTTAGCTCAAATAGGTCTGTTTCCCTGGAGAAAGCTTTTCCAAGTTAGATGTCTCTGTTTTACAGAAGCATATAACCCTGATAACTCATCAACTCAACTGTGAATTGCACAGTGGTTGTTATGAAACACATCTCGGTAAAGATTTCAGCAGACCATTTCATTTTGTTTCTAGACTTGCGTTAGCTAAAAGTGAAATACCACACATATCAACAAGGAGGACTTTCTCTGTCATTCTCCAAATACTGTTAAGTCACCTAATTTAGAGCTCAGCTGAGGATGTACATGGATTGATCTTGGTCTTCCTAAATCTTTTCTCCTCCCAGTAACTACAATTACCGATAGTCCCAAAGAAAATCAGACATGCTTAAAAGTCAGTCTGTAGATGCTGAGCCTGGAAAGGAGGATAAACCCCACAATTAATCCATACCTACCCACAGGCTTGATAGCAGTCAGAAAACTCCTTATGTCATTATTCTAGGAACACAGGGTCTTTTTTCATTGTTGTCTTTTCATATATATGGGCATGGCTGTCCTTTCATCTAAATCATATCAATATAAATTTTAATTTATTTATAATTCCAAGAGAAGTTTGACCTATTATTATATTGGAAATGAGAGAAACATGGCATAATGGTCTTCAGAGACTGCAAAGGAAGAGCAGAGGTAGTGGAAGTCTAGAGAAGGGTTTCTTTTGTGCTGAGAAGTGCATGTTTCAACTCATACATGGACAGATTCCTTTTGGTATTGACTTGGAAGGAGGGGTGCCAAGTGGTCATTTTCAGAGAGGTTTTCTTTTCCCTGAAGCGTACTAGAGCATACACATAAAGCTTGTAAGTCATCAAGATAAAGTAAGGGTCCAAGGCATGACAGCAATGACTGGCATAAGACACAAAGGATAGAATCAAATTTAACCATCATAGATGAATTATATTTGGAGGGAGTTTTAAAAGCTTCTCCTGCTCCCTGAGTTTAGTCTAAGAAAGTGTCGGATGGAAGAACACTCATAAATCAAACTGTATTGTGATCTTGGGCACCACCTAACTGATGTGCAGATACTGAAAAGAGATATCTGTTGACTCCTACCTCTGTTGGCTTGGAGGCCAATAGACTCCTGTTTTCAAATACCAGCTCTAACATTTGTTACCTTTGTAGTCTTAGGCAAAATTTGTAAAACTTAGTCTGTTTATCTAAAAATTATTAGAAGAACTCAAAAGAATCTCAAGCATCCAGAATAGTGCCTCCACATGAAGGATATTTAAAACAAATATTAATGAATTAATTTTTGTGATACTAGGGATTAAACCCAAGGGTCTTTGCATGCTATTGTTTTTACTTTTGCTGTTCATTGTTGTTATTGAGACAGCGTCTTACTATGTAGCCCAGGCTGGCCACCAACTTGAAATCTTCTTGCCACAGCCTCCCAAATGCTGAGATTGCAAAGACATGAGTCATTACAGCTAACTATTATTATTATTATTATTACTGAATGTCCCTACCTTACAAAGATAAAGGAATTCCAGGTTACTTGGAAATTTTATGTTTTATTATATGGTTTTACAATGCAGTTGTAGATGGGGATAGAAGTTGACTCTGTTCACCGCCTCTTAGGTATTAACACAGAAACAAAAAAAAGCAAGTTCCTATGAAGGTTCTAACTGACTCCCTGTCCCCAACCAAGCAGGGTTCCATGTTCTATGTTCCAGGTCCCAGTGAGCCTCAAGTGGGAGAAGAGGGCAGAGCAAAGGAAGGAAGCATATGTTCCTTGGGTCACATTTTTTTTTTTGTGGTAGCAGGATTTTAAGCTCTGGGTTTCCCATTTTTCAGGCAAGTGATCCACCAATTAGTCAGACTTTCAGCCCTTTTTGCTTTAGCTATTTTTAAGGTAGGGTCTCACATTTTTGTTTAGGGCCATTCTTTGACCTAATTCTGCTATGTAAACCTCCAATGTAGCTGGAATTACAGGTGTGCACCATCAATACACAGTTTGTTCTTTGAGATAGGGTCTTGCTAACTCTTTGCCCAGACTGGTCTTGAACCAAAGTCCTCCCACTCTCTATTTCCCAAGTAACTGGAATTATAACCATGTACCTCCATGGCTGACCTCCTTAGGTCTCAGTTTTGAATTCAAAGCTTCTCCCTATGAAGAAATCTTGGAAGGAGCACATCTTATTACTGTTCAGATATGCAGGTGAGGCACAATATTTACCTAACACTACTTTAAAATATCAAAAGGCAAATCTCCTCATTTCTATTCATTTAGTCTTTATTAAAGGCATCCCAGATTATTTATTGATGCCACCAAAGACAAATAATAAGAAAAATATACTACAAACAGGACATTTGGAGTATGCTGCACCTAAGATGCCCCTGAAATAGGCTTTGGAAAAAAATGTAGGTCTAATTGGTTATTATGATCAGGTATCTATGGAAACAGTCATATATTTGTCCTTAAGCCAGACAAGCGCTTACTCACTTAATAGCACACAATCCACAGAAACTAAGCTGGAGGATTATACACATTAGCTCCTTGCATCATGTACGAAAAGCAGAGGAAGCAAAAAACAACAAGGAAAATAAACAAATGGAGGAAAGAGAACCTGCTACATGGGGACAATGCCATGCGTACAGTGAGTAATTCAGGAAATCCAAAGGCCAAAAGGAGATTTCATTCACATACCATCAGTTTTGAATAAGCCCCATGAAATTCTTTCCCAATGGTTTAGCAGTGCAGGGAATTGCCCTAATAACAGCTCGTTTCAGCTGCATTATGGGTTAAATGGGTTAACTAGGCTTTTGTTGGATGGCCTTGTAACACAGTAACCATTTATAACATAATTGCTATGGGAAAATGTGGTCTGAATTCTAACTACTCAACTTAAGAATGCACTTGTGAAATGCAGCCCATGTACTCGATAAGGATGTCTCATGTCCTCTGAGAAACACCAAGGAGCTTAAAGACAGTAAGCAGCAGAAGATCCAGGTCCTAGTCCCTACTCTGGCCACTCAGTAAGTACCAGAGGAGGGTTTCAGTTAGTGTGACAGTGCAATAGAAATTGTATTGTCTATTTGGTCTGGAATGTAAGCCCTACCAGGACAGGAACTGTGCCTGTCTCAATCAACTCGACATTTCCAGCCCCTCAATAAATATTTGGTGAGCAAAAGAATGAGAGAATAATTGCCTACCTCCCAGCACTGTGAGCAGAATCAAATGGAATAATGCATGTGGAAACAATTCAAGAAGCTGTAAAATAGAATACAAATGAGAGACATGATAATTATAACCTATTGTTACAAACAGAATGTCACCTTCTGTGTGTTCCATGTAAATGAGGATGTTTGTGTTGGTGCTAATTCGAATGGCTGAGCCAATATCTAGAATTCTGAGTGGTACAGATGGGCCACGCAACCTAGAAGAGCTGCAGGGGCTGGAGATGGAAGGAGGGGCAGAAATGGATAATGAGAGAAGTTAAAAAGAGTAAGTGCTGACTGAAAAATGGACTAGCTAGATCCAAAGCTTAAAGGCAGGTTAATTCAAACACATGCATTTACTTTAAGATTTGTCAAGGACCATATCAAGGGCAGAAGGCCATTCTGCTTGAGCCAGAGCAGAAATAAAGAAAACTTAGACTAAAGAGTCTGATCCACCTGTTCAGCTAAAAAATAAAATATAATAAAGAGTAATAAATACAAAACAGAAGGGCTGGGGATGTAGTTCAGTGGTCAAGTGCTTGCTTAGCATGTTCAAGGATGTAGGTTTGATCCTAAGCACTACAAAAAAACAAACTAGAGTGGTGCTTGAGTAACCAATTAAAAAAAATATAGAAAGGCCATCTCTTAAGACATAGGATTTTGTCGTAAAACAGAATGAAGCTGAGCTTAATCATTTGCCAGCCTGAATGTTGTTGCCTCATAACAATCCCTCTTGTGATGAAGCCTTCAGGGTACACAGAGCTGCTACTCAGACTGACATCATAGGGAAAGTGGGTTTCTGAGTTGGTGGTCCATAGTACAGTATCCCTAGAGTCTGTGTTTGGCATGTGATTCAGGCAGACTCTGGATATTCTCCACTCTGGTCAGAATCTTTCATCAATTCCTTTGGTGCAGACACAATCAAGCATGTCTTTGGAGGGCATGATTGAGATAGCTATAAATTTTGACTCAAATCAGCCGCTCAGTCCTGGCTGTGGCATAAGCAATGAGAAGTCACTTTCTGATCACATCCAAAAGATTCAAGTGTATTATAAAACTGGGGAAGATTTCCTAATCAGGCTGCTTATCTCACTACAACCACTTCCAATGGTGTCTCTTTTCTGTATCCATACTGTCTTATCAAGACAGATAGCTACCCCATCTGTAAGAATCACCTTTCCAGCTCTGGTAACCAGACTGCAATGCAGTCTAAATGTCCCAATATCCTTTTCTTTGGAAACCACTTCAAAATACCCAAAGAGGAGGCAAAAAGGTCTTCTTTACCATTAAGGAAAAGAGCAAGAGAGAAGAAAAGAGCCATCTCCCCTGAGCAGTCACATAAATTCTCAAGGGCATTTTTCCAGATCCTCAACACCCAACGCAAGTTAAGATAATGCATATTTTCTCATAATGCAGAATGTACCTTTTCAAGAAGGATGCCATCCTGCTTAATGAGCACAGGTTTGAGAATCAGAAAACTGAGTTCTACTCCTAGCAATGTCATGATGTCCCCTGAATTAATCACCTAAGCATCTGTTATATGGAATAAAATAAGACTTGCTTCTCTGATACACAAGACCATTGTGCAAATCAAGTGAGATAATATATGTAAAAGCACTTTGAGAAATTAAAAGCATACTCCAGAAATAAAACATTGATTAGAGGAAATCTATTCAATCAAGGCATGCTTTCCCTATATGTAATATATTTATTTAAAAACACATGAATACATGTGGTTATCAGTGGAATGAATAAATTCTATTTAGCTCATTGGAAAAATGATAAAGTTTAACAAGTTGTCCATATTTTCTAAGCTCAAATTCTATACAGGTCCCTGGGCAGTTTTTCTCTTTATGACTATTTCTCCACCTAAAATCCGAGTAGAGAATGGACTCTTTTCTTCAGCCCTTCCATAGTGATGCATATGATAATTCAACAAAAATGACCATAAATTAAGCTGGGCATTCACAGGAAGCTTTATATGTCCAGTATCCCTGAAACATTTCTCATTTCTATGCTTAAACATCTGACGCAGCCAAACTGGCCAAATGAACAGGAGGAATCTCTGATCCTATGGCCATAACTCTGCAAGTTCATTACGTGTGAATTATGGTTTTGAACCAGGCTTGGCTTCCAAGACCAGAATCACACATTCCTAAAATAATGTTCCTGACACCAGCAAAAAATGATCTTTACAATTCTCACCTTGAACTCATGTACAACTCCTACTTCATTTGTTACCTGCTCTCTGGATAGGAGACTCTATAGAGCCCTGTGCCTTTGCCTTTAATTATCACCAACATATAAGGGCTCCTGTTCATGGCAGAGGAGAGTAGAGAGGACCAAATTGCTTAGCAGGTGATTAAATGCTCAAGTGGAGGCAGAAGTGCCATATACTGTGGGCAGAAAGCCATGTCCCTTCTGATGTTCTCTACTGCCACAGACTTCCCCTAAGTCATGCATGGGAATGAAAGAGAAGACAGAGACCCTACTGAGTGCTGGGTGCTGTACTGACTGTTGGCACGTAGCAGCTAAATGAATCCTCACAAAAACTGTGAGTGAGGCCACTGGCTCTGCATTGGTCTACAAATTCAGAATCACAAGTAACCCTAATTAAAACACAGATGTCTGAATTTCACCTCGCTAGAGATTCTGTGATTCATTTTGGGGTAGGGTCCTACATCTGCATTTTAAAATCATCAATGGATGATTCTGAGGCTTTTCGAAGACTCTCAATAATGCCAATATTAATAATAGCTAATGTCATGTGAGAATTATTGTGTGCTGGACAGCCTGCTGAAGGCTTGACATGTCCTTCCTATTTCAATTTTCTGGCACTATGAGATAGATGTTAATATTCTCTACATTTATTGATAGGAACATGAGCCTTAGAGAGGTAAGAGATCTGCCAAAGACAGCGCAGCTTGTGCTTATCAGGATATAGCATCACATCCCTTTTCCCTGACTCTGAATCTGTGGTCTCTCTTATTAGCTTTATCAGCACTTTATCAGCTGTAGCAGAATTCCAACTTAGGAAATTAAATCAAAGTGTTTATATTAGGGGCAATTTTCTTATGCTTTCTCTCCTGGGACATTAGTGATGCTGTCAGCTGAGTGACCATCATTATTATTATCATTATTAATAATTTCGCCTGCTGAAGCCCGAAGCCAGGGCTTAGGAGCATAAATTCCAGAGGCAGGAGCCAGAAGAAAATAGCACAAAGTAATAGGATCCACCAAGAGGAAGATGGTCTACAGAGAAGAACACATTTGCTTCTATGGTTCCAGGGCTGTGGCACAGTAACCCACTTCCCAACACATAACTAAGATAAAACTTAACCTTGGGCCCTCCATTACCTTTATAAATCTCTTTCTGCATCTCAGTTTGCTGAGGACCTTTATACAACAATTCTTATAAATACTTTCAGCTTCCAAGGGCTCCATGGAGCAGCCAGAGACACTTTACCCTGCCCCCATATGGTCAATTTTATCACTCTGTTAAGAGATAATCATAATACCTCAGATCCTTAAAGCTCCTTTGAGCCTAAAAAGTTCAAAGTACTTTCATATTGGTTCTTTCATTCTATCTTCACATCTGATGGAGGAAGGAGGACTTTGGAAGGAAGCTGCTCTCATTTCTTGATCCCATCTCCTACAATCTTGAAATTGCTGGTCTTTCCCCTCACCTCACAGGCTCATGAGAAGTTGACCTTGACTTTGATCAAAAGTCTTTTCTGATATTTGTTCAGTATTTCTGGTTGGCCTAGTTTAGTCATCTCTAGGATCTATGAACATCTCCCTTGTCTCCTGTGGAAACTTTAGAGGGTGGACACATAAGGCACAAATTCTTCTTACAGACTCAGAGAAGCCTCCTCCACAATGTCTCCTTCAACCTGTGGGTGAAGGGAGGCTTTCTGGTGATGACCAGGACAGGTAATGATTTCTAGCATAACCTAGAAAGGGATGCTATTAGTACAAAGTTTCTACCTCACTGTGCATTTGCATTCAGACCCTCTGCTGTGGAAGGGACCCTGCTTATGTATTTACATGGTATAGATTGTGATGTCCAAGGAGGGAGAAGTCAGGAAGCCTTTTTTGAGAAGCCCAGGAGGGTGCATCATGCCAGGAAAAAACAAAGCAGTTGCAAGATAGAAAAAGGAATTGATGCAGCTGGAGAAAGCAGGGCTGGACAGAACAAGAGTGGGCACCAGAACCTGCCTCTAGACCAGGCTTAGAATAAGGCTTCAGATTTTCAGCTGTGTCAAATGCAGGGCTGAGCAGTGGAATTCTTAGTTGAGCAATAGGTCAAGGAAAGGGAAAATGTTGCAGAGAGCAATACTTGGTCAACATAGGGAGAGGACAGAGGGTATAAGGCCATCTCTCCAGGAACCACACAAGTGTCCAGGGATCTCCCTCCACCCACTGTGGAGTCTGAACTGGTAGCTGGCAAAGAAGGCAGGAGAGGAGACATAACAAAGCAAAGTCAGTTAGCACACACTGGGTCAGGGAGAGCAAATGAATGATTCATTCTGTTCTTTCCATTCTTCTCTGTTGCCATCAGCTCAGAAACCCAGCACCTGGCCTGAGCCTGCTGTAGCAGGAGCCAGAGATGACCCGATGAGAGAACCTGAAGGCAACAGAGAGGAAGGAAGGAAAATCCTGGACCTTTTTCATTAACATCCTTGAAACCAGAGGGATCTTCCAGGAAGTATCTGACTTGGCCCTGGGGCTCAGCATTCAGGTGAGATGGCTGTGGTCCTCTCTCCCAAGGATGTCTTAGAGACATACCTGCCTGGACAAACTGGAGCCGGGGCAGTGCAGAGCA
This sequence comes from Castor canadensis, assembly GCF_047511655.1. Lineage (NCBI taxonomy): Eukaryota > Metazoa > Chordata > Mammalia > Rodentia > Castoridae > Castor > Castor canadensis. The sequence continues at coordinate 165,781,527 of NC_133387.1, forward strand.
AGTGTAGCTAATCTGGCTTACTGAGATTTTGTAACAAGAGCTGCAGTAAGGACTCACACAGAGATTTGAAATATATTCAGAAAGTGAACAAACACAAGGCAAATGAACAAACGCATAACAGATTATTTTCATAGAGTAGTCAGTGCATGTCTTGGTGTTTGTGCACTGGGTGGCATTCTAGCAAAACAAGAAGTTTGATCCATTATGGTCTCATGGCCCCTGGTGCTCTTCCCCATGAGCAATCTGGTTATCAGGACTGGGATTAAGAGGACTAAGCAATTTAGAACTCGTGGGTCTAGATACTCAAGTGGGTGGTCACTCCTACAGGCCCTATTCCCTTCTGTCATCAATGGTGATCATCTAGACAGCAGGTGGCTCTAGCTTCACTGTGATGAGAAATCCTGGACCATAGGAAGCTGCTAGACTCAGTGCCTGTCACCCCAGGTGGGGTCAGGCTCTTTTGCATTCACACTTCTAAAGGTCACCTTCCGTCATACGGATTGGCTTTGTAAAGTACTCCTAGTTCTAATGGGCTTTGGTAAATGCCTCTACTAGTGCTGTAGGATTCTGGGGACTGAATAGAACTAGATGCTGCCGATTTAGTAGGATGCAGAGGGAGGAGGTGGAGGACACAGCTGCCAGGTGCCACAGTGTGATTGCCCAAGACAATAATCCCATCTCTCTGGCTTCCTGCAATTGGGAGCAGAGAAAAATGAATCCTAAGCAGAGATTGGGCCCAGTCATGCAATATACATAACCTCAGGGTTTCTGTTCTCTTTTATTAAGAGTGGTCTTGAAGTCAGGCTTGCTTGAGGCTGTGGGCTTCAGATTGAAGTTGGGGGCCATTTGCATTGCTGTAGTTAGACCACCTTGAAGCAAAAGGAAAATGTGGTAGTGTGCTGGAGTTTACAGGTAATAGAATATTCTGGAAGCTTTGGCCAGAGACAGGCCAGGACCCAGTGTCACTGGCAGCCAGCTACCTCCATCTTACTTTGATTCAATTAGGGAAACTCTCTGCTCTGCTCTTCCCACTGGCTGCTGTCCTGGCCTTACCTGCTGGGCTCATGGCCTGCCTTAGACCTTCACAGGATGGCTGAGATCTTCCTGAATGCCTTGGAACCTGCACCTGCTTTCCTGCTCAGGATCATCAACATGTGTGGTACATCTCTGAAGAATTTACACTGGGCTCTTAAAAGTACTACTCGTAAGACCCCATGCCTGGAGCTCAGGGGTATATTTGTGGTAAAATATGCTAAGCATCTCTCCCTTGATCCTACCAAGATCCCCAGAGGTGTCTTAGTCTCCTTAGAATCTGTTTTCAGCCTGAAGGACTGGTGCTCTTGAGAGGTTAAGTGACTTCTGACATAGTAGTCAGTTGGGGCCAGATCTAGGCTGGGGTACAGCATCCTAGTTTCCTTCCTCATGGAGGCTCCTGGCTCCTTACAGAGATTCAGAATTCACAGGCTGCTGGAGACAAAGTCCTCATGGCCAAGTGGTCTGTATAGTACAGACAGCCTGCCAGCTACCTCCATGGCCCCCAGTGACTCTGACTGTGGCACAAACTTGACTGTAAGGCCAGGCATTTGCCACACAGGAAGAAAGGGGCACAGGGCTATCTGAGTATTACTCTCTGAAGTGGCAGAGACCCCAGGAATTTTAAAAAGTTCTACTGACAATAAAATAAGGCAATAATCATCAAATGATAATAATGAAATGGCAAGTAGGATTTGGTTTTCAGATTGGAAAAAAATAAGGCTGGATTTGAACAATGCTCTGTCAAGAAATAGGAGAGTTTGATAAGTGACCTGCTCAGTCCCCATCTATGTCCAAAGAACCAAACAGAGCAAAGGTCAGGTTTTTAACTCATCTTGGGCAGGAGCTTTAAGAAGTAAAGGGCTCTTATGCCAGGGAAGAGAGCAGTGAGCCTGCTGGAAGTAGTCTGCCATAGAGATAGGAAAGAGCACAAGGCTTGGTGCTAAAGATGAAGAGAGCTACAGAAAACAGAATCTACCTCCAAACAGGAATAATACATGGAGCTCTCCCTAAGGGGGAAAATCTGGGTTAGTTTTTACAATATGTGAACTTTTGACACATGACAACCTGATCTGACCCCACAAGTTACCTCCTTTGAGAAGACTTTTCTAATCCTCCTTGCTTAAGAACTTCCTTTTTGCTTTGATGCCCTGCTGTATGTGTATTTAAATATAGCAAATTAGCTGCCGTATTCTACCTACCCCATGCTAATTGAAGTAAATGATGCAAGAAAAGGAAGCTTTCATTAAACATACTTCTAGCTTCATAAATTTGGACAAGTCTCTGTTTACATCTTTGAGTGTCTAGTTCCTTATTTCTAAAGAAGGAATTAGCTTCCCTAACAGGTGTGAGGCCTTGGGTTTGATCCCCAACACTGCCAAAAAAAAAAAAAAAGAAAAAAAGAAAAGAAAAGAAAAGAAAAAGATAAAGAAAACCAAAAAGTGGAATCATAGAATTCCAACCTGAACCACAAACTTAGATTTTTAACTTGTGGATAGAGCCCACCTCCCTGGAAAATGTGTAAACCTCTTGAAAACTAGAACCAGATCCTCCATTACTTCCTTCTTTCCTAGTTATGTGAACATAACTTCTAGTCTAGTTATGTGAGCATTATTTACTCAGTGAGTGCTTATGGAAACCTGGCCCTAGTGAAGCTTCTTGTATCTTGGTAAGGAAAAAAGTGCATGCAGGATTCAATGTGAGGCCACAGAATGATAATTCTTTTGTTCTCTATTACTGGGAGAGGAGGCAACAGGCAATCAAAATTAGGAAAAGAGACACAAGGCCAGTGAGATTTACAGATGTACAAGGACAGGGTTAGGGGACACCAAAATAAAGTATGAAATGAGCCCAGGCACTGAGCCACCGAAACTAGATGGTCCCGGGGCAAACATCCAATCATAAGCAACCACAAACCCCAATGTTAGAATGAAGTTTTTCTCTGAGGAGGAAGTGTGCCATGCTAACTGGTGTCAAGCTAGAAAAATTTGCATCTGCAGTGGGGGAGGGGAAGATTGTGTTCAAATATATGCTAATAAATTTATTTTTTTTTTAAAAGGCACAAAATCCAGTCAACGTGTCTTATAACAAGTTATTTGGCTTCCAGTGTTATTTTTCATCTCTAAAATGGAAATTTTATAACTGCTGTATCCATCTTTCCCATGTATCCTGGTGATCAAATGAAGGGTTGTCTATGTACAATGTATTGATATAGGACACCTGGTTTCATAAGGAGTTCTGGCTTGGAGAGTAATTAGCCTGAACATCAAATATCTATCTAAATATCTACATTTTTAACAATTATTTTACTCTGGGGCATCCATTTCCCTCCAATTGTAGCCACCATGAGCTCCATCCTGAGTCCTTTGAGACCTATTCCACTAAGTTTAAAAGAGGAGAGATACTTGCTTTTCATAAACCTCCTTAGGTCTGCCCACAAACCTTCAGAAAGCCAACCACAAAGGGAAAGAGGCAGAGTAAAGCACATTTCCTACAGGCCCATTGCCTCATTCCCATCAAACTCCATGTGGTTTCTTTTACCTTGGGACTGTGAACCCTACTATATTTCCAGGGTATGCCTGGGCTTTGAGGTATAGTCAGTAACTCATCCTAAGAGCTACATCTGGAGCAGCCTCCAAGGAAGATCCACCATGTGGCCAGCACTGGAGTTAGCCATCTCTCCCTGTGGTCTCCTCCTTTTCCTCAGACTGAGTTGGCAGGATTTATAGGGCTGTCCCAGCGACACACCATCTCAGTAACTGCAGAATGGCAGTTGTAAAAAATCCCATTTGCCAGGGTATTAGAATCCCATTAGCACTCCCAGTGGAGAAATAACCCCGACCCTTCAGAAGGAATTAAAGATATGCGGGCACCAGCATTTGGAGTGTTATAGGCCCTTCCCCAGTTTGGCTGATCACACCAACAGACATTAAGCCTCAGGCACCAGATGTCCTTGGTCCATAAACCCCTTGAGAAAAGTCCTAGTAGTGATGTATGAAAAGACCTCTAGTTCCACAAACCGGGTATAATCAGCAGAAGTAATTGATGCCGAGCCCCTGATTTGTCTGTGCTAGAGAATGAGTCATTTAAGGGGAATCAAGGTTTAATTCAACCATTCTTTTACATTCTTTCCTCTCTCCCACATCTTAACTCCATTGCCCAAGTGGTAATTGACATCAAGCAGAAACACTGGCAAACATCTCATATATATGATTGTCAAAATAAAATTACCTGCAAAACAAATGGGCCATAACTAAGGCACATTGTTGCAATATCTAGTTAAATCATCTCACTTTATAAATAAAGAAACAGAGACTCAGAGAGGTGAAATAACTTGCACAAGATCACACAGAAAGTTATATCGAAGCCTCCTCAAACTTGATCTATCTATAGACAGAGAATCCTTAGCTGGCTTTGACCTTCTGAATTCTGAGCACCTGTAGGATCAATGGATCTGAGAGCACTGAGTGGCACCACTCACTCTTTCTGGGAGTGAGTGTGTGGGTGGGTGTATGAAAATCCTCACAGCACACCAGACCATGGTGGTGAAGTACCCAAGTCAAGAAAGCCTCTCTTAGAACCCAAGATTTGCTGTGTGTTAGGCATGTGATGTAAGAGAAATTATCTAGGCTTGAGCTTAGTTTCTTTGCCTATAAATGGGGATAAATAATGGCACTCTTCCACTTGCAATACCTTGGGCACCTTGTTAAATGTCACTTCTGATGCAAAAGGAATGTGGTAGAGGCTGAAGTGTGACATTTTTAACAATCCCAGGTGATGCTGGCGACTCCACTTTGCTGATCGAAGTCATTAACTTTTGTAAAAATTAAGCACAACAAATCATGTAAAGGTCCTTGCTAACCATAGCGAGAGCAAAATCTCAGTAAATACACGTTGTCACCATTACATGTTTGAGTTTTAGATCCTATCCCACAAGGCATTTCTAAAGACCTGCAACATACTGTGAACTGAGCTAAACACACAGAGCAAACTTGTAGTCTGAACCTCAGACCATAGGTGAAATTACTCAAATTTCTTAAATGGAGAATGAGAGACAGAGAGATTAGTTACATCACTCATCAAGTGATGGTAGTCAGGTGGGAGGTAAGGTTAGTGCCATTAAGACTATCACTCTTTCCACTGCATTGTGGCTAATAGCTGCATCCTGCAGTCATGCCAAAGTCCTCTGCCTGTTGTCCAGGCAGAGATGATATTGCCTAGGAGAGGTGAGTTGATTCCAGTAAGTATATGTGGATCCTGATACATGACTGCCAATTGCCCAAAGGAGAAAAGAAGACTGCCATTAGGCAGGAGAGGGGGTGCCAGTATGTATGTATGCGATGGAGATAGTGGAAGGGGATGGATGGCTGATGGATGCACAATGGCAGGAAATTTACCAATCAATAAATAGACAGAGATCCAGGGAGTTTGATAGCTGACAGACGTGTGGGGGTGCACTGAAACCCAGATGGCCATGGAGCACGCAGAAGAGTGATCAATCTAGGTCAAGGCAGACAAGCCCAGAGACAACAGAGCCCAGCACACATAGTTTGGCAACACCGTCTGTGAGTAAGAGAATCCCAGTGCCTTCTGAGACGGAGTCTGAAGTCTGTTTGGAGCTGGAAACTGGTGTTATGATGACACTCAGTCATATTAAAAATCTCCCAGTTCTGTCCCAAGAAACTCACCCTGAGTGCTTAACCAGAGCTGAGCAGGGTGGATGCAGGTTCCTCTGGCTTATGGAAGATGTGGGCAGCCGAGAGCCACCAAAGTAGAGGGCATCCTCTTGTTGAGAGAGGGGAGGGGGACCTTGGTATTGGTCCCTGAAGTCTGAGTCTAGGGAATCTACATTCTGAAGTTAAAAGTTGTCACAGGCTGCCACAACAGGCCACAGCCAGGTGTGTGACTGTTCAGAGCAGAGTGAGGAAGGGCAGGGACAGAGGCAGCTGTGGGGGGTCAGGGCAGGCAGTCAAGGATGCAAAGAGACACTTGATAGTGACTGAATATTGTAGAATCAGAAGCTGGTAGGGCTACGTGTTCTTGTTTTGGTAGTTCTCAGGGTTGTGGGTCAACGTGAGCCAGGCTAGTGCCTTCACTGAAATCTGATTCCCTTTTTATCAAGTCCTCTGGCCCTCTTGCTCACACCTACTAGGTAGGGCTATGCTTTGAACCATTAACAGTCCTCATATTGTTGATGCATGGTGTGGTTCTTGATGACAAACTAGTTCCTCTTTATCCAGTTATCCTCACCTCTAGCAGAGGAGCTAAATGAATTCAGGGGAAAAATGGCCTAAGGTTAATGAGAGTCCTCAAATGTCAAATGTGCCTAGTGGCCCAATAATTCTAGAACAAATGCTTATGAATCCATTCTCCTTTTCTCTTAAACTTTCGAATTTCTCTTCTACTCTTCCCACTCAGGTGAGGACCTTGCTTCTTATCTCACTGAGGAGCCAGAAACAACCAGTGGACACTGTAACACTTCATCTTTCCCACTCACATCCTCTACTCACCTTTCCTCATGCTTTTGCCCAGTGAGCCATGTCTGCTCCAACTCAAGACCAGCCCTTACCATGTTCAGGCCTCACAGACATTCCCCTATACTTTCTCCTGCTCAGGAATTGTTCCTTACCCCCTTGATTCTTCATCAACAATGGATCCCATCTACATGCAAGCTCAGCCAGCAAATATCTTTATTATCTCCCATCTGGACACAAGGTGATACACATCAATCAGACCAAGGTCTCTCCTAACTCCTCCGCCCTCTCTTTTCTCTGGTCCACCAACCATTGCTGGGACTATACTTTCTCATCTCACATCTTCTCTGGAACAGAATGCAGTCAGGCTTCATCTCCATCAACCCCTGGGAGGCAGAACTCTCTCATCAGGAATGCAGTGATTTGGGCTTGCCAAGACCAGGGGTCAAGTGTCAGTCTTCATTAACCTCTGCATTCAGCAAATATTTTGTTCTGCTATACAAGAACCTATCCTGAGTGCCAGGAATACATCTCTAAATGAGACAAAATTCCTGCCTAATGAAACTGTAGGAAAAAGTATAATAACCTCAACAAATGCCTACAATATGAATGAAGATAAGGAGTGACATGGAGCAAAAGACAGTAGGGAAGTGGGTCAAGGAAAGTGAAGTCCTGTGATCAAGGTCAGCCAGGTCTTGGGAGCAGAAACTTGCAAGGGGTTTTGTCCAGCTGACTGCTAGCCTTCTTGTCGCCCTTCTCTCTACCTCTCTGGCAGCATGTTCTTCTGCAAGTCCTTCTTCCTCTCTACCTCACTTACTAGCCTCTATTCTTCCATTCCTCCCAGGAGTGCAGGACTTCCCTCCATCCTTCTCTTCCTGGCCCAAGTCTAAAAAAGCATACCATAATCTGGGTGGCTTAAACAGAGGACACTGGCTTCTCACAACTCTGGAGGTTAGGAAGTCCAAGATCAAGTCAGTAGCAGATTCAAAGTCTGTCAAGGAATCTCTTCCTGGTTCATCAATGGTGCCTTCTCACTGTGCCCTCACAGTAAAAGGAACAAAATGTTGTTCTGGGATCTCTTCTCTGGAAAACTGTCCCATGCCTCCCAGGCTACTTGGAATAGAATCTAAGCTTTCCTGACACCATGTCCTGCATGTTCCTCTCTCTCATGCTCCAGTTCAAGAGCATCCCTCAGACATGTGCTCCATCCCTTCTTCACCTGGGGGATTCCTCTTCCATCTATTTTCAACACCTGTTCTTTTTCATCTGCCTACAAGTTATTTCTATAGAGAGGCCTTCATGGACCCCTCCACCATCAGTTCCCACCTCCCCAGTCAAAGTCACCTAAATCCTCTTCTTCACAGCACTCCCTGCTCTCCAACAAACCTGGCTCATTTCCTGTCTTTGTTTACTGATTTGCTGCCTGTTACCCTCAGCAGCACATAAGCTCCATGAGGGTCACATTTTGCTTGCCCTCATGGATGGTTGAACCGTGGTTATAGAACTAGGCATGTGTGGAAGTCATAGAGTCTGAATTTGATTTGTAGCCCCACCACTTACTAAGTGTAGGTCTCAGGCAAGTGACTTCTTCATGTTTCTGTGCCACAATTATCTCTAAAGTGAAGGTGATAAGTTCCAGGGATAAAGACTTTATGTGTGCCAGCAAAATTTACAATGTGGCCAAAGAAATAAAAAAGTGTGGAACCCTCTCTCAGCAGGAGTCCAAATAGATCACAGTGTGTGAGGGTTCTCTCTCCATTCTCTACTGCAATAAGGAGGGGACAGAGCTGCTGTAGGGACTGGGGAATTTGGAACTCAAGATTATTCATGCTGTGCTGGGAATAAGCAAGCATGCTAGTCCTGTACCTCTCAGAGTCAGTATGATACCCCTGAAAGGTGGGCAGGACTGGGGAGCTGTGCACACTTTTTAGTGAAGTCCACTGCTCTGGCCATTTCCAGTGACACTCAGCCCTCTGTCCCTTGATTTGTTCTAAGACACACAGAAACCAGGGGTTTCATTTCCAGAGGGTAGCTGGTCAAAGAGTTAATGTTTTGCAAAACAAAACATAAACACAGTAACAGAAATATGTATACAGTTGACACAGAGGTACACATCAATATACAGGGTACCTAGAAAGTGTATTCATGCACAGGGAGGAGAAAAATATGGTTGGGAGGACTCAGGGAATTGCTTTTTGCCTAAAATAGAAAGAAGGTTGCAAACGTATTAAAACAAAATCAGGAATGCCTGTGCAGCTGGAGGATTGGTAGCAGGGATGAATGTGAAATGACTGGTGGAGCACAGAGACTAAGCAAAGGATTTCTGAACTTTTTGCCTCAGAAAGAAGAGAAAGCCATTTTAGAGCTTAAATTGTAAAAGGAAATTCTAGTGTGGCATGGGCGATGGCTAGGAAAGAAACAAACTCCATGGGGGCCCAAGACTTTGCAAAGAGGTGGCTATGGTGGCTGAGTATAGTGGCTTGGAGATGGCCATGGAGGCAAAGGGCTTGGATGGGTGTGAGCAGGTCTGCACCCATTCCGATACTTTCCCAACCTTGTGAGGTCATCCTCATTAGACTTACGTTAAAGATGAGGAAATTGAGTCTGAGGAGATGAGTGCCAAGGCTACCTCTCTGTTAGGTAACAAAGACTGATCGTATTTGAGCCTATGTCTATGTCCCTCAAGAACATTTTCATTATACACAACATCACTTACTCCAGAAAGCATGAGTAGACCCATTAAATCGATGTCTCCCGACATTCTCCTGTCACATATGAACACTGCTTACTGATCCCAAGATCATCCAGTACTCCATAAGGTGTCATCATCACTGAATCTCATTGTTTAGATTGACTGGATTCAAGAGCTGCCACCAAGTGCTGGAGTGGAATGTTCCAGGGGTGCTTGGACAAGTGATGCAGTTTCCCAGATGGCAATGTCAGCACCAGCCTCCCGCCACCAAAGAATGCCCAGGTCACATCTCCTGCCTGGAACCAACTGCAAGATGATGCCAGGCAGGTCTCTGTGGCATGAGCCAGCACCCTCCTGCTTACCAGCAGGTGCCTCCAGAGGAGGGCAAGAAAGAACAAAGGAGATCAAAGATGGAGCCCAGAAAGTGGCTACCCCCCATTCCCCACTCCTCCCCTCCTGGCAGGGTCTGGCTTCCCTCATTCCTTTCCAACAGAGCTCCCTTTCAGGCTCAGCTTAGCCCAGAGGCCACCACTCCAGAATAGGAATGAGTGCTCATGTATATGCAAATGCAGAGATGGGAGAATTAGCATTTTTAATGAAACAAAACCACAGAGAAAGAGCAGATGTAATGGGCAATAACTTGCTGTGTTTTTTCTGGAGCAAAAGAAGGGAAAGGTCATGGGCTTGGGTAGAGGTCAGAGCCATGGATAAGTCTCAGAAGAAACTTAAAATCCTCATGATAAAATCAGGGACAACAACAGAAATAATAAAGTAATGACACAAAATGTTTAATACTATTTCAGTAACTCTCAATAAGCATTCATAAATGGTAGTTACATGCCACACAGCTTATATATCAATCTTTCCAACCACTCTAGAGGGCAGCGAATACTATTAACTATTTTACAGAAGGAAGAAACCAAAGCTCAGTTGTGTCTGAAGTCACATCATCAGTGTGTGGTGCAGACAAGGTTTGAACGTGGATTTGACTGCCAAGTCCATTCTTCTAACCTCTAATCAAAGGTGCCTCTATCCACAGGCTCTTTGTACTGTGGCTGACCCATCTAGGTGAATACTGCACAGGTTCCTAGGAAGAGGCTCCTGGAAGCAGCACTCTGTGGTGTAAATGATTAGGTGGTAGGTAGGAGACACAGGCTTCATTTGACAGATGTCTTTCCCTAACCAGAGCAGCACATGAATCAGAGCTCTCCAAAATCTGAACAGCCTCACCACAAAACAAAACACAGGCTAGAGTTCTGGGCTCTGGATCAACTACTAAAGAGATTTCAGTGATTTCAAAACCCTTGGAGGCTCTCAAGGGAGAGGGCGAAGTAGGAGCCTGGCCTGAGGTCCCTGGGAGTGGTCAGACTATCTGTTGACTGAAGTCAGCCTCCTGTGTTTGTCTCCAAGTTGCTATCATTATTCCACTATTAATGCTTAGGATGTCAACATTACCTGGCTTTCATTTGCAGGATGTGGGGGTAGGTGGTGAGGCTGGTTGGTTAGGTGGGACAGCCATGTACCAATTTGGGATTCACATCAGGCACTGACAGCTTCATTGAGTGTATTATTCAACTTAAACTAAAATGCTCCCAAATAAACTTGGGATGTTGGGTCAGAATGAGTTCCCCCAGCGAAGTGGGAATTGCTCCTCTTTGCTCACTCAGCATGCAACTCCCAGGATCTTCCTATGGCTCCTTCAGGGTGGGAGAAGTAGATGGGTATGTCTGGGGCTGTGTACCCTTGGCCTTGGCTGTAGGGCCCTGGCTTGCCCAGAGATTTGTCCCCATCAGAGTCCTGCTGTCTTGGGATAGCCCCTTTTCCAGAGAAGCAAAATAACCCAGAGGGCAAGGTAGAGTTTGCAGAAAGGTTGAGGAGAGGAAGGGCACAGCTGCAGTCACCAGAAGGCCCCTCTTTCTCAAACACCAGGATGGACCCCTCTTGCTATCAACAAAACCTTGAAATCATTGGTCCTGGAGCAAGAAGGGGGTAAAAGCCCATGCCTAGTATATTCTCATCCATGACTCTTAATCATAGGAAGGAAAGGACCCCAAAATGCTTGGTTGTCCTTAGCCCTGCTGTGGGGACTTTACCCAGAAAAGAGGCTGCAGGAGTTGTGGGAAGGAAGGGAACTGTTTATTCTGAGCTTTTTGGCCAGAGGTCCAAAGGTTCATTCATTCACTTCCACAAAATCAACTTTCCTTCTAACCTAGTGAGTTCAACTTTGAATGCAGTCCAACATCTGATGTTTGCCTCTTTCAAGGATTGGAAGACAATTCAGATTTTCTGCAATCACTTTTCAAATTCTCAGCATCCTTTTTGATAAATTGACACCTCTCTCACCCTCCAGCAGTCTTTTTTTTTTTTTTGCCAGCAGTACCATCCTGGGAGTGAAGTCAAATACACCATTGTGCGTCCTCACTACTGACACATTCTGCTCACGTGCAGAACTGACTGGGAGACAGCATGAAGCTGACTTTAACCTGGGCCCTTGCTGATCCAGGAGAAGGGCCTGCTCCTGTGACTGGAATAGTACTTTGAGGCTTGAATGTTTGCCCTGGGCTTTTGGGAGGGGGGGCTGGTCTAAGAGCACCCTAAACCTGCCCAGCTGCCTTTCCATGTCAACTTTTTCTGGCTGTGCTCCCAGGCTACAGTACATCTCAGTTCCTTAGGCAAGAGAAGAAGGGAAATACATTCCCAAATATCTACCACCCAGCTCCCACATGGGCAAGTGGGTGGAAGTTCAAGGAACCTTCATGGAAGAGGAAAGCTTGTAAAGCAGAGAGCCCTAATGGAACCCAGACTACTGAGCACAGGCAGTGTAGAGCCACCCTGGCCCACAGGCTTATTCTCCCAATCAACGTGATTGCAATCAGCTCAGAGAGCTGAATGCATTCAACAGAGCAGGTAAAAACAGGCAATCTGCAAAATGCATGTCAAAAACTACAAAGATGACAACAAAAAACAACAGAATAGGGTCAGTATGGGGAGACAAGAAAACATGAGTGACCTCTAGAAGCATACAGGCTGCCATGAGGGCCCCAGGGACCAGGGCAGGGACTTTACAGCCAAAGACCTAAGAATCACTGTAAAGGAGGGGGAGAAAGAGGGGCAGAGCCCAGGAACCCAGAGTAGGCCCACGTCAGCCCTTCAATCAGTCTCTTTTAATACTAATTTTTCCTCATGTTTTTTAATTTAATTCTCAGCTTCCTTCAAATACCAGTCAATGAACCATCCAAATTTCCTCCAAATACCCTTGAAAATGTTGAATTATGCAATTAAGGATGGTGTAATACAATAATATGAGGAGAAATGTTGTCATACATATTTTAATGAAGCACACAGGCTCGGGAGGGAGAGAGAGAGCAAGAAAGCTATTTCCAGAGCTGTCTTCACCCACCTTCTGGAGACAGCTTCATCTTTTTCACTGTTGAAATCCTGCCACGCACATGAACCCAAGCTACACTATCACGGTGGACAGAATCCAGTAGCATGCTGCTGACAGTCAGGCCAAGTTTAGTTTGTACATATTCTGAAGGAGGTCAGTGATAGGGAATTACTCTTTTCATGATTAGATGCATCATTTATTCATCCCCTCCCTCCCTCACTCACTTATAAATACTTTGCCAGATTCTCTTGCCTCTAGTCTTTGTACATGTAGTTTTCTTGAGAGTGTATCTTTCTCTCTCTCTCTCTCCTTCCTTCCTTCTTTTCTTCCTTTCTTCTTTTTTCTTTTCTTTCTTTTTTTGTAGGACTGAATCCAGGGTCTTGAGACTGCTAGTTAAGTACTCTACCACTGAGCCACACCCCAGTTTTAACTGAATATTTCATGTTTCACAAAAACACTCAGTTGTAACACATGAGAGCAATTGACCCCTCTAACATGGCAAGTTGCACTTGCTTGGATAACTACCATGTTCATGAGTCAACTGCTAGTACCTCTGCTGGGAGACGTTCGATGATAATGTGAAAATGGAGTCCATATTCCACAGTAATTTTAGTTATTCCTGCCATACCATATTGGGTGTTACTCCCTGTTTGTTCCACCCATCTTCCTCCCTTCCCCAACCTCACTGTGGCTCTGCGGAGCAGCTTAAGGAAAAATAATCTAGTGAACTGTGGGGAAAAGGGAATTCTCCACCAAAGAAGCCATCCTTTAATTTATGGTTCTAAGAGTCTAAAACACAGTGGACTTTATAGTAGTTTTATTTTAGGGTATTTACCTATTCTTTCATAAATACTTCCAAGATGTGGCTTTTTATATATATATAAAATATATATATGTGTGTGTGTGTGTATATATATATATATATATATATACACATATATATATGTGTATATATATATATATGTTTATATATATGTGTGTGTATATATATGTTTATATATATGTGTGTTTATATATATAATGTTACTCCTAGATCAGATGCCAAATAGATTGCCACTAAAGACTAACCCTTTATTTCTTTAATTTATTCACGCAGCATTTAGTTCAGATGTGGGTGTACTCAGTGTTCATTCTCTGAAAAGTGAGTTTTATGTTGTGGTACTCTATACCCCCTCATCTGACCCCAGTTTTTTTCAACTTGATATTCATCTACTCTGTTCTCCAAGCACATTGATCCACTTAGTGTCCCTTGAGCCCACAATATAATTCCAAGGTCAGAGGCATTGAGTCCATCTCCTTTGTCTGAAGCATCTCAAGGGCCAAGCTGTGTTCAGTATTGGGTAAGCAGACTGAGGACAGAGCTGCTTGTGATGGAGTGAGTGCCACTTGAGAATTTGGAGTCCAAAAATCAAGGGCTCAAGAGTAATCCACATATTGTTTCCCTGAACCAACTATTTCTCTGGTAATACTGGAATATTAATAGTACTTTTTTATAAATCTATAGAAGGAACTATGTTAACATTGCACAAAAAGACAGTTTATAAAGTAAAGAACACAAATTTTATTAATACATGGTATGATATAATGAAAAGCACACAGAAGTTGGCTTTTGATTCTAATATTACCACTTACTAACCAGGTAATCATGAATAAGTCATTTTGTAATTTTAGATTTCAATTAATCCTCCAGAAATGAGAGTAAAAGCAACTGTCCTGCCAATTTCTCAGGGCTATGAGGATAGTCAGTGAGATGTTCTATGCAAAATTGCTTAATAAACTGCACAGCATTATGGGAATGCAAAGGTGCCTTGAGTTAAGTAAGCCTCCTCTGGAGCAAGTGGACTCATTAGAAACTCTCATCCCTTCCAGGGGCAGGTGGAGTGACCTAAGGTAAGTTCCTGAATATCTCTGCCTGCTTTTCCTGTTTGCGAAATGGCTACAACCACAGAAACTATCTTGCATGGAGTTTAGGCAGATCAGATGAGTTAATACAAACGAAGTGCTCAAAATAGTGTCTGGCACAAAACTTAAATAGCTAAGTTAGGCTATTATTGTTGGCATTACTATAAGCAGTATTATTATTACTCTCCCTGGGCCCCCAGATCATCACCACATCTGCATGTGTCCCATGGCCTGAAGGTAATGTCCTCATCTCTGTCTTTGCAATACAAGATACGATGACATTCTTCTTTACTTTTCTCATTCCTCATTTTGCCTGGTTTCTTTCCAGCATCCTCTGATTCTTTATCCTTCCCAGAAATTCAACCCAGATAAATAATTTTACACTGAACATGATTCCTTTATGTTGCAAGACAGTACCAACTCCAGCATTGTATTAGTTAAAATGCTCACGTTGCTTTTAGGAGTGAAGACTCTATTCTAGGTACTGACACAGCCCACATGCAGAGGGACCTGAACCTTATGCAATTTCAAGGTGCTTTATAAGAAAAAGAATACGCAATTACAATAGTAAGATTAAGCATGAATGTGAATATTTATTTAAAATGATAAATCATAAGTGGCAAAATTTTAAAAGCTGAGAATACAAATATCAGAAACTCTTGCAAATAACATATTGTTATTGAATAGCTCTCCAGTGCATTTCTGTAACATTTTTCCTAATTCTTCGCTATATACCTTTAAAAATCATTTTCACATGCTAACAATTTTATATTACTATTTTCCATAGAAAGAATAGGAAGACAATTTGGTATGTATTCTCGCATGGATGATTGATTTCTTTTTTAAAAAAATTGATAGCTCAGGACAGTTTCTTTCAGCTTCCCAAATCATGATTGGTAATGTCATGGAAATTGTTAGGATTTTGTTCTGGAAAGCTATCTGTTGAGTCTCTTTCATTTATGTGCTATGATATTTGGAAGAATTTTTCACAGAGTAGCTTCCAGCTCCTTGCAATTCAAACCTTATTTTTCTTCCACTCCCCACTGATGCCCAATGCTGGACCCTAGGGGACACATTTGTATTATAGTGGGACTTCTGCAAGACACTGGTATGTTCACTGAGGATGGTATGCATACTTTTAGAAAGCATCAGAGCAACTTGCAAGAGTTTAATCATTATGGATGTGTTGTGTAGTCCAAAATGTACATCAGACTAAACCCAAACTCAAAGGATCCCAAATTCAAATTCCTCTTAGGCCCAAAATGCTTGTGACTATTCAAATGCAACCTGAAATATGATGAATGTTGTATCAGATTAAAAGTAATAGAAATCTTGATTGACTTCAGTTAAAAACATCTCTCTTGAATGCAATCTACAAAATATGACCAGGTGATTATTTTCTTTTTTAAAAAAATTTTTCGAGATAGGGTGTCACTATGTAGACAGGCTGGTCTGGAGCTCCTGATCCCTCTGCTCCAGTCTTCTAAGTGCTGGGATTACAAGTATGCATTACCATGCCTAACCAGATGACTATTTTCTTAGTGCCTCTTCCAGGGCCTTGTTGGTAGCTAGTACAAGCAACGGACACTTTTCTGCTATCTCCTGTGTCATAACACACTGTCCTAAAGCACACTGGGTGGAGGTTGGGTTAGATGTTCCATCCTCAGAGCAGCATCAGCTAAATACAA
Source organism: Castor canadensis (assembly GCF_047511655.1). Classification (NCBI taxonomy): domain Eukaryota; kingdom Metazoa; phylum Chordata; class Mammalia; order Rodentia; family Castoridae; genus Castor; species Castor canadensis. The sequence goes on from NC_133387.1 coordinate 165,797,703, forward strand.
CCACATGGATGATCCCAGTCATCACTATTGGAACAAGTTGGGTCCTGGGTCATCTCCCCTAAGCCTTATGCAAATGGGAAAATCATGAATAAATAGGAGGTGGTGCTTGTTGTAAGCCTCTAAGTTTGGGGAAGGTATCTTACCAAGCAATAGATGATAAAATAGCAACAGGCATCTAAATTTCACCTACAGTGTATGCTGCCATAACAAAAAACATAAGACATGGGTTTTGGCTTTGGGATCATGTGACAAGCTGGAGAGGCAAGGTAAGTGAACACATTATGCTCTCAGCTAAGCCAGGTAAAATGTTGAAGATGCCAACTAGCTTCTTTTAATTGTGTATGTTAAGGTATTGCAAAATGGAGGAGAGCCAAAGAATTGATGAGTTTTCGTGTAAAATTTGAAGTAAATATAAGGGCCCTAGGATGGTTTCTCCACATGGCAAAAGATTCTCAAAGGATGGGTATTAGAGAAAAAGATCAGATCAGGGCTGTGGATAGAGGAATTCTTATTAAGATGGCTAGAAGATTTAAGGCAATGTTCCCTGCAGCTCTGAACAGACTAAAGGACTCCTAGGAATCATAAGGATGCTGACCCACAGCGGCTTCACACACCCAAAGAAGAGAGGTCAGTTGCAAGAGTTATGCTGGGGCACAGAGCATGGAATGAGCCCAAATAAGATTGATAGATAGAGTACAGTTAGAATTGTCCTTATCAGAGAATGGTCAGGTTGGATAAAAGGACAAGAAAGTTCAAGGTAAAGAGGCATATGAGCCCCCAGGTCTCTAGGGGAAGAAGTCAGGTGGAAAAAGCCATTTCTTATGAAAAGGGAGGAATGAATCAGAGGGCAACACCAAGAGTCCAGAAGGTGGAACACAAAGCTCAAGATTACAGTGGAGTTGGGAACACTCACAGAAGCAGAGCTTGACACTCATCAAAGAAAGTCATTTGTCCCATGAAAGATGACTGGTTAGCAAATGCCTTGCTGGATCTTAGAATTGCTGTGGACTTATAACTGTAATATACTTCCTGTTCTTTTTGAATGAGTGTTTATTGCAATTATCCTGTTTCTGTCTTGGTATTGGAGTGACTATGAGTTGAATTTGGAGAGATTTGTATTTTCAGCTCACAGTCCTTTATCCCCAAAAGCTGTCACATCCACATTTTGACCCAATACAAGTTAGGAGATATTGGACTTCAGCTTAATATCATAATGGCATGAAAAATTTGGATGTCTTAGGAAGAGGGAAATACACTTTCCATGAAGGAAGGGTATAGGGTATGGATTACTATAGCAAGAAGGCAGACTGTGGTGGATTGGCAAAAATGGCCTCCCCAAGAATTCCTCCTACATATGCATGCTGCTCCTCCATCAAGAAGCGTAAGCTGTATTCTCTCTCCTGAAACATGAGCTATCAGCAACTTTCCCTGACCAACAGAATGAGGCACCGTGATGTTGTGCTGGTTCCTGAGCTAGAACTTAAGAACTGTGTCACATCTTTTGCCCTTCTGGAAGTCAGCTGTCATGAAGGAAGTTCAGACTAGACCATTGACTAATGAGATTCTGTGGAGAGAACAGTATTTGTACAGTGGAACTGAGGACCTCAGAGATGTGAGTGGAGTCGTATGTTTCAGATCCAGAGGGGCTCCTGAAAAGTAGAGACAGGGGTGACCCAGCTGATCCCATGAGAATGAGAACCACCCACTTACCCATGCAAATATAAGAAACAATGAATCATTCTTATTTGAAGCCCCAAGTTTGGGTTATGCTGTTGTGCACAAAGTCATAATGGAAGAGACTCAGAAATCTACATCTATCAGCTTCATGGTGAGTTGACCTCTGGCTATAGAGCTTGGGGAGGAAGGAGGTGACTCCTCTGTAGGTAGCCATTTGATGAAGTATTGATCACATGCTAGCTTTACATGTTCTCCATTGTCCCACCTCTCACAGACCATTCTTCTCCTCTGCTTTTCTGTATCTAAGGAAAGCTGACTCCACGAACTCCTGACAGGCTGGTTCCAAAGAGAAAGCAAGCCTTTCCTCTGTCCTTCCATGCTTCAGGACTGTGAATGGCAGTGGCTAAGCCTTCCAAGCTACAGAGCCCAGCATGCTGAGCCTCTTCCACGACTCCAGTGCTTATTTGATTTCCAATACATATGTCTTCCCCTTTTCCCTTTAGACTGGAGGTAGAACAACTTCCTTTGATTGTGAATCCTGGCTGCCTTGGTATCTCTTTGGGATTTCCTTTACCTTGCCTACAATTTCTGCAAATTGTCTGTTCCATATGGTACCTCCATTTGAAGCAAATGGAATTATGTTTTCTGCTATTACCCTGAAAGATAAACTATTTTGTGCTTGTCCTAAAATTCTGAATCTTGCTCAGCAGAAAGATGGAATGACTATGGAATAGGAAGTCATGATACTGGATTTTAATCTTGAGTTTATAACTTCTTAGCTCAGTAACCTTGAACTGATCAATTAGTTTATCTGAGCCATAGTGTTCTTGGCTGAATGAGGAATGAATAATAACATATTTCACAGGGTTATATTTTGGGCATCCAATATTCATTAGGCATTGAGTCCCTGAATATGGGACTTTTTAAGCACTATGTTTAAATACATTAGAAGACTGGATTAGAGGGTCTTCATCTTTTCCAAAGTTCAGCAAGTATTAAGACATGAAGCTTATAACATGAGTTTAAAATAAAGAAACATAAGCCTTGAACTGAAATCAACCAGGTCTCCATGAAGGTGGATTCTCAGTGACCCAGGGAATGGCACAGGCATCCTAAGAGGCTGTCTAGTAGCCTCCTGGTTGAGTAGCTGGGGTCAGACACCAGCCCTTTGCTGGGTTTCATATTGATGAGCAAGTAGATGTACACCTGTGCCGAGTGAAAAACTGGTGGCATTACAAAGAGTAAATAGGATAACATGTTATCAAAAGATCTTCTCTTTGTAATCAGAGGGCTGCTCTGGCTGCTTCTGTGCGTTATGCATTATTTATGGACCATCTTTACTGGCATCCCGCTATTTGCTTTCTGAGAGGGGTGGCAGGAAAAGGAATCTTTGACACAGCAGTTTTGAGTAAGTCTCAGTGAGAGGGAAAAAAGAGGACAGGGGAGAAAGAGATGTTGGGGAACTTTGGGGATAAAAAGGAAGAGGCAGAGGGTAATGATCTGACATGGGTAATAGGGGCTTGACTTGACTATGATGGAGTTCAGTGCCTTAGGAAACTGCCTCTAAATTCCAATGGATCAGGATAGAGAATTCAGTTACTGACCAGTGAAAGTCAATCTGAGAAATCCATTTCTTCCAGGCTCAGTGGGTTAACTCAGGGCAGAGCTGGTTGGCTGCAGATCAGGAAATTGAGACACAACATCTCTGAGAGCAATGCCACTACTAGGAAAAGACATGAACAGGAGGTTAGCCCTTGGGACCTGAGGTGGAGAAGACTGAGCAGAGTGAGCTGGTATCTGGATGAATCTGTTTCCTTGTGTATATGATAGATGGTTCTACCTGGAATTGAGGTATCAATGGTCTTGTGATAGCATGAATCAGCAAAGCTCCATCCACCCTCACTTGCATTCCTAGCCCCCAGCTCACTCCCAGGCTCTGAAGGCAAGAGACTTCCATGTTTGCCTTCAGTTCTGCACATTCACAGTGATGCTCACATTATCATTACCATCAACAACACTAAATCTTTGCCAAGTGTCCTTCATTCTGCATTCAGTGTCAGGGAACTAATATTATCTGCGTCTTCAGTAAATAGGGGCTGCTCTGCTTGGTATTTAAATTGTGTTGTCTAAATTAAGCCTTACAACTACTCTGTCAAATGTTACAATCCCCATTTTTCAGAGGATATAACATACTCAGAGAAATTAAGTGATTTACCCCAGGTCACATAGCTCATCATAGACAAAGTGTAGGTCATAACCAATGCCTAGGATCTCTGAGAAATAGATGCCAACACCTCCCCTTCTCTTCCTTACAATCATGTCTTTGAGGCTGCATTCAACTTTGGAGGTCATCAGTCATTTATAAGGTTTCCAGCCATATGTGCACAGTAGGAACTGGTGTCAATATATTCAAGAAAAGTAAAACACCAGCTTTGGCAATGGCACACAGACACATTTAGACAAGTTTAAATTAAATTCTAGGTTCCCATGTGGGATGGTTGGTGGGTAACCCATTTTCCCTGGTTGGACACATCTTAACGGTCAAAGGCCAAAACTGAGCATCTTGGGACACTGGGATTCCTCATTTGTCTCACTGAAGACATTTGCCTGGACTTGTTGAGATCACATGGGGTGGGAATTCATACCCACATGCCTAAAAGTAATCCGCACAGATGCCTAATATGATACCTGGCACAGAAGGGTCTTTCATCTGTCCTTCTTGATTTCCTTTGGGAATGAACCTCAATTCCCTCTGTCCTACAATAGATGCTACAGTCTTCATCCTTTCTTCTAGATTCTTGAGATTTGGATCCATTGGCCTGGAGGAGGGGAGCCCTAATGGTTGTAGGACACATGTATCCTTAAGACAAAAAAAATAAATAAAAGAGGTTCAGGAGTCAACTGAGAACTAAGAAGAAGAAAGAAATGTTCTCCTCTCAATGCTCACATAACCAGTGAGCACTGATTTGGCAACAGGCTCCCAGGGGTTGCTTTAGATTGTGTTATTTACTGTCTCCCATCGCTCTCTGAAGGAGCTATCAAGAGTCCCCTCCTACTGTCCCAACTAACAAGTATAAGGTTTTAATTTAGCTATTCAAGGCAAGGAGAATTCGGGAGGAATTTTCCATTCATGTTTCTCTGATTTCAATGCCTGTTCCCATCTGTTTGGCTATGATGCTGTCAACTTCCTTCTCTTATTTGCATTTTTTTTTTATTTCTCAAGGTGTGACCACTGTTTATAACACTAAAAATGCTTAATAAATTTTATAAGATGGATAGAAGAGAATGAATGAATGATTACATAGCATACAAATGCCTTTAGTTCTTGAGGCCTAGATTGGAAGACAGAGAAAGAGAGTGTCAATGGAGTGGCTGAGGTAGCTGTCGTTACTTCTAGGGAAGGAGCAGAGTAGAGGCAGGGAAGAAAATGTCCCTCCCATTCTCCTGTGATGATTTGGGAACAGCCCAGTTCACCAAGAGCCCATCAACTGCGTTCCCAACCTCAGTCTGTCATCAGGCTGTCTTGCCAGAGAACTAAATGTGTTTGGCACAAGGCAGAGCTGTGTCTTTTTACAGCTAAAGGCTTGGACCCTCTAAACCCTTACCTGGCAAATTCACAGGACAAGTTCCCTTTGCCTTGTCCAATATTTGCATTTAAAAAGGAAAATCAACTTGTAGATAAGCGCCAGTCTTATATCTTTTACTGTTATCCTGATAGCTTCACCTTTAAATTGAAAAGCCTTCCTTCAGTCTCCTTTTTTTTTCAATATAAAATTTACCAATAAAAGCAATTCAGTAAAAAGATTTCTGGCATAAAGCAATTGTCGTTTGTGTAGACTCTGGGACACTTAACATAATGCAGGCAGAAAATTAGCCTGTAATCACTGCTTTCTTGTGGATTTGCTTTAGATGTATTTAAGCCCGAGAGACTCCCCCAGAGAGTGGGCCCCTGGGACTCAGTCCCTCCTCCTGCTTATTACCCAGGGTTTTGTTGTCTCCGACTAGGAAAATTAGGACACGGCAGCTATTGAGATGCTTGTGTTCAACCAGTGAGATATTCACACAGAAAAATGTGTGAACCTCGTCTGATTTTAGATACTTTAATGGCTTGAATTACCTTGCAGGTGTGTGGAGAAAATACCAAGGCTGGCAGTGCCATGAAGATTGCTTCTTCTTCTGCCCTACCTGGTCATTAATTGCCAAAGGCAGAAGACAGGCTCTGCTTCCCCCACTTCCATTTTGTTCGCTCCAAAGAAAGGGCCAGGGAAGTGGAGGAGACTGCCAGCTCTGGAGGCCATTCTGCAGGATGAAGAGTGGCAGAAAGAGTGAGAGAGCTCTGCCCTTGTGCTGCTTTGCTCCCTCTCCACAAAGGGCTGAAAGTCACCAAGTGCAGAGAACCATCGAAACGAACCTGGCAGGCAGAGCCTGAAGAAGAGCCCCATAGTGTTTCTTGAATTGCCACCTTTTCTCAGAACTTAATTTCTGCTTTCACATGTCTCCTTCTTTCTCCAGCTTTCCTTTGATGAAAAACTCAACTTTCTATTCTGCATTGAGTTTCTTCTTATTAACTTCATGACCATGAACTAGATGCTCACTCTGTGCCTCTGGGCCTCAGTTTATCTACATGCAATTGGGAATGTGATACAAACTCCTGAGTTCATGTAAGGAGTAAATAAGAATATGTGTGAAATTCATATGCAAACTACAGAGAAGCCCATATAAATACATGCCTACAGGAAGCACAGGGCTTCTTGGTATTTAGTGATTTCTAACACACTCCACTTGTTAAAATGCATTAGGAGAGGTAGTGCCACAAAATGTGTTTCCCATGCTAAGGTCCTAGGAGTAACTGAGCTTTTCTCGATGCTTCAACTTCACCTTTTGGTTGACCAAATAAAATGGAATATGAACTTCACATGCCCTATGTTGTTAGGGCCCCTCACACCGGAGAAACACTCCAATAATCCGGTGTAATCCAAAACTAATGCCAGTATTTATTTGTGTCTCACTAAGAATATCAAAATATCTGACTGATGACTTAAAAACCCAACTTCTTAAAATTCAATTCCTCTTATTTTTCTTACACTTTTCCTCTCTCACCCGCAACATGGCTGCCTGAAGCTTTATCCTTTCTGACCCCCATGTCCGACTCCTATTCACAACTTATGCCCACATTAAATTTCACTCTTCTTTCTCCTGTGCCCTGTCTCTGCTTTTCCCTTCTCTCCCTGGAATCTATGCCCTCCTCTCCCTATGACAGTTCTGTCTTTGTCTAGCCACTTCTCAATTTGCATCACAAAAGCTGATCACAGAAGATTAGTTTATGGCAAAGGTAGAATTCTCTCTTGGAGAGTAAAGAGAATAAGCAAAAAAGAGTGGACAAAAATAGCTTTCTTTTTGTCAATCTAGGTGGGCAGAGAACTGTGAAGATTCACATGTTAATGATTCTTGTCCCTGCCATCAAATAAGTCAAATATGACTGAGGACACATTCCAGAGTAGCTAAAGATTCTATTCTAGCTCACACAGGGAGTGTGTAGAAAAAGTAACACCAAACAGGTGAAAGCAAGAGGATGTCACGCTTTTGTCAGTCTGTTGGAAGAAAACCTAAAACAATTTTGCCCATGAATATGCATCATGTATGTCTTAGCTATCATCAGCAGTGCTCAGCAGATGGCTGGTATGTGTCAAAATCCAATCGACGCTCTACCTGAATATTATGATGGGGAAGATCAAGCGCTGGACAGAAGCTGTCAGAAAGCATAACACTTCATCTGGGGGAGTGGCAGCTCTCCATTACCCTTGGTCTTGGGGCCAAAGGCCATGATCTTATAGAATCTAAAAGATAGCTCTAATGAGTAAGACATGAAAAGGGGCCTGACCATTAGTGGCATTAATGTTCCCATTCCCAGGGCCATTAACCCTGGTTTTCTCTGCCCAATTCCAAGTAGGTTAATTACAAACTGCCTTCTCAAATTCCCTTTTGTCCTGACAGCTGTATTCAGTATGGTTGCATGAAATGTTAGCGGTATCCGTCTTCATTATCAACCTGAGAAAGACGCCTTCATCACTGACTTCCATACTTTAGCATTTTCATTATGATTAGGGACTTAGTGGAAACTTACAATGCTACTAAGGAAATTCGTTTTATTTACCACTCCTATTCCTAACCAGTATCTGAAAGAGGCAGATAAGACATCTTTTACCTAAAGTAAGGCTGCATGGCTACATTTCATCCATTTCAAAAGCAGAGGAATGCTGTTAATGATGCAGAGCTCATAATGATTGAAGGTGACATCAAGATCAAAGAAGACAAAAGAAGAAGGGGAACAGGAGGAGGAAAAGGGAGAAAGAGGAGGAGGAGGAGAAAAAGAAGAAGAAGAAAAGAAGGCCTCCCTCCATTTGTTCAAAAGTACTATGTGTCTACTTATGCTGACCAGGGGCTGATTCTGCTAAGACAGGCTCCTGTTATCATATAGATCCCTTGAACACTTCCAGTTTATGAAGCTCATTCATAAAACTTGAAAACTCAGTCTCATCAGTCACTGCCCCTAACACTAGTCACTTTATAGTTCTCCTTCTTTAATTCTTCGCATGCTTTTCATACTCCTGACCTAGGATCAGTGCTGTCACCCACCTTCTCCAAACCTTGCCTAGAAGGCTAAGCACAGACATAAACATAAATATCACAGGACCACACAGTCTGTAGTCACTCAGACTCCAGTTCAGATGGTCCACAGATTTTCTTGCAAGTTGATTCCCTGACTCTGGCCAATTGTCTCTCCACTTCTCTTTCCCTCCAGTCTCTTGATAAATAGTCACCTTAACCCATGTTCTTAGAACACAAATTTCCCCAAGAAAAGTGGGACTATTAGGTATTCTCTCCACAAATTTTCATCCACTTTCCATCAATATCAAATTTCAATATCAATGTCCATTCCTGAGCACTCTATCACTTTCTACACCTAAGCTTGAGTGACAGTCTTCAAATGAGAAGTCCACTCTCCTCTCTCTTCTGCACCATTCAATGCACACCATTTGTACAGTGTCATCAGTTAGGAAACCCTACTCACTTCTTGATTTCCAAAGGCCACCCACAATATTTTTAAGTCAAAATTTACACTGCATCAAGATAAGACATACAGTGAAAAGAAAGCTCAGAGGATGGAGAAATGAGTTTTCCCTTACCAAAGAAATGAGGACATAGTTCTGGCAGGCTATGTTTTCCTCCCATCCCACCCTTGCCCGTTAGGACTCTTTCCCCAGGTTTCCATGTTGGTGGCTCACTGCTATTTCCCACAATCTGCTCTATAGGAATTCCTTTTATCATACTGATTTATTTTAAACCACTCCTATTTTAGAAATTGCCGGAGCTTAGAAACCAATTTCAATGTTTATTCCAAAGCATATGTGAGTTTCATCATGGGAGATCCAAACTCAGTTTACCCCAAAGGAGGAAATAGGTGGAGGTCTTCATTTTCTAGAAATACCTAGAGTAGAAGGAAGCCTTTGATGGGCAGAACAAAGATACCCAGGGAACAAAGTTACTTTTAGGAACAGAGTCACACTTCAGTGCAGTAAGGCACCATGGTGTGCATCAATGCCTTCTACCTGATATTACTCTTTCAATCATTCCTGATAAATTTACCACTCTCTCTTCCCTAATCTGTTCCTGGGCCAAGAGAAGGATGATATAGCTGAGGTACTGGCTTTGGTGCAAAATTTGAGAATGCCAATAAAAATCCCTCAGTAATCAAAATAAATAACAATGTGATTCAATATTTTTTAAATTAATGCAAAAAACTCATGATAAACAATATATCAAATGTTTAAATAAAGCCCAGATCAGTATGATATCAGGTCAAGTCATATTGGAGCCAGAGACAAAAGGAAAAATCAGTACTGATCCTGTCTCTATGTAAATGTGTGATATTTGTTAATCATGTATTTTAGTATTGATTTTGACTTTTAAAGTATCGCCTTAAATATTTTTCATCTTTCTTCCTGAGCTTGTCAGTGGCTTCAATTCTGTGCTGAGCTGAGTGCCTGACTTGCCCTGCCATAGCTCCATGCTGCTCTCCTCCCATACACAATCATTTGTCATGACCTTCACCTTCATCTCCCAATTACCTTCTCCTTCCTTCCTTCCCTGCTGCCATGGTCCCAGCTTGTTTCTTCACCATATTGTTCTTATGTAAATTCAATAGTGTTCTACTTTGTGCACCAATTTCCCAAACTACCCCTTTGCATGCTGCAGATTCTGTTTAAGATTTCTAAGATGCTTCCTGGGAACTAAGGTAAGAAATTCAAATCTTTGCCTCCTATAGCAGTCCATTTTCCATTACTATAACAAATTCCCCAAGGCAAACTAACTTTGTAAGGTAAAGTGGCTTATCTAGCTCAGTTATGGTGGCTGAAAGTGCAAGAAAGGGAGTCCCACTGGTTCAGCCTCTGGTGAAAGCCTAATAGTGACAGCATCACAATAGCAGGAGTACAGGTGGGAGAAGTAACAACACCCTGAAACAGGAAGTCAGAGAACTGTTCAGGGACTGAGCTTGCCCTTATAACAAGTTGCTCTTGCAGGAGCTCAAAGGAACCATAAGATCTACCTTAATCCTTTCTAAGAGCAGCTTCCCAAAAACCTAAGGAACTTCTAGTCTCACCACATCACCTTCAAACAACACCATCTTTGGAATCAAGACACATCTAAGCCACAGCACTTCTTAGTTAGCCTCAGCAAACTTCTTTCTCAACACCCCCTCTTCTAGACTCCACAAGTAACACATCAGCACTCACTTTATGATGCATTGAACCTATTTTCTAACTTCCCATGCTCCCCCAACCCTCCCATGCTCTTCTCTTCTTCTCACATTTTATATTTTCTGTTCTTTCTGCATGTAATACCTGTCCCTTCCTTTTTTTCTGGAAAACTTGCCCTTTGTGTAGACTTTCATTAGTATACACTTTCCATTGTATTATAATTGGATGATGCTTCATTTTCTCCTCTGCCATGGTCTAAAATGCTTTACAAGGGCAGAGAGGCTCTCTCTAATTCATCTCTATATTGAAGGCATATAGCAGGTGCTCAAAACAAGTTTGGTGGCTATAGAAATGAATTAAGAATAATTGGATAATTGAATCAGCATGGACAGAAAGCTTCTAAACAAGGCTTTGTTAAGCTCCTGGTTTTGCCAGGTGGCAAGCAGGGCACTCACACTCACTGCTGCCCTCAGCAAGTGAGTGTTCACGCTGAACTCCACAGCCCTGGAGCAGCCTGAAATGCACCCTTCATTTCTCCCACCCAACATGTGCATGGGATAGATAGACCCATAGTAAAGAGCCCAGGTGAACTCAAATGTAGGTTGCAGGTTATGTGAAGAAGTAGTCTATGGCTTTCATAAGGCTGAGATGCTCAATTGCAAAACAAAACAACAAAACAAAACCAATTTCGTTGGATAGAACTGGCTGTCTTTGAAATGCAACTATTTCTGGTAGGAACAACAGAGTTGCGAGTCTTTTTTATCATGGAGTGTTATCTGACAATGTTTAACAGAAACGTTATTTTTAACAATTATAACCATAGTGATCAGCATGATTACGAGTGCACTTGGAATTAGATGACTAGGCTGCTGGCCTGCATTTGTGGCATGCCTTAGTTCATTTAACGATTGTATTGTTAAAATCCATTATGGCAGGCAATACAAGATGTAGGAAGAAAGATTTTTATAGTCTGTGGAGGAGGCAGACAAATACAGTGAATGTAGACTTACTACAACAAGATAACCACTGTGACAGAAATATGCACAGATACTCTGTATCACAGAGGAATGGTACCTGTCTTAAGTAGGAGTCCAGAAATTTTCTACACAGATGCTGATTCCCAATGTGTGCCCTAGAGGGGATAATTCCTAATTTTATAATAGCTAGATAACAAAATAATCTAGACAGTAGGGGCAAAATGTTCAGTGCAAGAACAAGATAAAGGAAATTTTCATGAAAGAAATTGCAAGAAAGGCAAAGAGAGTGGGGCTTAGAAAAAGATAACACTTGAACAGTGAATAATTGCTGGATCATAAAATGTCTTGTATATGTGCAAAGGACTTACCCTGAAAGGTTTGGGATGTATTCGTAGATCAGATTTCTTTTCTTTTTCTTTTTCTTTTTTTTTTTAGGAAGGATTATTCTGAAGGCAGTAAGAAAATATGAAGGAAGGACCAATAATGAAGGTGAGAAGTTCAGTTTAGGGTTCCCTGCTGTGGTGTAAACCAGAAAGTAGTTGTGTGCTATCCTCGTTGATGGCAATGAAAATAGAGAGCTGATTCCATTGGTCTGAAGGAAATAAAATGTTCAGAGCTTGGTGGTCAGCTGAAAGCTGTAGATAAAGGTAGAGAGGAAACTAGAGAGTAGGACTCCTGGTGGAGGAAGACAGGAAGGAGCAGGGAGCAGAGATGGTATGTCCAGTTTTTATCACTTGCATTGTAGGACTTTGATATGTTTAGGAAATATAAATAGCATCTGTCTTGGAAATAACAACTTGGGACTCATCAGCAAATAGTTTTATGAAGAAGTCAGGGAGGACGTAAGGGATTGTTCAGAGATGAGGCACAGCACAAGAGTAGGAGGAGGAGGTTGGGGTGTGGCTAAGTGGTATAGCACCTACCTAAGAAGCCAAGGTCCTGAGCTTAAAACCCATTGCGTTAAAAAGACTAGGAAGAGGAATATGGATTCAGCAGACACTAACTTTGAAGAGGTGGACGGCAGAGAAGTGTTCCATGAAGGAGACAGAGGGACCACGTAGTGGAACAAAAGAGCATGTCACAGAAAACCAAAAAAGCTGCCCTGGATTTACAATGAGTCCTCTGTTCTCTCTCACCTCCTCTTCTCTGTTGGTCAGCCACAATACTGGAAGAGGCTCTGGTTCAGATAGGTATTCTGGCCACAGAGAATAAGACCAACCCAAAGAAAAAGGTGAGTAGAAGAGAATGCACAAGGATTGGAATTAAGAGATATAAATTGAAGTCTTTCCTGTGACCCTGGATAGCTGTGGAGTAAGATAGGCTACTTCCCTGCCTCCACTCCCTTCCTACTTCATGAACCTCTGTTGAGATGACTAGGATGCTTTGAGGTTGTCTATATTGATCACATCAATGCAAATATAGCATATCATTATTATGAGGCTTGTCTGGAAATCAGCATTAGCTTTCTACTTCAAACACACCAGATTCTAAGAGTCTGAGTCAATCAGACCCTCACTGAGGCCAAAGCCCTGTGTACCGAGCTTAACCTATCATCACTGTTAAAGTAAGGGGTACAGGGCAGTCATAGCAAGAATTCCCAAGTCACTCAGTTGCACTGCCAAGAATCCCCTAAGCAGGAAAGTCATATGTAATGAAGCAAAAACCCATCTGATGCATAGGAAGTCATAACAAAAAATGTCAATTGACTATAGTATTTATAGCTTGAAAATGAAAATTGAGAGGTCTTCTGCTATGCAGAAGGAGAGATCTCCTCCCTGGGTTAGGAAGCAGAAATGTTGGGCCAAGGAAAGTATGGTTATTGTTCAAACATTCCCTTTTAGACTCTTATAATCTAAAAGAGTTATTTTCACTAGAGGATCTCTAAGCTCTTTCCTCTCTCTTTTATTGTCTTGGTAAATCCTTTATTGGGACAGCTGTCTTTCAAAACTGGCCCAAAACACACATAACCTGGCTGATGGCAAGTTATAAACCTACCCCTTCCCCCACTGCTCCACAGCCTGTAAATAATCTAAACTGATTAGGGATGGAGGCCTGACCTGCCCCAGCCCTGAGCACCTCCCATCTTTCTTCTTCCCTTGTAGGTGAGTACCAGATGGTGACCCACTAAGTGGTCTAGACAAGAAGGTAACTTTCTCTAATTCCAAGAACTGCCACAGGCCCTGGGGGAGGGAGGCATCAGCTGGAGTTCTGTGGATACTTGGATTTAGAAACCCAGCTCTACCCCTCACTAGCTGTCTGTTTTAATAACTCATCAAATTTAATTGCTGAATTGACAGTCAATAGCTGTCCTGATAGATTGTTCCCTTATCTTCATGGTAAATGTACATTTTCTAGAAGATCATACCATGGATAGGCACATACAGTGGGTTAAAAGCTAAACAATAAACTATTAATTAATGCACAGTAGGTTAACTTAAGCGGTCCTAAACAGACAACCAATTGGGTATGTTTCCCCTTTTCTTTGTTCCTTAGTTCATTCTTTCTTTCCTTCTTTCCTTGAGCATTTACCCTGCATACCTCCCATATACCAGTCGTTACTGAAAGCAGAGATCACGTTTATCCCAATGACCGTCAAAGTCTCAGTGCATTGTACAGTGTCTGGTGTTCAATGCATGTTTGCTGAGTGGATTTTTCTCTTCCTGCTTCTTTTCCTTCAGTTCACAGTCTTTTGATGATAACATTACTTCTTCACACTATCTCCATCAATCTGTAGGGTACTGAGTTCAGTAACTTTCTGTTTCATTTCCAAATCTCTACCATACTTTAGCCTATCTTATAAGATCACATTAGCAATGCATCTCTGGCAGCTTTTTTTCTTTAAGGAAATAGCACACGGCTACATGGTAGAAGATTTTGTGTTATTTGGGAAACCATTTTATAATTTTTTTTTCCTTTTTAAGTGACTTGGGCATGAACTTATGTTCTAACTTACTGGAGTTGTCTTCATGATTCGCCCAAGTTCAATCTGTGATGTATACTCTTATATTTGGCATTTTCTCAGTTTTCTGTTTCAAGTCTCCTCCTCGCCTAACTGCAACTTTCGATCTCGTGTTCCATTTCACCAAGAACCTCACCCCCAGCCGTTGTGACCCTCTTCACCTACATGGGAACTGGTAAAAAAATTTATAGAGGACATGCCAAAAACAGCCATACAAATGAGATAAAAAGAAGGACTCAATGATAAAATGATTTTGAGTAATGAAAGTTAACTAGTTATAAGCTTCCTTAAGTCTCACCATCTAAACCATGGAAGTAGACACCTACACTGGTTATTTATAAATTTGTCTTATTTTGTCAAAGTTATTCCCTTATGACTATAACTTATTCCCTTATGACTATAACATAAGGGAATAATTGAGTGGTCTTAGTCAACTGAGAGAAGAGACTAAAGAGCTAATGGAACCAAAAAGATAATGCAGAGAGGAGTGGAGGGTATTCCCAGATGAGGGAACACTGTGAACAGAGGGGTAGAAAGCATTTAGCCATGATAGGCTGGGATAATTATAAGTAGTATTATACAGTTTCACATAAGGAGAAAGGGGGCCATGAGAAGAGAGAAGTGGTCTGGGTTCAAAACTTTCTATGTGACATGAAAAAGCTTAGACTTTAGTCCTTATGTGGTAGTGCAGGCCTGTAATCCCAGTCCTTGGGAGGTGAAGGCAAGATGATTGTGAGTTCCAGGTAGAATATGGGTACCCAAATGGCATCTCAACATTTTGGAAACATTGCTTGTGGGAGCAGTGTAGAGAAGAAGTTTGAATAGGGTAGGGGCCAGGCAGAGTGACAGAAGGAAAATAGATAAGAAGCTGTGGCAGAAGGACAGTAGTTCAAGCTATAATGAGAAGCTGTACTAATAGGGCAGTATCAGGGATGACCCTAAGGGGTATTTTTAAAAAATCAGAACTGATGACTGTTATACATGAATATCTGGAGAAAGATGAATACTGAAAAGTCCAGGTTCCTGGCAGGACAACCGAGCAGATGGGAGCTGCTACAAATAATGAAATCAAATTGAGAAGAAATCAGGGTAGGAGATAAAGATGATAAATGCAGTGTTGGCAATAAGGACCTGAAGCATATGATGCCTAGGAGGCCTACAGGTGACTCTGCTCAGCAGAAATTGGGTACTTAGGTGTAACTCATGGGTTTGTGGAATGCATCAACATGTGCATGAGTGAAATTGCCAAGCAGAACGTGTAGAATAAGACATGACCTGAGGGTACAACCCAAAGAAGCCAATCACTTAGAGGACAACTGGGAAAGAAAAGGAGGTGCCTCTGAAGTCAAGGAGGAAGCATTTCAGGATGGAGGGATGGCTAATTATGTCAGCCATTACAAAGATGTGAGATGTGAATATGTTCATGAAAAGAGCAGAGAAGTTCTGAAAGAGCTTCATGGTTTTTGTCATCTAGGCGGTTATTATTTCTGACTTTAACAAGAGTAATTTCAATGGAATAATGGGGCCAGAGGCCAGATTACAGTTGGCGGAGAAGTAAAAATGAGGTAGTAAGGTGAAAACAGCTGTGGTGTTGACTCCTCTTTAAGAATCTGGATGAGGGCTGATAGCATGGTTCAAGTGGTAGAAGTGCCTGCCTTGTAAGCATGAAGCCCTTAGTTCAAACCCCGCTACCACCAACAAAAAAAAGGAGGGGCGAAAAGAGAGGTAAGGCGATTGTTAGAAGAGGACATATGTTTAAGGTTTATTTTTATTCTTAAGGTTTAAGGAAAACTTGACAAGTTGAAACAAAATTAGCTTTAGAAAAAGTTTCCAAAGGGAAAGTGGCTGAAGATGCTAAAGAGAAAAGGAAGAAGGATGTGTCACAGCTCTGGAGGCTGAAGAGGCAGGATGTTCCCTTAGCAGGGTGAGAGATGCCTTATCCTCTGAAATGAGAAGGGAGGATGGTTTGGTTTGGAATCACCCTGGAGGTATAAGAGAGGGGCCCTGCATGCTGCACCACACTGCTGTGACATACATCAGCAGCCACCGGCTCAGTTTAGCTTCCATTTTCTCTTCTCTCTCTTATGCTTCCTAGTGTCTCAAAAACCTTCAGGAAGGAGATTTTAAGCAAAGTCTCATCTCTAGTTCTTCTGATGATTCAGACTCTGCCTATCCCAGCCTCTAGGCTGAGAGGAAGAAGGACTTCATTATCTCTGGCATTCCAGGTGCTGAGAGGAAACCTGAGACCCTAATAGGGCATGGAATAAAACCTCAGAGTGTCTCTGAACTGACTCACAGCCCTCTTTCCTTCATACCAGATCCCTTGGGAAAACTTCTTGGGGCAGTAGTCAGCAAATACAGAATGTATATTTTGGTAAGGAGTCACTATATCACAGCCCAAGGTACCCTTGCCCTCTGTGGCCTCTACAGTGGGTAACAGTATTCTTTCTCTTCTTGTCTGTTCTCCAGCCCTGAATAACCAGTGAGAGGCCCACTGCTCAAGGGCAGAGAGGTGCTATGTTTGGTGGCCAGTTACTTGATGTGGGTATCTCATTAGATGAGTTGCTATTTGGAAAATGTTGTAAACAAAATAGGAAAAATACCACGTAAATATCAGTAATTATTGTTGTTAGTATTATTACTGTTTTTCATATTCCCTACAGGACCAAAATCTACCATGCACACAGTGGAAACTCAATTAAGATTTTACAGAGTAATTAATCAATGTGGTATAGAAGCAGTTCAAGAAAGGATTGAGGGGTGATTGAATCCCAGGGTTATAGTGAATTCGTATGCGGTTTAGAGTCAGATAGACACGAGTTTAAATTGAATATCTACCACTTATTCACTGTTTCCTGAACCCCAGGGTCTTCATCTGCCAAATGGGTATGTTAAATTCTACCTTAGAGGGATATTTTAAGGAGTACAATTACATAGATTCATTGCCAAACTCCCATCAGTTTAAGAAAAAAAGTTAAATTCCTTCCCCCCTCCACAGCCATCTCATCCCCATTTTCTTCTTAGACAAAATAAGTGGTGCTGAAGTTAACATTTGCTATCTTGTATTTTATGATTGCATATATTTTTCAATGCTTTTCTGTCTCTTTTATCAACCACCTTACACACACACACACACACACACAAAATGTTACATGTAGAACAAGTGAAATTCACAAAGCAGGGCAACTGTGTCTTTTCAACCCTCCTTCCCTTTTTTTTTTTTTTTTCCCAAACACCTGGCCTTGTCCCCTTGTCCCTGGTCATCCCTAACATGTTTGCACTAGTTTCCTTGGGCAAAAATGATACCCAAGTGCCCTTCCAGAGGTGGGTGCTGACACCAAAGCGGGGACACCCAAGACAACTAAACAAAGCAGGCTGGCTTTCCTCATGTGTCAGGCAATTAAACAGCCACACTGCTTAATTCCCTCACTCCAGGGAATCCCGCTGATGTCAGCAAAGAAGAGACTCAATTACAGCCTTGGACTAGGCCAGCTTATTGTTATTTGTAATACAACATTCTGGCTTGGATGCCAGGAAAAAGAGAGATGATCTAGTTTGAAGTGCTGCCTGTTAATTTAAATGTCTTGGTTTCAGGAAGCTGGTTGGATTTTTCAGCCATTACAACAGTGGGCAGTGGGAACTTATTTAGGTTCCCATTGAAATCTGTCCATATGCAAATTTTCATTTTCCCCTCTTTGAGTCATTGATGAGAAGATCTTATTTCCTCATGGACTCCATGGAATACATAAGCTGGAAAGACAAGCACCAGGCAATCTGCATAAATTCTCACAATCAGACTAGCAGATAGAGCCTCCTCATCATCTATCGTTTAACACTGGAGCAAAGGCAAGCTGTCTCGAATGTCTTTGAGCCTGTATTTGCCTTTAGAACAGTGTTGATTTACTGCCATACTTCATACCAGTTATGACCACAGTTAAAAGAGTCCTCAAGAAATGCAACATCATTTTAACTTTACACCTCAACCTGGCTCTCCACCCAAAGTTTCCTGGAATTCTCTCACTCCTTCCTTAAGTCTTAACATAAATATCACATTCTCAGAGAATCTGACCTTACCACCACCCATGGTACATTAGGGCAAGTGTCCCCATTATATACTTTTAAAATCTTCATCAATCCTCATTAGCACACACAACAACTTGGATGAGTATCATGTAATATCCATCTTTTCCCTGTATGTGATAAATTCCAAGTGGGCAAAAACTAGGGATGTCTTCATCACCCTGTACTGACCATTATAGTGCTAGGCACACAGTGTACATGACATGTATTTTGGTTGAATGAGTAAATGAGTGAACCAAGGAAGAACTTCTTTGGGAAGGAGAATAGGAAAACAAAGATGTGCATTGTGTCTAGAGAAACCATAGATAGAATTGACTTGTGGACTTGTGGACTAGCCACCTTTCTAAGTCATCTGAGTCAAGATTGTCAGGAAGGACTGACAGCACTCTTGAGCAGGTAACATATATGGAGGGTTTATTGTGGTCATTTCCTTCCCTTTTTAGGAATCCATTGAACACCTATCATGTTCCCAATATGAAATGAGATGGCAGAGGAAGCAAGCACAGGGCAGATTTCCTACCAACCCTTAGCTCCTGGTGTTTGTACTCAGTGCCATCATGCAGCTCAGAAAAGGTTTACTCGTCTAGATAATAAAGGCCACCAGACCTTGGAAATGCAAGCGTGAATAAACATTACTTCTCTCCTCCTTGCTTAATAAAGCTCCAAGAATATCTGCTGCTTTCCTTTTTAAGTACATAGGTCTCCAGCCTCTGCCTTCCCCCACAAAACCTTTGATCACCTTACTGCATGTGAATGAAGACCAGCATTTTTCATGGTGGTTTGACTAGTGCGCTCTTGCCCGCAAGTCGAGGGCAGTGTGTGCAGGTGTAGAACTGACTCCTGAAGGACACTCTCCAAGTAAGGAGGAAGCATTGGGGCAACTTGTACTGGTTCCCATTGGCCAGGCTTTGAACTTTCCAGTTCTTCTCCACTCTTCCTTGCTGCTTTTGGGCTATTTCACTTTTCTATCTCCCAGTGAATCATCTGCTTTCAAGATATTTGCAATGTGTGTCAGTGTAATGGCCTAGAGGAGGCAAGATTAATTGCTGTCTTGTCAGAAAAAGTGGAAAATCTTGATGTTTGGAGAAAGGTGCGCTGGTGAAATACAGCCAGGATGTTGTGCCCAACCTTTTATTTTGGAGTGAAAAATTCCTAATATAGTTATACAAAAGCTCATTTTCTAGGGTACCTCCTTGCTTGGAGTTTAACTTGGAATCTCAAATCCCTCTGTTTTGCAGACAACTGAGAATTCTCTTGAAAAAGACACATGGATCTGAGTTCTTCTTTCCCCTTAACTTTCTAATCTTGGGCAATTCACTAAACAACTTAAAATAGGGAAAGTAACCCTCACCTTACCTGTGAAGGATTTTGAGGGTCATCAGATCATATGAAATAAGATGTAGACATGGATAGCCTTTGCCAATGTAGAAGAAACTTAATGTGCAAGCTTCATACTGCTCACAGTCATTCCATTTTGGAGAAATTCCTCTAATTTGCTCTCCTTGGCTTAACATCATAAAGGGTTATAGATTTTTAAGGAAGTAGAAACAGCATATTCACAAAGCTTCCAAACCAACCCAGATATTAAAGATCATTGACACTAATCCCTTCATGCTATAAATATGGAAATAAAGACAAAAACTAAATAGTAGTAACCAACACGTATTAAACATTTACTATGCAAAGCTTATCTCTAGATATTCTGCATGTAATGACTCATGGAATCAGCAAAACCATTCCTGTTATGGAGCTGCTATGGCAATCATCACCATTTTACAGATGAGGAAGCCTAGGTCAGGTAGCTTCTTTAAGTTCAGGTTGTAGCAGCACCAAAATGTAAGTCCAGACAACCTAGTCTTGATCCACCTCCTCTCTAGTACAGGGAAGATTGCCTAGCAACTGAATTTCAGGGAGGTATAGACAACTTGCCTAAGAAGCAGCCCAGGTCTCCTAATCCAGGAGTCCAAATATCTGTTGTCTAACTGGGATGGTAGTACAATGTAGGGGACAAGATATTGGGCTCAAATACTGGTTGGATACTTAGTATTATTTAGAATGACTTTGAATAAGACATTAGCTTACTTGGGATTTTTTTTTTTTTGACAGTACTGAGGTTTGAACTCAGGGCTTCATGCTTGTGAGGCAGGCATTTTATTGCTTGAGCCATCCCTCCAGCCCTGATTTCCTGATTATATGAGTGTAATATTGGCCAGGTGTGGTAGCTCAAGCCAATATTCCCTGCTTCTTAGGAAGCAGAGATAGGAGAATCACAATCCAAAGCAAGCTCTGGGCAAAAGCATGAGATTCTATCTGAAAAATAAATCAGGCAAAAAAGACTGGGGGCATGGCTCAAGTGGTAGAGCACCTGCCTAGCAAGTGCAAGGCCCTGAGTTTAAACCTTAGTATTGCCCAAAAAAGAAACAAAAAGACCCCAAAAGAGTGTAATGAAATATGTCCATTACAGTTTACTGTGAAACTTAAATGGGACAGTATACGTAAAGCACTTGGAGAAGCCCTGGTATGTAGCTGCTTAGCAAATGGTAGCCATTATCATCATATCCTCTGCTTCCTCCAGCAGAGTGCACAGAAAGGAGATGACAGCCCGAGTGACTTCACAGAGGCATGGTTGTAGGACCCGGAGGGACTGGCTATGGAAGGATGGACACAGGGGAAGGATGCACTAGACACTTGAGTTTGCAACAGAGAGAAACGGCTGGCACTTCTAGGCTAAAGATGGAAACTGTAACACAGATAACCCAGCTAAGGCTACAGACACTGGTAAGAACTACCTAACACTTTCCTCACTCATTTGCATATTTCTTCTATTCCCTTTGCCTTAAATGAACAATTAGCTGATTGGGGACATGTTCTGCCTCACCCTTCCGATAAAGGCACCTATATCCTGAGCTATCTGCTCCTTTTCATCCTGTGCAGCCAAGTTTGGCTAGCCAATCAGCTGCCAAAACACACGGTTCCCAGCCAGGGAAGAAGCTGCCTGCTCCTCCCCAGGGAGTTCTGAAGATATGCAAACTTTTGCAATTGCTTCTGCCTACTCAAATCTCTCTCCCTCTGTTAACAACTCGACAGACATCTTGTCTGTGTTTGATAAATAAGCTTCTCTATTTATTCAGGGGAGTGAATTTGTACCTATTATTATTCAAATGACATTGACATGATATTTTCTCTTCTTTCTTTCCCCTGCTGTTGAATCAGAAGAAAATCCATAGGAAAAAAAAAAAATCACAAAAAACCAAAAGCAATTACTCTGCATATTGGTCCATGAAATAAATAAATGCATAAGCTAACTCTCTTTTGGGGTGGAGGTAAGGAAACTGATAAATAATTTAGAAATTGCTGCTGCTTCTTAGTTCTGCGATGCAGCTGGCATGTGCTAATATGAGCACATGCTCCATTCATTAGGCACTGAGCAACGTTTTAATTCCTCCACCATTAACATTATCTGTGAGTAAGGCTGCACGCAGAGTCAGATCCTGGGGATGTCAATCAACCCATTACACAACACTGGCTTCCTCATACAGAGTGCTACCTCTCAGGGGACTGCCTGAGTCAGCTAGTCAATCAGAAGTGACTAGACCAGACTGTCAGGAAGGGGAGGTAGGCAAAGTGCAAGCAGGTTGTGCACCACTGAAAAGTGAGGTCTGCAGTGGCAGAAGTCACGGTGCTAACTGTCCTTCCTGTTACATCAGCTCCGACTTATCCTGCCCCTCTCTCCAGCCAAACCTCATAGGAACCTCAAAGAAATCATCCCCACAGCTTCTCTAAAATTTTGGTTGTCCAGAATGTGGTCCAACTGCAAATTCCACCAACAGAGGAACCACAGGAGGGTTTGTCATGAGAAGATTTCTGGCCCATATTTTCTAGACACAGGCGGTCTGGGAAGCAGCTGAGTTAGATGCTCACAGACTCTTCTGGGACTCTCAGGTCATCTGATCCCAGGGCTGTCAACCTGTTTGGATTGTGACCCACAGGAAGAATTTCACTTCACATCACAACACTGCACACACAGGTATTACACACACATTAGGCGTGGAGCGACGTTCTAATCCCTCTACCATTAATGTTATCTGTGCAGGAACACAATGTTCCTATAAAATCCTCACTATATACCATAGGCTTCAATAAGTCTATTTCACTTTTTAAAAAAATCACAAGTAATGACCACTAAAGTATTTAATAACCTCTAATGGGTAGCTGCTTGCAGATTGAGTAACACAGGGCTGGGAAAATAAGCAGACTTGATGCCAAAGCAGGCTTCGGCCTAGAAGAGACAGTACCAAAATATCTGGGGGGAAACTTGTAACAGCTGGTTCTAAACTCAGGCCATAATTGAGATGTGAAGAGCAGTTGAATATTTCAGGCTGTGTAAACCTAATACCTTGAGGCAGAGTGGCTGGGTTGATAAAATGCAGAGCACTCCTGGTGGGAGATGGTCTCCTGACTACTATGGACTCGTAATGGGAACAGAGAAGTGTATATATCTCCCTTGTGACATGGGTACTGCTAAGCACATGCTTGTTGAGATTGTTGGCTTCTGTGAGTTATACCTTATACCCTCCCAGGATTTCCCTCCTTCTTCTTGGCCCCTCTAACTCCATCTCTTTGCCCTTAGCTCCTTTATTGTGCTCTCTTTTCCCTCCTTCCCGCCCCATGCTTCCTTTGCCATTAATAAATATATATTCAAACATTGCAGTCTTCATCATTCACAGTCTGCTGAAACAATTCTTCAACATTCCTGTAGGCCAGAAAACAAAGGATTGGGTTGAGCCTTGTGTGGTTTGTTTGCATGCACATGCATGGGCGTGCATATATGTTCATGGGTGAGTGTGATGAGACTATGATTCCATATCTCCTGTACAAGGGGTTGTGAGAGATGGCATTGGAGGAGGAGTAAGCTTGCAAATTCCCCACAAGAAAATAAATTAAAAGGAAAGAAGAAATTATTGCTTTGTCATTTTGCTTTCAAGCAGCTGTCTCCTTTCTATGTCTACTCATGATACATTTGATTCTAGCAGCAACTGCATTGATTTTAAGCCATGTTTTACCCAACCACCCAATTTCAAAGGTCAAGAGGGAAGCTTTGGAGATAGTCACTGTGAGGTGAGCAGTGCTGTGAATTCAAGGTGGAAATGCTGTGGATCTAGTTAAAATAATTCACTGTGCCACACAATATCCTAGACAGAGAGATGAATAATCATCTCAAAGAGAAACTGAGGCAGAGCTAGCACACAGCCTGTACTCCAGGGAAGGCTTAGTTCCCATGACATAAGATTAGACCTTAGTTATCACTTTCTCCAGACTTCTTAAGCTAGTCTCATGTATGTGTCTTAGGGAAAGTCATTGAACATTTAGAGTAGGATTCTTCTGTTATAGGATGGAGTTAATAAAGGTACCTACTGTAACAAGATGGCTGTGAGGATCAAATAAGATACATTTTGCACACACCTGGCCCTTAAGAAGGTACTCAGTGAGGCCTGTCTGCATTTTTAGTTTGGGCCAGCTGTCTCTTTAGGTTTCCATCTCTATCTTCTCACTCCTTTTTTTTTTCTGCTCTTTCTTCCCTCTCTCTCTCCCTTGCTTTTTCTCTGGGGCTCTTTCCTTTTGCATAATCCTGACTGTGAAGACTAAGCAGGCATCTGGAATTGGTGATATTTAGGGAAAGGAGGGGAGAGGTCAGGTACCAGTTCCCTTGTTGCTGTCTCTCTACAGAATGTGCTAGAAGATGATGGCTTCAGGCAAAAAAAAGTCCTACCAGACACACACATCCCCTTTGCTTGAAGCCTCTGCTGGGTGAGAGCTCCTACCCTGAAGGGCAGTTCAAAGGGCCATGCCCCCTGGTGGTCATTGCCATCTGTTGGATATTAGCAACTATCAAGGCATCCTGCTGTGGCTTTGGAAGACAGAGAGGGGCTTTATGGCTCCAATAATAACCTAGGAACAACCACAGACTCTTGCTTTTAAGCCTAGCTACAATTCCTGCCACATAGCCCTGCTGTGGTACATTCAGGAGAAGATCTCCTTCTGTCTTTCTAGGCTAATGATAGCCTGGTATGGAATTCTGCAATAGGAAGAGACGGTGTTCACTGTAGAATTCAATACATCATTGACTTTCAATCAGAGTTTGTGCTCTGCTCTGAGATATCAGAGAACCCAGGAAACCTCGGTATTCAGGGCCTGGGGACGAAAGGTCCCACCCATGTCGGGGACTTTATATTTTTTCTCTTTTTCCTTCTTTCATATTCTTTAAAAAATACTTTTATTAGTATGTGATAGTTAAGCAGGGGGGGTTCATTGAAATATTTCCATACATACTTATATTATACTCCAGTTTGGTTCATTCCCTTCATTATTCTCTCTTATACCCCATTCCGCTTCTTAAAGTATCTTCAGCATATTTCAGTGTTCCATATTCATACATGCGTAGAAACTATATCAACCATATTCATCCACTTTTACCCTCTTTATTTACACCCCACCCCCCAAACGCACACTCTAGTGCCCTCTCATGTCAAGGACTTTAATTGTCTATAGGACAAGTTGTAGGAAGCTTGCAGCCTGGGCAAAATCATAGGAATGGCTTTTTCTTGGTGGGCTGTTGCCTCTGTTGCAGCCTCCTGCTCTGCAGGGTCTATTATTCCTAGATATGAAAAATGTGCAATGGATTTCTCTCAGATCTTAGTCTGATTTAGTTGGTAGCTCCCTCTTCTAGTCTGGACTGTGCTGTGTATATGGGAGTAACAGTCCCAGAGAGCTGATGATCCAGCAGGTTGCCCAGGGTTATCTGTTTGTAGTTCACCCTGAGTTGCTCACCACCCTCCTGGTGTGTACTCAAGGAATACAAACACTCATTTGTCAGCCATGCAAAACCCAATTAGGACAGCAATGCCATTGTGCATTAATTGCCCAACATCCACCAAAACCAAATATAAATCATTCTGGATTCATCTATTATTGGGGTTTATCCACCATTGGGGAAAAGTAGGAAATAGCTAGACTCAAGGTAGTGTGCATATTGTGGTAGGGGAGAGTGCAATTGCCCTGTAGACTTCAATACCCCATCAAGGTTCTAGAAACATTGAGCAAAAATACAAATTGGAGACCTTGTCCAGGAGAAGTTCCAACCCATTCTGACATGTTCAGTGGCTTGGGATTTTATGAGCAGCAGTTGCATTATTTGACCAACTTTTTAAGCATTATTTGTGGCCACCCTTGACCTCTTGGCACACTAGTTGGACATTGATCGATGAATTTTCTGCCTGAATCTTTGACAAAATGTGGTTCTTAGCTGGCAGAAGGGCATCCTGGCCCCTCAGAGGCCATGCAAAAGATACTGATTTGTGAGCTTTTGTGGAGTGTTACAGCATCTGAATCTGTAGGACATTTGCCAAGTTGAGAGTAGGGAAGTGAAAACAGGAGACAGGGAGCCAGGAAGAGAGAAGGAAACAGAGGCAGTGGGAATTCTGTTAGAGAGGCCAAGTTTGCTGTGGGGCTTCTGCTAATTTATAACCTGAGAAATACACCACTCAGGATAGAGATCGCTGCCAGTGAGAGGGATGCAATAATGAATTTATGATGTGGCTTTCTCTGCCTTCTCCATTGCTGCAGACTTTGGGAAAAGATGGTAGCCCTGTGACAGCTAGCTCTTTGTCCTCCTAAAGTTTCCAGGCTCAACAATATGTTTACACCTCCCTTCCATATTCTCAGAAAGTCTCCAAACCACACTGGGTCTCCAAGGACCTGCTTTTCCCTGACACTTTAATTAAGGACAGCATCCTGGAGCAGTGTCTATGCTTCCCTCTCCCAGCTCCCCTGGAGGGAGCGCCTTCTCGCTCTCAGCAGCACCCAGAGAGAGCAAACAGTTTGTCCAAAAGTGGGAGATGGGAAATTGCCTAGAAAGCCAAGCACCACATAAACATCTTTTAAAAAACAAGAGCTGTTACTTTAATTATGGCTAGCACTGCTTTATCACCAGCGCTGTTTCTCACACATTCATCAGAAACCTGGTGATAAATCAATCTCTGCAAGGCAGAAGCTGCCAGGGCCACCCCCCTGGGCTCCAGCCTCACTCCTTCCCAGGCTTGGCTCTCCTGGAGCCACGGCCTAATTGGTATGCGGCTTGGTACTGCCAGGACTCCGATTTCATGGCGGCTCTAAGCTGTGGCTGGAGTTGGGCTAATGCCCTCAGTGTAGATTTTATTTGTACAGTTTCTCCAATGAAGAAGGGGTCAGAAAGGGAAAAATTAATGCAAAAATAGTTAATGATAACATTAGTAACAATAAAGAATAAGCATATAAAATCAAATTATTTTAATACATTTATTTAGTAAGTATATAATAAAATATTTAAGGGGTCAGAAAGGAGGATATTGTAGGGGCCAGATTAATGCAAAGGTATTTGATAACATTAATAACAATAAATAATGAATACATTAAATTGATTTGTCTTAAAAACATTTATTTAATAAACACAACAAAATATTTAGCACATAGACTTTTAAATGAAATATTAGCAGCCATCATTGATTCAATACTTAATACAGGCCCAGCTAATACTAAATATGAGTCACCACGGACTCTGTGCTACAGTCTGTGACAGCCTAGTGACACGTGTGCTCCTGTTTAGGGATCCTGTCTATGTACCTGGTGACAAACACCATTTAGAAGGATGCCAGAAGCAGGATCAAGAACAAAGCTTGTGCTTAGACAGAGCCACCTGTGGGAGGACAAGAGGATAGCAGTTGTGCTAGGAAAGGACCCAGGCATCTTCTAATCTTTTTATAATAATGTTTTTCCATAAAAGAAGGCTGAGACTCAGGGAAATGAAGTCACTGACCTCAGGGAAAAACCTAGGGTGGAATCTAGGTCTCTTAATAGTGCTGGGGAGAGCAGGAGGGCAGGGGGAAGTTCTCTATTGGGAGAGAAGAGGATTATATTGGAACCTTCAAAATCCATCTTTTTTCTTTCCTGTGTGGCTAAGTGACCTTGGTAATTCAAGGTTAATCTCTGATATCATGTCTGTTCTGGGAGACTCATAGAACCCAGGCTCCCAGACATGCCTGCTCCAGAGAGGAAGGGGGACCTTTGTGGAAGTTGCTGTCCAATGCGGGAAAGGGAGAGGATCTGCCTGGTGTTTGTCCCTCAATGCAGGAGGACAGGAAACCACTGAAATAGGATATCATTCCTTCAACCCAAGCAGCAGCTATTTTAAACCGAGGAAGAGGAAACAACAGACAAAGAAAAGCAGTGTTTAAATCACAACCCCAACCACTCTACCAAACCAAATTCTCAGCTTGAAAAAAGCCCAATTTGTATCCTTTCAGCCCTCAGTAACCCCTCTATTTTGTCATTATTGTTTATTTTTAGAAATGAGGCGTGATTTACATCCAGCAAAATTTTAGCATGAGTTCAGTAGTAAGCATCTTCCTCCAGAATCAAGATTTAGGGCATTTCTTTCACCTAGAAAGTTTCCTCAAGCCCATTAGCAGTCAACCCCTCCCTCTCCCCCTCCCCACCTGTGTTCTCATACTTCTAGTTTGTTCTTTTTTCCAGGTCATTCTACGAGTGGAATCATACAGTATTTAGTCTTTTGAATCTATATTAGAAGTCCAACTATGGTATTGTATTTATAGTTCCTTGTTTTTTATTGCTGAGTAGAATTTCACTGTGTGATGTGTCTAATTTTTTTTTATTCACTCAACAGGTGAAGGGCATTTGAGTTGTTTCCAATTTGTGGAAATTGTGAATAAAGCTGCTACAAATATTTACATGCATGGTTTTTTTTTTTTTAATGGAACTGGGGTTTGAACTCAGGGCTTCATGCTTGCTAGGCAGGCACTTGACCATGTGAATCACTCTGCCAGCTACTTTGTTTTTGTGTGTGTTGGTTATTTTCCAGACAGGGTCTGTTGAACTATTTCACGGGGCTTCGAACTGTGATCCTCCTGATCTCTGCCTAATAAGTACCTACGATTACAGGTGTGAGCCACTGATGCCCAGCTTGCTTACAGGTTTTTGTATGACTAATATTTTCAGTTTTCTTGGACTTGCTGGAGAGTAACATACGGGAAATTTTAACTTAAATCACTTTGTGTTATCTCTCTTATCTCTTTTGTTTCAGCTTTATTAAAGTGTAATTAACAAATAAAAATTGTGTATATTCAAGCTGTACAATGTGATGTTTTGATATACATATGCATTGCAAATTATCAGTATCAAGTTAATTAGCAATATGCATCACCTCACCTCAAAGCTACTACATGTGTGTATGGTAAGAATTCTTAAGATCTATGCTGTTAGCTAATTTGAAGTGTACAATACATTAATTATTCACTATAGTCACCCTGCTGCCTAAAGTCTCCAGAAAATATTCATCTTGTAACTGCAGGTCCATATTCTGATCAACATCTCCCATTTCCCCAGTCCTCACCCCTGTTCCATTCTCTGTTTCTATGAGTTTAAGTTTCTTTAGATTCCACATATAAGAATATATCTCACCTCTCTCTCTCTCTCTCTCTCTCTCTCTCTCTCTCTCTCTCTCTCTCTCTCTCTCTCTCTCTACCTAGGACCTTGTGAACACTAGACAAGCACTCTACTACTGAGCTGCATCCTTAGTCCTTTGTTTTATGAGACAAGATCTTGCTATACAGTCCTAGCTGAATTTGAACTTATAATCTTCCTGCCTAGTTCTGAGATTACAGGTGTGAATTACTGGGGTGTGAACTCCTGCCTTTGCCTCCCTAGTTCTGAGATTATTGGTGTGAATTACCATACTGTCTCATGTATCTCTTAAGGTACTTCCACAGTGATGTTTTCTTTAGATATTTTTCATTTTTTCCTCCATCAGTTAAATACTGTTGTAGATAGGTACAAATATGTAATACACAGTATACTAAAAGCATTTCTAAGATGTGTGCATCTCTATGGCACCAAACCTGATGATGAAGAAATAGACGTTCTATCTTAGCACAGGAAGGGAGTTGGAACCATAATGCATTGGCCAATCCAAGTCACACTGGCACAAGACTGGTTACAAACAACTGACACATTATTTACAAGCAGTAGAATAACGGTAGGATAGAATTTTGCAGTCACACCCAAAATTATGGTTCATGTGCCATCCCTCACTCAGACCCATGACAAGCATAGATTCTTTAACCAATGCACTCATCTTCACAATTCCTCTTATACTTGAAATATTTCAGAGAAATAGATCTAAAGTATTTGAAGAATAAAAATATTTGGTACTGATAGTTCTTTCTGTCACAAGCCTTAAAAAGCATGAGGCCACTGTACTTTTATAACATAAGGTCATTTGTTCAACTTCTTATCTAATGCTTGAATCTCCTCTCAAGATCATTGTCAGCCAATGGCTGAATTTCCCCAGTGATATCAAACACACTCTTCTGATAAGTATGATGAATCAAGTACAATATTTCGAGTAAGATGTGTTTTACAAACTGCATGATTTATTATAGCTTTACTACCTTCTTTTTTCTTCCTCCTTTCCTTCATCATTATTTTAATTATCAATATTGCAATTATTTCACTTATAGACAATTCTGAATACTAAAAATTTTTTCTTAATAGTAAGTCAAAATTTGTAACTGTATTACTTCATCCATTGATTTTCCTTTTGGTCTTTGGGGCCATTCAAACTAACCGGAATTCACATGAGTCTTTCAAAATATTTGAAATCTTCAGTCTTTTCCTCTCCAGACTGAAAGCTAAACCCTGTCAGTTCCTCTGCCTCTCATCATAAGACACATTAGCTGTCCAGTCTGTTCATCAGCTGGGCCATGCAGAACACTCTTCTGTTTGCCTATGAATCCCCAACTGCTTACAATGTCGCAAATGTAGTTTGTTCTGGACACTCTTAGTCTATTAACACAGTCCCATATATCAGCTTTTGGGGAAGTTACATTGGACTAACAACACACTGTGCTTTCCAGTAGCTGAAATTCCTAAACATTTTTTGAGTTCTGCTACTGAGCCTTGGTTCTTTTAATTGCTTCTAAGTAGTGCTTCATTTAAAAAGAACAGCAATGACAATAAATCTGGCCTACTTTCTGAGCTTGTCAATATCCCTTGAAACCTAGTTCTGTCATGCTGACTGTTAACTATCCATCTCAGCTTTGAACAGGTGACCAGCAAGCCCTGGGTATCTCTGTTTTGTACTAATAAAAATGTTAGTAGGACAGGATCAAAGATGAGGGCTTTGCTCTAGGTCGACAGAGATCCATTACTCAGAACACTGTAGAGACAACCATTCAACTGGGTACAAATCCACCTGCTATTCAGGAACTATGCCTAAATTAAAAAAGTGATGTCTAACAAGTTTTTCTGCAAATAACTAGGTATAAAAAAGGAAGCAAAGTTGGATTAGTAGGACTTAGACATAGTAATGTTACATGTTGCCATTGAGCACAAGCTTCTGTTTTAGTACTTGCAATCATCATATTCAGACTATTTTCTATAGACCTTTTCCCTAAAATCAAGCACTGTAAATTAGCCAAAATTCTGAATGTTCAGAATAAATATTGATCACCTTATAGAAGGACATTCAGTGATGCGCGGTGAACTCATGTATGTGATAGTTTGAAAGTATCTTTGGGGATCACCAAACCCTTTCAGGGCCTGGCTGATGAAACTGTAGAGAAGCAGGTGAGGGGAATCTGCATCTGGTTCTTTGGCACCTTGCTGGTGAGTGCAAGAGGCCCATGGCCCACAGCCTTAGCAGGTCCAGAGCAGCAGCTGTCTGCTTATTCTCTGATAGCAGTGCAGATGTCTGTCCCTGTTCCATGACGGAGGCTCACGCATGGTGCCATGCTGGCATTTAACAGCACAGAGAGGTGGCATTTGCATTCTCCCATGCAGCCAACCAGATGCCTCTATGCACAAAGAAACACAAGCCAGCTTCCCCAGGGAGCCAAGTAACGGACATGCTTGAAAGAAATCACTATGTGAGATTCTTGAACTAGAAGCCGCAGTAACAACTGAAAGCCTGTTAGAAATGCAAATTCTTGAGCCACCTCAAATCTACTTAACCCAAAAACCTGGGATGGGACTCAGCAACATTGTTTTAAAGGGCCCCTCTAGGAGATATGACACATACTAAACTTCAAAAAGCATTGTGCCAACATTTGACAACCCAAAGACTCCTGGGAAGTCCTGGGAATGGGTGACCTAAAGTTAGTGGCAAGTCTTAAAATTCAATTTAGCAAGCATTTTCTGTGAAAGGCCATATGTTATGTTCTAGAGATGAAATAAAGATATGCTTAAGATGGAAGCCAAGCCCATGCTTAGGTTGATGGCAATTTAGACAGGTACAAACAGGGACAGATAGCAAGTTCCACCATGTGTTAAAAGGAGAAAGTGAACCAGTATAGTTGGTTCAAGAAGAGCAAGAGAGATTCCTGGGGAAGATGGATTTTGTGATGGCTGGAATTTTGGTAGGCAGAGGTAAGCATGGATGAACACTCTCTTGTGTACCCAACAAGTGCATCTGCTCTGGGACTTCCCTCCACCATTCATATGAAGGCTGTTGTTGGGTCATCAATGATGTTGACATATCCAACCCAACATCCTTTTCCTTTCCAGCAGCATTTGTAGAGTTCATCAGTCTCCTGCATAAGTCACTTGGTGGCCAAAAATTAACTCCCCCACCTCACTAGCTCTTCATTCTAATCTGAATATTGGGGTATTGGAGAGTTCAAGATTAAAACCCCTCTCCTCTCATTTCTACCTCCACTTATCCCCTCATTGATCCAGTCTCAGAGTAATGATATCTATACCCAGATGTCTTAGTCTATTCCAGCTGCTATAATAGAACACCATGGATAGTGTGGCTTATACACAGCAGAAACATTTCAGAGTTAAGTCAGAGATTGTGTCATCATGGGTGGGCTCTGGTGAGGGCTCTCTTCCATGTTGCAGATGGCTGTCTTTTTGTTGGACCCTCACATGGTAAAAAGAAAGAGAGAAATCTCTCAAGGTCTCCTTCGGAAGGACACTAATCCCATTCATGAGGGCTCTACCCTCAAGGGCCTAATCACCTGCCAAAGACATCAGCTCTGAATTACATCTCATTGTGGGTAGGACTTCAGCATATGAATTTTGGAGGGACACAGACATTCAGGTAGTTCCTACATTTCCAACGTATGCCTCCTTGAACTCCAGAGTATCATGCTAGCATCTACTTAATAGACCTACTTTGCTACCTCACAGGCATCTTAGACTTACCATGCTTTTGTAGAATTGTTTGCCATTTCCAGCACACCCTAAGTGCTTTCATTTCAAGAAAAAGAACTTGTTTTTTCCAAATCTCTGGTTAAAAACTTGGAGTCATCTTTGGTACCACTCTTCAAACTACACATCAAGGTCAGCAAATTCTGTTTGACCTTTACAATGGCAGAATCTGTACACTTCTCACATCTTTTACCTTGACACTATCCATCTCCTCCACTCATAAATCCCAGTGACTTCCTATCTAATTCAGAATAAAAGGCAAATGTTTCACCTCAGCCCAAGTAACATAGTCTGACCCTTCCCTTCTCTCTGACATAATCTGCTATACTTCTCTATTCCCTTATTCTTCAGCCTCTCTGGTCCCACAGCTTGCACTCACCTCAGGGTCTTTGCACATTCAAGTGCCTACTGTATAACATGTGCCTCTTTCATAGCTATCTGTTTGCCTTTCTTATGTCTCTTCTCAAATGTCACCTTACCTGAGAAGCTACCACTGGCAATCCCAGCTACTCCTGATAAAGTTTGGATCTGAAATGTCCCCAAAAGGCCTGTGTGCTGGAGGCTTGGTCCCAGCCCATTGTGCTATTGGGAAGTGTTGGAATCTTTAAGGAGTGGGACCTATTGGGGAAAGGTTAGGTCCTTGGAAACTTGGAAACGTGTCCTTAAAGGGGACTGCTGCCTCTGCCTCTCTCTTTAACTTCCTGGCTTCCTCCCCTCTTAGCCTTTCAAGTGGCTGGATCACAAGCTCACACTGCCACATTCAGCTCCAACCTGCTATATAATGGCACTACAGCCATTTATGAGGGCAGAGTCCTTCTGGTTTAATCATCTCCCCAAAGCCTCACCTCTTAATACTTTTTTAATGAGTATTGGATTATAATACATTAATTTCCTGGGGGGGGGGAGACCAGGACAGGCCATAGCATGTAAAATATGTACTCTGAAGTGAAATGAATTGTCTAAACCTCATAATCTCCACTTCCATGTCCATCCTGAAAATATGAGCCATGTACCATGCCTAACATCTGCCAGCATTTGCTCCAAGTCTCTGTTTAAAGAGGACAGTGTGACAATTGTAACACCCATGTGTCCTTGGCTCACCAGCACATGGGTGTGTCCTTCCCACCATGGGGTGGGCTGTGGAAGAAGGGCTGTAGGAGTCCATGTAGGGTGATGCACAGTGGCACAGTGACCAGAATTATAGGGGTCAGCTGAGCTGATAAATCTGTCTCCTCTTCTTGCCAGCCCCAAGCCTTCTTTGGGGGATGCTTCTAATTTCTACCTATCTTCATCACATACTGCTCCCATATTGAGGCATATGTTATTGTCTTTCACTTTGTATGATCAGACATCCCACAGTTTTTCTGTAATAGGATTACTCTTTTCTCTCTTACAAACAAAACTTTGCCTTTTTCCTCTCGTCCCTATTTCTGAAAGGCTACACGTGGCAGTGAAAACCGTCCCCTTAATGCACCATTCCTCTTTTTGGGTCTAGACAGATGCACTGCTGCCTCTTACCTGTGTTGAGCATTAGAGCCATGGCTAAGGATTGTGCTGGCTGAGATGAGGGAGGTAGAGAGACAGAGAGTTACACCCATCCATGATACTATAAACTGAAGGATGTTGTCTCCACAGGCAGTATGTGTGGGGCAGGAGGTGGGAAGCAGGAAAGAATGGGAGCCAGAGATCGAGAAATTAATGACACCTGCAACAAGCCTCCATATCCTGATTTGGTATGAAGCTGGGGCCACAGAGAGAAAAATCACCTGTGCACCAATCTTGTATTTGGCATAATTTAAATAATTTTAAATGAAACTGTCAGCCTTAAGCTCTGAAATGTGCCTCCAGCAAAAGATAAACACAGAGAGAAGGCAGGGAGGGGGGCTGAAAGGAGGGAGAAGGCATCACAATCTTTAATATTTTTAATCAGCCTGTCTTCCTCCAACAGGAAACCTTGTTGCAGATACCCTTGCAGACTATAAATTTTCTGATTTGGTGTATGTTCTTTTCAAGGCAAGCTTGATAGTTCCATTTCAGAGACTCAGCAAGACTTAAAATCTCTGCTAGGCAGCTGCTGGGCCCGTCAAAGCATCAGGTGCTGTCATTGGGTGACTCAGTAATCGACCTGAAATCTGCAAATGGAAAGCAGCAGCTGCAGCCAGCCCCTTGGGTGCACACAGCTTGGCCACAGATTTGGAGACAGGGTGGTACTGTGCACAGGCAGTGTAAGAAGAGGCCTGTCCCAGTGCTCAGTCATCCTGATAGGGCTGCTATTAGAATTTCTACTGTCAGAGTCAGACCAGTGAGCTAAACTTCTGCTTCCAAATGTTAACATCTTCTGCAGAGCCTGACCAGAAAGGAATAAAACCACGTGTCAGGTTAAGGTCTACAAAGATCCCATGAAGGATCTTTTCTGTGGGAGAGCACTGGTCCCAGAGGTAGGGGAGGAGACTGAGAAGAATGGAGGGAGGGCCTCAAAATGATGGGGAGAAGGGTTTAACAATGGTGCTCAAAGTCAAATAGAGCTTTTCTAAGTTCAGGCTTCAGTGGAGGACTGAGTCAAACACTGGTCAGAGGAGAAGAAAGAAGGATGTGGGCTGTATGGGTTTGGATTCTGAAGCAAAGCAGTATGGTGCTAGTGGGTGCGCCTGGAGGAAGGAGATGTTAGCAAGGAGGGACTCTTTGAGTTAAGTACCAGGCACACTTTTACTTGGCCCACAGTCTTTTCTGCTCTAGGAGCTGAGCTGGTTCTTCCCTCCTTCCCTCCTTGGTCTATATCTAGCACACCAACATCAAGCCATCCTGGCATAGCTCCCAATGTGGGCACACCTAGAAAGCCAGTGCAGCTCTTTGCACCAGGAAGTAGCGCTGAAGGGAAGGTAGTGTGAAAATCTACAAGTTTAGCTCAACTTCAAGGGAAATGGGACTAAGAAGGGAAAGAGGAGTAAAAAAACACCAACTTTAAAATCATGCATAACATCAGCTTGTGACCAAAGAACTGTAGGGAAAATCTTGTCTACTTTTAAGAGCTTGTGGATGATGACTTTGTAAGTTGGGGCTACAGTTGATGACCCTAGCCTATTTCTATAAGGCATTTCAATTTTTTCTCTCCTATATGAGCCTCTGCTCTGTCTTAACTGGGATCCCTGTGCTTTCCTATCTCAGATTATGTTCAAACTCTTTTCAGTTCATTCAGTCCAATGTGTCAGGGGCCATGTTGAATGCTAGAGGTTCAGCATTGCATAAGATGCTTCAGTCACACACATGGAACTAAGTATGTATATTACAAATCCATTACTCAATGAACATTTGTTGAGCATCCTCTTGGTGCCAGGAGCTGTCCTTGGTGGGAAGGATTCAGAAACAATGGCAGAGTTGCTCCTCTCCAGGAGCCTAGTCAAGGAAGAAGGCAAAACAAACTGTGCATGAATTCTAACTGTGGAAGAAGAAAAATGGAGGATAAGTCAGATAAAAAGTGGAGTGTCATGTTAATCAGTTTTATATCTCTATGACAAAACATCTCAGATAAATCAACTTATAAGGAGGAATGGTTTATTTTGCCTCACAGTTTCGGAGGTTTCAGTCCATAGTTGGTTGACCCCATTGTTTTGGGGCCTGTGGTGAAGCAGCACATCATAGAAGGAGCATGTGATGAAGGAAGTTGCTTACTTCAATCTTCCATCATGTAAGACTACGTCAAAAAGGCACCACCCATGAAGTAGTGAGCCCTCACCAGACACTGAATCTGTTGTCTTCTTGATCTTGGACTTCCTACCCTCCAGAACTGTAAGGGATGAATCTTTGTTGTTTATAAGTTACTCAGTCATTTTTATAAAAAGCAGCCAGACACACCAAGACACAACTAACATACAATACATGAAAAAGGTAGGTTTTCTATAAGGCCATTATAGCCTTGCTAATTCCCAGAAA
This sequence comes from Castor canadensis, assembly GCF_047511655.1. Lineage (NCBI taxonomy): Eukaryota > Metazoa > Chordata > Mammalia > Rodentia > Castoridae > Castor > Castor canadensis. Next base: position 165,834,347 of record NC_133387.1, read on the forward strand.
AACAATTTTCTTTTGCACACACATTTTGTTTGGTTTTTAATAAAACTTATCTTTCCCTTATACTTGTCTCTCTCCTTTTTCACTTTTAGAGAAGAGAGTCTCTACTCTCCATGCAGGAAGTAACAGTGGCACCCTGGCTCATAGTGGGATTGTTAGTATAACTAATGTCTATGCCTCAAGCCTCCTAAAACTGAAAAGTGTTCCATAGTGCTCAACATCATTGATGGTCATCACAGGAGCTCTCCCCTCTTTGAAGGTACATGTTAGGAAAATGTAGAGATTGGTTTTCTATGAAGGGTTTTTCTTTTCCTCCTGTCTATTCCCAAACTGATGGCTTTCTATGGGCACCTTAGTAGAGGTCCCCCTGCCATGAATTCAGGGGTGCCTCTTCTGCCTAGGCAACTGAGGGCTGATGACCTAGATTCCATCCTTTCCCCCCAGTGGTTCTGAGAGGGCACTGTGGGCAGGAAGGGAGGCTAAGAGATTGAGAAGCACCAATAGCCCAAAATAGGTCTGCCTCCTGGACAGACAGAATCACTGAGCCATAGCCAGAGGAAATATGTTTTGGGGAAGCTGGTTCCAGAGTGAAAATAAACCAGAGCACCAGGTGCTTTTACCATGGGGGACATTGGCAATCACATAGCCCCCAAAATGTTGCTCAGCCAGGAGATGGTGATTTTCCTAGCTCTTGAGGTTCACTGAACAACAGAACAGCAGTCTCAGTCATCAAGGTGATAAAAATTCCACCCAAAGGTATCCTAGGGCCTTTCCTGGCACTGTCTGTGCAGCAGAAGAATGTAGGAGCTCTTGGGAATTTCAGAGTTGCTGAGCTCCTATCAAAATCCATGACCAGGTATGGGGCCATGGGCACACCAAGAAGACCCCAGGCCTCTGTGCTTTCCTAGAGATGAAAATGAACATCCAGTGGCATCTACAAAGCATCTACTAAGCGTGGGTATTTTCATATACCACCATTGCCTTCACTTTTCTACACATTAGCTCCTTTCTGCAAATGAAGACTTGGGTCAGAGAGCTTCCCACTGGCTCATTTAAGTTCAGCAAACACCAGAAATGTGCAACTCTCTACTGAGGTTCCAGGCTCAGGGAAAGGCAGAAATGTCCTTGCTCAGGTCTTAAGAGGAGGATGTCTTCCAATATGAGACCCCCCCTGACAGCACCAATGGACTGAGGGAGAATGAAAAATGCACTTGTTTCCACAGAAAGCTCTGACAGCTGCCCCAATACTGTAAGGCAGTAAGGCAAGGCAGTAGGCTGGAAGTTCCGCCACTGCCAACTGACTGCCTTTCCATTTCTCAGTTCATTAAACTCAGAAAACTCCAAGCATTCACAAGACTTTGATGGTGGTAAAATGGCTTCCATAGCTATCATACCCCACCCTCGTCTCTTCTAAGAGAAGTGTTACCCCAGGTGCAAATCCAAGGGCTCAAATTTACTAGGAAAGAAAGGATGCTTAAGACTTCAGAGGTGGATGACAGCCTCACATCCTAGGTGAGAAGAAGTGTCAGAGAGGCCAATGTCTTGGGCATTGATGGGTGTTGTCCTGAAAATGCCAAGTTTCTCACAACCACACATTTCTTGCTCCACTCCCACAAGGTGTCGGTGCTCAAGGGGTATAAGATGCCCCTTATAGGCCAATGCTTGCAACTTCTTCTCTGGTCCATCTTTCAAGCATACTATAGTGAATTAGTTGTAAAACTCATGATCATCATAGAACCCTGGATCACATACCACCAGCATCTCCCATCATCTCTAGCCTCTCTCTCATCTGCTGGTTCCTCAGAACCTTTCATAAATTGCCTTGGCCTTCCCAAACACACAGACTTTGTTTTATTATTATACTATTGTTGCACTGGGGAGTACATTGCAACATTTACAAAAGTTCTTACAATATATCATAGTTGAATGCACCCCCTCTATCATTCTCCTGTATCTCCCCCACCCCCTATTCCTGGGATAGTTTCAACAGGTCTCAGTTTCCTATTTTCATACATGAGTACATAATATTTCCTCTACATTCACCTTCCTACACCCTTTCATTATTGCTTCCCCCTCCCACTGGTACCAAATCCCAGACAGGACCTGTTTTACTTTCTTGTCCTCTGTTTTTTAAAAAAAGGCACTTTTGTTTGTTTAAGATAGCTACACAGAGAGTTTCATTGTGACATTTCCATGAATATAGGTGTATTATAACCCAAATTGAGTCATCCTCTCTATTTTTCTCTTTTCTACCTTAGTCCCCTTTTCATGGTGATTTCAACAAGTTTAAAAATTCTATATTCATTCTTGTATGGAAAGCACATCAACCATATTCACCTTCTTGACTTCCTTCTTTTATCCTCCCTCTCTCGTAGTGACTTCCCTAGCGTGATGTGTTTTTCTTTATATTGCTTATATTTGTATTACCAAACACACAGAACTTGTGTTCCTTCCTCCGAATGCCTGCTGTCCCAGTCAGGCTTCTCTCTTTAGAAATTTCTGGGTGCATATACCATTTCTGGGTTAGCATGGATGAATCCTCTGTCCATGCAAGGCTTCCCTTGACCCAAGTAGAGTCCTGTGGGACTGTCCCTCCAGCCGGAGCTCAGAATGGCTCCTCTGCAGAGCCTTCTCAGACATGTCAGCCCACAGTGACTTCTCCTTCCTCACACTTCTTTTACATTATTTTCTGCCCTGTATAATTAGCACCTGATGCTATGCTGTCTTCTTTTCTAATTATCTGTACCAAGTAATGTACTCCTTAAAAATATCCAGAGAAAATACTCATCTGTAAATTCTTGCCTTGTGCATCTGCTTGGCTTCCTCACCCAGAGTGAAAAATCCAAGCCTTCTTCATGTCACCCACAGCTCCACTTGGATTTAAGTATGTAGCTAGCATTCAATAAATGCTTATATTAAAATACTTAATGAATTATTTATTCTTTCTTGGCATGGATATACTTATTTTTTCTAATTTTGAAAATAGAAGAAATGGATTTTCTGCTAAATTTATAATACCAATTCAAATAATAATTTGAATTATTGTAAAAAAAAAATGGATACAGAGCAATTTTTATGCATAGAGACCAGGTGAGATGGGCATAACCTATCAGGGGACATTTCAGGACGCTAGCCAGAGCCATATGGCTCTGCTCTGTCTCCTCTGTGTTCTGAAATTCTAGAAATTAAGTTTATTCCTTCAACAAACATTTCTGAGGCATCTACTAGATTCATTAACCCTGGATGAATATTTGACTTTCAGAAAAATATCTGAACTCCCCACTCAGAGATCTTCATTCAATTATTTGGAAGTAAAGCCTGGGAAGATACATTGAAAGTTCTCCTAGTGATTCTAAGTTACAATCTCTGTGAAGAACCATTGATCTACTATATGAAGTGTTATGTTAAAGACTGAAAATGCCTAGAAAATACCAAAGAAGACTTGAGCATCTTGTGATCTAGTGAGGGAGAGGGATGGGAAAGGTCAAGGTTGAAGGCACTAAGGGTGGTGCTGGATTCAGGGAAGCTCCCATAGGTGAACCCCAAACCTTACCTGGAAGCTGATGGAGTAGGGATTAATCATTCAGATGAAAGGGGAAGAGGTTCCCTAAGAATGGGCCCAGCATTAGGTGAGAGGCACTGAAGTAGGCCTGATTAGTGGGTTCTGACACTACCCTTCCATGTTGGCTTGTGAACCCTAACATGTGAACCTTCTTCCCAAACCCCCAACATGTTTAATTTCCCATCTACCAAATGACTAATTTTAAAGGAAGCTGGAGGAAGCTGGAAGGACAGATTCCCCATGTGGGAGCTTAGAATTTAAGAAGGTATTTGGGGGAGCCAAATAAATGATGGCAACTTAAAAAACAAAGCAAAGTAGTCTACTTTGGGACCTGCAGAAAAGAAAGAAAAGAAGTTATAACCTCCAGCCAGGGCCTTCCATGGTTGGAGCACTCACTCATGAGGTGACCATTACTTCACTAAAGCAAGCTTGCACATCTCAGATGCCAGGTTTCTTTCCAGAGTGACTGGTGCTCATTGGGGACAGTGCTGAGAATGAAGGAAAGGGTGGAGACAGGAGGCAGGAGAATCTTTCTTTGACAAACACAGTCTCCATCTAGCAACCAGAGCAGGTTGACAGTGGAGCCCATTTGTCAGGACAGGCTTTCCCACATGCAGAGTTCCACATATGACAAGCCTGGCTTCCAAGGACATGGAAGTCCCTCCTGGGGAGAACATGATCGGCCAGCACACCTGCGTCTCTCATGCTTCCTCACACTCACACATACACCTTACACACACACACACACACACACACACACAGGACTCTGAAGGACAGCTGATAGAAATTACCACAAAGAGAGAGAGGGGGGAGGGAAAGAGGTACAGAAAGAGAGAGAGAGCAAGACAGAGAGAGAAGGGAGGAAGGGAATGACAGAGGAGAGAAAGACAGAGGGGAGCAGGGAAGGAAAGGAAGAGATGGATGGGGGGGAGAGAGAGAGAGAGAGAGAAGAGTGTTAATTCAGACAAGAGAGGTTTGATGGGAAAAGACAAAGGAAGCACAGATCTGGGAGAAGTTAGAATTACCATCTGGCTGTGCAGCCAGTATACACACTCACCTCCCTGCTCTGATAATCCCTCTGTAGGCAAGACCAAGACGACAAATGATATTACTGTGAAGGTCTCTGCTATTAGCTTGCTGTGTACCCTCAAGCAAGTCTTCATCTCTCTGGGCCTCTGCTTCCCATTTTTGCAATGAGGAAGCTGGACTGTGAGTATCTGGAGAGTCCCTTCCCTGTCTATAAATTCAGAATATAAACCCAGTTTCTGCACCCCTGCTGGAGCCCACACGAGTGAGCAGGCACACCTGGCTAGCTGCCCTCAGGTCCCTCTGACCCATGATCCCTCCCTGTCCTTTCACTGTAGCTAATATCATGCATGAGTTACTGCACGGCAGCTCCATTACCAGCCAACAGCAACTGTGCTGATGAGAAAAAAATAAATGTAAGCACCTAATCTGACTGTGCTGATTTATAGCTCAAGACCACCAGAACCCCTCCCTCCTTTTCCTTCCCTGGGAGCGTTCTTGTTCACTAATGTGTGCAGCCATGCTCTTTGCACTAGGTATGTAGGCCTCACTTCTGTCCCCTAGAGGGTTTCTGGTGGAAGAACAAAACCTCTTCCCAACCCGAAGCAGGAGCCTTAGAGATGACCTTGCATGGCTCCCCAAATAAATTTCAACACCATACTTCCAGTACGGTCATGGCCTTATCTAACCGAGGCTAAAGACCATTAGCATTCAGTGGCATTGTCTTGCATCTTCTCCATCACCAATATCACTGGCCTATTAGCAGGAAGTCTCAGCCCTCGATGAAGCTTCTAAACTCAGAGGTCTGCTATTCTTCATCACCGTGCCCCAGAGGAACAAGGTAAGGACAGAGTGGGCATCTCTGGCTTACAGAAGACCTCCTTCTCCATATGGCCTGATCCAGCAGACTGGGAATATGGACAGAGAGGGAACTATCAGAAGAGTGGCAGCCTCTGCTGGTCTTGTCACAAAAGTCACCCCCATGAGGTCATGAGGTCTTAAGGGTTCCCAGCGAGGGCAAAGTCTGACTTCTTTCTCAGCTATCACATTCTATCAGTCCATCCTGGGAATATCATACTTGGTGGCACTGGAAGGGTCACAACATTGTGCCCAGCAGTGTATTCAAGACAGGGACTGCCTCTTGCCATCCTACTTACATCCAACTTTGAGCTGGTGTCCATGAAGCAGACAGAAGACCTGGTGAAGATGAGCCCATGTGGCAGGATGATTACTGGTGAGGAGGACAGACTGTGGAATGCACACACTGGATACCAGTTAGAGGAGAAAATGATAAAGCACTGATCATGGCCCTGGTCCTCACTTGGGGCTAGAATAGGACAAAGGTAGCCTAAACCTAGGGACAACTTAGCACAGAGAGGTCCTTTCCAGCTGCTTCCCTAGGACAGACCAGCCTTTTCAGCTCCAAGGTCTGGGACTCAACTGGGATGTCCACACCCCCATGTGTAAAGCCCAGTCACAGAACTATTGCAAGCAGGAGAAACCTGATTTCAGCACAGGATGCCTGTGGTCTGATGTTCAGCCAGGTGGGGGGCCCATGGGGAACAAAGCAGAGTGGGGGTACATCCATCTGAGGAATAGGGACACTTGTGCTCTCTAGGTTCTATCTTATCTGCTTTCCAGCACTTGCCAAGAATAGGTGTGAAACCAACTGCCCAAGATCCAGAAGTACAAGAAGAATAAGTGGAACAGACACAGAAGTAGGACAGGCCTGCGGAGCATCTGGATAGGATCCGTCTCCATCCTAGGTGCAGGGATGCTGCTTTGTTTGAGGTCTCTGCTCCAGAGGCCCGAATGGAGATGCACAGTCTCATAATGAAACATCTGTCTCTCTTCTCCTTTCCCTTCCCCCAACTCATCCAATTACCACATCTCACATTATCCATCATCTCATCTTTGTGGCAGCCAGAATCAAAGAGCAAACGGGGAAATTAATAATAATTGTGGTGTCACGGAGCAGGATGCAATCAGAATTCAGCATGGAAGAAAATACAAATACAAACAAACCATATTTATTCTTCTGAAAGATTGCTCAATTCTCAGTTCCCCCTCCCCCAAGAGCTGTCAATAGATGATAGAGCTCAGGAAAGGGATGAATCAGCGCTAATGCAGGGATTAGGAAGTGATTCTTCAGCCCCAGTCAGCTCTTGGTCCACCACAGAGAGCACTCTAATTGAAATTAGAGCAGGGATTTGGGAGGCTCTGAAGAGACAACCAAAATCCATCAGGGCCCAAGTGGGAAGTTATGGGAAGGGACGTCTCTTTATTTCACTGGTTAGCACATGAACTCTGAAAAGATAAAACGAAAAAAACAGAAGCATCAGTCCTGGAAAAGCCAAGGAAAGAGGTAACTCTCCCATCCTTAGTCTTTTGGGGTCTAATAAACGCATCACAAGATCCCCAGTCTGCCCTCTAGGTCATTTGGAAATCAAGCTGTGCTATTCCCTTATGTGAAGCCTCAAGCCTGGAAGCATCGCTAAATGAGAATATGCATCCACCTACAAATACAGACAACCCAATGCCCATGTTAATGAGGGGAGCGTCGGCACAGGGCATATAAAATAGCAGCATATTTAAAGCAAGAATAATTATTTTTGGCTTTGATGTGCATTATACATCCATATACATATCCGATTGCTCTCTTTCCTTCCTGACATTTTTTTTTCAGTGAGGCTAAAGGCATTTGCTTCCTGTCAGCTTCTGCTCCCAGCCACATTTAGAGGTGGTCCCTGCTGTCAGGCATAGTTCCCACAGACCACGTGGATGTCAAGGTCTGGAACGAGGCCTGCCTGGGCTGAAGACCTTCCTTCAGCTTTTACTCTTGGTGGACTTTGGACATTTGGCTTAACCTCCTTGAGTCTTTGTAGTATTGTACTCTTCAGAGGTCTTTTCTGAATACATGAGGCACTGTGGGGTAGTGCTTGGCACAGGGTATAAGCTCAATAGATGCAGCCACCAGTAACCTATGCAAAGTCCGATCCCTTTGTGGCCAGGCTCAATGTGCTGTTTCCTTCAAAGACAATAGAATTTCAGAGGAAAAGGATATGGCATAGTAAAGGGGGAAGGAGGTGTGTGGTTACACCCATGTAATATAGTGACATTTCCTTACAAATCCTGGTGAGATACGGCTTCTCTCACAAGTGTCATATTCACATCACCTTTACTGTGAAATGTGATTCCTTTACTGTAAAGTGTTTTGCCACCACCACCCACTAAGCAAAACTCAAGGTCCTGCTATCTGGAGTTTTTGCCTGTGCATAGTAGTCTCTTGGGAGAGTGCTGAGGTCCCCCCTAAACTGCTTTTCTTGTTCTGAGAAGCCTAACTATTTCTGGTGTGTAATACCTCTCCTTCTGCCACATAGCTAATGGAAACAAGGAGCTGGGCACAATACCTGCCACATAGGAGGTGTTCGACAGATGGCAAGCCCACATTTCATGCATGATGAGTCTAGAACAGGTGCTCCCATGCATATATCCACAGGAAGTGCTGGAACTTCCTTTCCTCCAGGCCAAGGCAGTAACTGCTTTAGGAGTAGGCGAGGTTTAAAATGAATTGCTCTGTGGTTGTTCGGAGATGCCTAATGGGAGTCTTGTAAATTCACATCATCCAGCAAGTCACACCTTCTCTTAATTCCCCTTCAACAGCCTAGATGGGCAGTTGCTGGAGATCTTCCCTAACTCCAGTCTGATTGGATGGTCTAGAAGGTGACTGACACTGCCTGAAACTCTGTTATAAACAAATAAATTTCCTAAACCAGAACATGACTATCTGTACTCCTGTTACTGACTCTCTGCATTGGATTGGACTTCTGTGATTTTTAAAGTCACCACAATTGCCTGAATTTGCCACTTCCCATGATACAATTAGACTGTTGAGTGTGAAGTGACTTTTAGCTTGGGTTCTTGCTGATACTGGGCCCTATTTAAATTACTACAGGCTTCCTGGGGATACTCCAGATAACAGTAAACATAGAGGCCCCAAAGTATTAGACATCGCAAGTCATAAGCTACATTAAACACTATGGACCATAGATACTTGGCATTCGCCATGTGTACATGTAGGGCCTAGAATTGACTTGACTATAAACCCTGAATCACAGAGGCATTTATGACTAGAGGAAGGCTCAGGGGTGGGGTGGGGGGAATGTGAGATGCAAGAGCTATGGGGAGGTTGCAAGCATTTGCTTCAATCAGCTCCAGGGGCTCTGGATTTCAAAGGCAAAGGAAAGGGAGGTGAATATATGTCTAGATGGGATAGATGAATCAAATCTCTTTATACGGAAAATTAATTTGTTTAAAAAATATACTATTTCTGTTTACAATTTGTACTGATATTCAAAGAAGAGAAAAGAGCAAAGTTGATCCCAGAACTCTGAGAATGCTGCTTGGAAGTTGGAGAAGGAAAGAAAAGTGAATTTTGGAAGATGGCAAACAGCTGGGAGGAATGAAAATAGAGACCAAAGTCTGTTTCCCAACAGGAATTCTTAAAACTAGAGAACTGGGTAATCTACTGTAGGGTTGAGCAGGATCTAGAAAGTTATGCTGGAATGCTAAGTATTTAAGTACAGGTAATTCTATATGCTCACACCACCAAATTGGAGGTGCTTAGGGTAAAGGTGGGAATCTCTTAAGTGTAAGATAGCTCTCTGCTCACAAGGCTTGAGGAGCTGGGCTAAGAAGTGTGCTGTTTTAAAACTGAATTTTTGAAAGCTGAGAATTGTTGAAAAACAGGGGTGATCTGCAGAAATTGCTTGGAAGTTTTAGCTTGTGAAACTGGTCAATTTAGAATAAGGGTTGGAAAAAGTCTTCCACAAGCAGTCAGTGAGTAACTGTTTAGGCTTTTTGGATCACAATTACTCTCATTGGTTCTGTGAAGAAGAAGCAGTCATGAACGGAAAGTCAATGAATGAATATAGTCAGGCTCAAATAAAACTTTAGTTAGTAAAAAGAAATGGTAGACTGCATTTGACCTGAGTTTGCTAACCCCTGATCTAGAAGAAAAAAAAAATAATTGTGTTCGTAATAATATATATGGTATCCCCCAAAAGCAAATTCAGATGGATAGAGTTTAAAACTCTCATCTTGCAAGAATTATTTATATCCGCCAGGTCCATCATTTGGAAAAACTAGGCAAGTCAAATGTTTCCTTGTCATTTATATTATTGCATTTCTTAACACTTCCATCGCTCTCCATCCTACTCCCACACTCAGGGACTGATTACCATATGCCATCCCTGCTGGCATATTGGGGATCAGCTCCTCCATCATGCCCACGAAGGCACAGACAGCCTCTGGGACATCAGAGAAGCCTAATTCGAGCAACGCTATGGCAGGTTTGAGATAGTTCCCTCTCCGCTTCCTCACTTCATGTCCTCCTTGAGAAAAGTTTCTTTATTCATTTACTCACTTGATAACGTTTAGTACTTTCCAAAGTGACCATTGAGAACCTCTGGAACCTCAAAATCCAAATGCAGAAACGTTTTGGTGGGTGTGGTTAATTTAAATGCTGAGACTCTTGTACTGCTCCATAGGCACCCTTAGGGTAACAGTGTACTGTGCCAAAACAAACATGCCAGAGGATAAATACATTGCAGCTTCAGAAGCATAAATTACATGCGAATAATTCTGGAAGAAAGTTAATTATTATAAGTAATTTAAATCATTTTACATTAACACATGGCCATAAAAGGATTATAATATAAATAGCATATATTAATAATCAATTTGGATTTTGTGAGCTTGTTTTTGACTAGATTGTGCTGTGACTTCAGATTAAAATATCTATTTATGTATGCGTGTATGTATGTATTTATTTTATTTACTTACTTATTTAGAGAGTCACTCACTGTGTAGCCCAGGCTGGCCTGGAATTATCTGTATAGTTCTGGCTCACAATACTTATGCCTCAATCTCCTGAGCACTGGAACTACAGGCATGTGCCACCATATCCAGATACCTGTTAGTTATCTATTGCTGTATTATAAATTACCCAAAAATGTAGCAGCTCAATCCCATAAACAGTCATTAGCTCACAGTTTCTCTGGTTCATGAGCCAGGAAGCAGCTTAGTTAAGTACCTCTGGCTCCAAATCTCATGAAGTTTCAGCCAAAGCATCACATGGAGCTACAGTTTCATCTGAAAGCTCAAGTGGGGGTTGAGGGGTTCTTCCAAGCCCATTCACATGGAGTTTGCAGATCTTTGTTTCTTGTCACGTGAATTTCTCTTGATGGAAGCTAAATTTTTCCAAAGTGAGTGATCCAGGAGAGACTGGTAAAGAGAGTCCAAGATGGAAGTCACAATTCTTCTATCACATAATCTTGGAAGTGAGTTTCCATTGTTTCTGCTGTAATCTACTCATTAAAAGTGACTCAGGAAGTTGAGCCACACTTAGGAGGTGGGATCACATGGGCATGATAATATTAAAGGTCACCTACCATAACACCTGTGCATTGATGGTTCCTATGTGTACCTCTCTATCCCTAGACATGTCCCTTGAGTTCCAGACTCAGGCACTGACTGCCTTCAGGAAAATCCAACATTGGATGATTCACAGGCATCTCAATCTCAGTATATTGCAAGGAATATGTCATGTTTTATTCTGTTATATGAATTATTTTCTCTTATTCCCCAAATATTTTATGATAGCAGTCCAAGTCCTAGCTGGAAACTAGGAAGGTAAACTTCATCTTTCACTGCCTTTTATTCTATTACAATATAATCAGTCTTCCTTCACGAATTTCATTGCTAAATAGTTTCAACCCATTTTGTTTCTTTCCAGTGCTTTATTTACTCAGTTGAAATGCTTGCTGTGTCACCTGGACTATGGCAGCAGATTTAGCTCATGAGTGCTAGTCCAAGGCACCCTGACCCAGAGGCACCATGTATAAGATGTTCTCAAGCTCTGAGGACAGAGATGGACATGGATAAGATTCTCACCAAGTGCTGAACTCTACCCTCAGTTGTAAATGTCATTGATGAGGATGATGACAATGACAGTGATGTTAACATGGATTAGTTTCACAACCTCTGTAATAAAATGCAAGGTTCAGTTTCCATTATGGATGCAAACAAGTTTTCTCTATCTACTGAGACTTTCAGCCCTTGTCAGAAACGCCAAAACCATGGGTTCCAATGGCAATGTCATCATCTCTGCTTCTGCACCTGGATGCTCAGTTAAAACTCAGTCCTCAAAATAAACTCTGTTGTGAATGAGGAAATCATCATGGTATAATTGGACTGCTGAAGAGCGTGGGCTGTCATTCCAATTGAACACTATTCTGAAGTTTCCCCGAAGAAACCCCACACCTAATCAATCACCTAATCAATGATTTCAACCATTGGAGTTGTACCTCCACGCAAGCCCTCTATGTACATTTTTTCCACTGTCTCCTGTAAGGACAGCCTTATTCCTCAGGAGTGAATATGCTGAGTTACCATCACCAGCCCTAGCACAGCAGAGAAAGCTATGTGGAGAAAGCTGTGAGACAGATACCATCACCCAGCAGCAGCAGCCAGCCCTACTCTTGCCTGTGAATTCTATGGACTTCCAAATGCAAAAAGGCAGTTGGTGCCTTAGGACAAATTTAGCTGTGGCTGGGCTACATCATGGATGGTTACTAGCATGAAAATTCATTCATATGAATTTGGAATATAATACCTGACACAAGATATATCGTGGCTGCCATGCTCCAATCCCAGATAAGAACACGGCAGTAACAGATGGAGGAACAAGGCACTTATCTTGTTAGTTGATGAATTTATCTTTTTTCCCTCTTCCCTACATATTCCATAGTGTTTAGTGAGTGGTGGTTTTTACTGTGCAGCATATGGAGAGTGAATTGATTTCTTTACTCCTGCCTTAATTCAATAAAAACCAGAGCAGAGGATAAACAGCTTGTTGTGTTAGATAAATTTCCAAACAGTCAAGGAAATGTCAAACTACCTCTTCTTTTTTAAGGTTGGAATTTTAGTTCTGGGAAGCATTTTTTCCTCAGCAGGAATAGAAAGGAGAGGACCCTGTGTGATTAGGATAATGGTATATTCGTGGCACATCCTGGGTCTTGCCTTTGGACATCATCAGCTCATTCTGATAAGGCCAAAGAGAACTGTGTTTACTCTGGGGAAAGGAGGAAAAGTTTGTGATCAAAATAATCCCAGACATGACTCATTATAGTGGCCTGAGAACATGTTCACTTCTACTTCCTCCAGATATTCCTCTAAAAGAACAGTAGAGGAAAAAATCCATATAGACAAAATGAAAGAAAACGTCATCAGATGAAAGATGCTGGCAGAATTGTACAGGCTGGAGAGCAGACAAATGGATAGTAACAGTCAGGAGCAAGGGAAGGCTGTCAGAAGAAGCAAGTGCATTCAGGCTGCAAACCCCCAGACAGACTCTTAAGTCTGTCCATGCTTTTACAGAGACAGAGGTAAAGCAGAGCAAAAAAAAAAAAAACCCAAGATGACTGTTGGAAGTTATCTATGAGGAAAAGATCTCTTGGCCAAATCCATTTCCAGATAGGGGGACCAAACTATCATCCTAGGAAAACAGGGGTTTGGGGAGGTTATGCTCTATAGCACTGATTTTTAAAGACCAGCAGCAGCAGCATCACCTGGAAACTTGTTAAAGATGCAAATTCATTCTGAACTCTGGGGTGGGAGTGGGCAGCAGGTGGGTTTTCTCAAGCTCTCCAGGGGATGCTGATGTGTGCTCAAAGGTAAAAACTACTAGGGAACAAATCCCAGTAGTGTCAGAGAGGAGGACTTGAGCAGATTGTCAGGGTTTTCTCTGAAAAAGACATGCACAAAAGTAGAGCAAAAATTATTGAAATTTGAGGACTCACCAACAGAATGTCTGACTTTTCACCCAACTAAAATGAACCCCCACACATACCATGCTCACATAGAGTGCTTCCAAAATGCTTCTTAGCAGCTCTCTAAGGAAAAACAAACAGGAACCAGAAAATAATGAAGAACTCTTAGAAATTAAAAACATGATAGCTGACAAAAAGTTAAAGGATATTAATTTTAAACATAGGATGATAAAGTTGAAGTCTCCTAGAAAATAGAACAAAGAGACAGAAAATAGCAATGAGAGAATATGACACCAATTTAATTTAATTTTTTCCAAAACCAAAAAGAGCATATTAGTCAGAATTTTCATTACTGCAACCAAACCCCTGGCAGAAACAACATAAAGGAAGAAAGATTTAATTTGGTTCTTGGGTTCAGAGAGTTCAGTTCATGGTTGCTTGTCCTCATGCACTTGGGCAGAACATCATGGTGGCAGGAACATGGGATAGAGGAGGTTCTTCACCTCATGGTAAAGAGGAAGATGGAAAGGAAGAGGGAGAGAAAAAGGGAGAGAGAGAGACCAAATAAACAATCTTCAAAATTCTGTCCCCAGTGACCTAGTTTATCCAGCTAGACTCCATCTTGACAAAGTTTCTACCATCTCCAGAAATAGCATCACCAGCTGGGGACCTGCATTTAACCCATGAGCCTGTGGGGACACTGCAAATTCAAATCATAACAAAGAAAGGAAAGAAAGAGGAGGAAATTAAATAAAAAGCAAATGATAAGCTTTCCAAACTGATTGAAAGGGAATTCATCAAGTATGTAGAAGAAGATGTTAAATGGAAATATGCCAAGGTATTGTATATATGTAAGGAAATTCCAACATACCAGAGATGAAACGAATTGTTAAAAACTTCTCAGAGGAAAATATATAGAGATCACATAAAAGAAGCAAAATCAAAGTTGTACATGTCTGAACAGACACCATAAAGTTTAAAAATGATAAGGACGTTCCAAAGAAAAAAACATTTTGTGGTGAGAATTCTATACCTAACAAAATTATCATGTGTGAAGAAAGATATACAATAGTCTTTATCATGCAACTTAGCTAGATTTTCCTCAGGAGGTAACCAAAAAGCATACTTTTGAAAAAACACAGGAGAAATTAAAGAAATCAAAATAAAATGAAATCACAGGGCCTTGGAAACAAAGGTTCCAAAATGGGAGAGAGGCTGGGAAAATTGTGAAGGGAAATCAGATGGCAGCCATGAAACAGGCCTACATAGTAACTAGCTCATGTGGAACAGGTTGGCCAGAGTTCTAGAAAAAAGACCTTAGGTTCAGCCCTCACAGCAATGATCGAAACTGCTAAGTAGCTGAGATCTAAAACTCAGAGAAACTCTTTTATAGTATAATGGGAAGAGTTTTGGGGGAAAAGGCATATATACACAGAAAAATAATTAGCTCCAGCAAAAATAGGTTGTATAGGAAAATAAACCTCATTGCAATTCACTTTGCTTGATTTACAATAAATTTAAACATTGGCTATTGGTTTAACCAACAACTGTGAAGTAAAACTACATATTGGGAAAAGGGGAGAAGTAAATGTGGCTCTTCTGTTGCAGATGTGCATTTAGAATAGCTTTACATTATATTATTTAGAAATCTGGAGGTAAGTATCCAGAGCTGAAAATGGCTGCCTTTGGAAAATGGATTCTCAGATCAGAAGAATAAAGATGATTGTCTTTTAAAAATTGTACTTTTAGTACTATTGATAATTAATTATTTTCATAAAAATTAACACTCTCTTTTAAAGAGCAGACTTAAGGTCCTCTGACCCTTGGTCGTAATTCTGTGTTCCAGGTATCCTAGTTACATGGACTTCAACAATTCATTGACTGCTTTTAGCTAGGCAGGATTTGTCTGTCATCTTGGTATCTATCACTTCCTTAAAGATGTCTTTCCTGACATCTTCCAATGTAATGATCTTTTGCTGGTTTGTGTCTCAGAAACTTATTCTTCTTCAGAATGCTCATCACAGTTTGTAAATGAGATGATTATCTGTTTACTGTCTCCACCACTAGACTGTCCAGTCCATGAAGGGATGGGTCTTGATTTGTTGACCACTACTCATACAGTGCTAACAAAGAGTACGGAAGGAACCACCTGCCTACCTCTGAGCTCATCCTCAGGACTTTCTTCCTACAACATCAACAATGGTAGTTCTCACCTGAGAGGATTTTAGTGCTCTCCCACTAGGTTGACTATCTTGTTATTAGCAGTAAGAATTCACAGTGGATAAGACAGGGATCTTGGAAGTGTAGAAAGCTCAATCTTCCTTCGATTGTAGGTAGATCAAAACTCCCCTGCATGCATTAAATATTTTAAGCCCTCAGACTCATTTGAATTTGATTGATTCTTAATCATTAACTATAAGAATGTTTCTTCCTTGAAATGTTATTTTGTAGATAACTTTTATCATTCCTCCCTCCACCAGTAAAAACAGGAAAGTTTGGGTGTGGTGGAGAGTTGTCAGGTTGGGAATAGTGGGGACAGGCAGGTGTAGGGAAAAATATAGTTGTAGGGGTGGGAGGATATGGGAGAATTGTGGTAGAGAGCGGTTTTATGCTGGACTCTGGCCTCCTCAGGGTTCTGCTTACTGTTTGGAAACTCCTTGGGAGGCTGGAATAGTGGGGGCAAGAAAACTTTCCCCTAGTGACTGATATACCAGAAGATTCTCACTTGGATCCAAGCTGTGTGTAACCTGTAGAAAGTCACCCATTCATCTGAGAAATGAACATAGAAGCCAAAACCAGATCTCAGGGTAGTTGTGACTATCAAATTAACTACTTCCCTAATTAATGAGTGGACATGATAGACTAGCTAAGAGTGTGGGAACTGGAGATGGTTCGTGGGTGGAGGTTGAGGATGGTATATGAGCACCAGTCTCTCTGACCCCAGCTCCTGGTCTGAGTGGGGAGGCAGGGGACCAGGTCATTGGCCTGGGGACTCTGTTTATCCTAAGCTGTGGAGGTGGAGCTCTGCCTAGTGGTTTTGGCATCTTAGGTATGTTCTTAGTTCTTTTATCTTATCTGCCTGTCTTCTCATCCATTCCTCTACTACCCCCGACACAAATATAAGAGTGAAAATATGAGGGTTATATTTGGCTAGGAAGGAAACATCAAGGGCTAGCGTCTTGACCAGGACAGCAGCCTTCCCAACGTTGAGTGTGTTCCCCCCAGGCATCCCTTTTGCTTTTCTTTCCTCAACCACTGCCTGCAAGATCTCCAAATCAGAGACCCACATACCTGGGGAGCGATTCGCATCAGGAAAGCTGAAATCCTGAGCTTAGCTTAGGGGTGGCTATAAAAACAGACAGGTACCACTGATAAACAGCAAAAGGCAAGCATAAGAAGACTGTGGGGATTTTTGCAGGCCTCTGCAACACTCAGCACTGAGCGGGCTGCAAATCAAGCTAATATGAATCACCATAGCCTATCTCCCTGCAGCTCACAGGAGACTGCAGTGCCTGGGGTAAGGGTGGGAGGGAGGGAAAAGCACAGTGGTTTGAAAAATACTGAATAGGATCAGCAACAGGTGTGGGGGGCCAGTAGAGAGACAGGCTATTAGGTGGCAGCCTACAGGACCCTGCTGGGAGATTGCATTCTGAGGAAGCAGGTTGTTCAGGATGTATGGCCCAGAGAGGCTGCTGTCACCCTGCAGGGAGAACTTCTAATAGAGGAAAATGGGCATGGCCCACAGTGGGGTGCAAGGGACCTGTCAACTCCATTTGAGCACCAGGATAAGGTGCTCAGGACAGGCATCAGGGCTTAGGAAGAACAATTTAGTCCGATGAACATGATATGTGACTTTTAGGTTGAACTTGCCATTTCCCTTCTGTGTAATCAGTCTGGATCTCTGCTCACTGTCATTCTTAAATTGTTCAAGGCTTCCTCTCATTTTCCTGACCACAGCTGTACGCTCTGCAGTGTGGCCTGGGAGAAAAACCTGTGGCTTCCAGTCCTTACGCTACTATTAATGGAGCAGCCCACAAGAGGCAAGTACACTTGTCTGCCTGAGTCTGGGTGTCTTGTTGATTTAAAGGTCTACACACCTTCCTATCCTAGGCTTCCCACTGCTTGTTTAATCCGGACTGCTCCTCACAACCATCCATTCCCACCCCATTCCTTGCACTTTTTTTTATGGATAACTCCTTATTTTTATACTTCAATAACATTTCCTTAAAGAAGCTGATCCCTCACACACACTTGGAGACCCTTATGGGTTCTCCTAGCACATTGTATTTTGCTTTTATTACAATTATTGCAATTTTAATTAAATAATTCCTTATAGCTGAGTCCTGCCAGTCTGTAGTTGCTATGCGTGACTTGTGGGGCACTGCAGCTGCATTCCCAGCACCAGGCATAGTGAGAGGCCCTCCGTAGTACGTATTTAATGAATGAAGGAAAGCTAGAAAATATCTCTCAAGCATGACTTAGAGGCTCCAGCTATCTTGGTGTCAGCAGGATAGTGATCAAGATACGGTTCCTGTCCTTAAGAAGCTCAAATATTATTTGGGACAGACTAAGAAATAAATCAACAAATGCAATGGCAGTGCACCATGGGACCCATCAGAGGGAAATGCAAGCTATTTCAGGAGACCAGGAGAAGTTTATGGCATGAATTCATAATTGCATTATAAATCCTACTGAATATGGACATTACTGCAATACCATGCAAATAGGAAACCCTGATGATATGGAGACTAGGGAAAATGCATTCTTAATCATTTGTTTACCTGAGAGACCCATAGGTCAATGTGCTCAAAGTATGGAAACACAAGAGATGTTGATCTAAGTGGCTTTCTGTTCGCCAATATTTCCATTTATGTCAATATTCCTACACAGTGTTATAGTAACTTATTTTTGAGTCACTTCGTGTTTTTATTATTCATACTTCTCCATAATCATCATGAGCATTTGCACCACTGATGATTACTCTGAAAAGTAATGGCATCCAAATCTGGGCTCACAAATGGCTCTGAAAGGTTAAGACATTCAGCGAATGCTTACAACCTTGTAGTCTAGGTCTCTCATCCTTATTTACAAAGAGAAACCTGAGGCTTGGCAGAGTGCTGGCTCAGGGTCTGCTCATCTCTCCTGGCTCTTTGCGTGCCCTTCTTATTTGGCCATCTCTCCATCGTGTCTTAGGAAATCAACACCTTCATTTTCAGAGGCCCTCTTAACTGCCTGCCTCTCAGGTACTTAGAAATCAGGCACAGAGTACTACCTGCTCTGGGTTTCCTATTGGGACTTTTTGACAGAAACATATACAGTAGTGCCCCCTTGTCCCCAGTTTCACCTTCTAAGGTTTCAGTTAGCTTCCAGCAGCCACGATCCATGGTTATTAAATGGTAAATTCCAGAAATAAACAATTAATAAATTTTAAATTGCCTGATGTTCTATAGCATAAAGAAATCTTGCAATGTCTCACACCAGGACATGAATCCTTTTGTCAAGTGTATCCATGCTGTTTATGCTACCCACCCACTAGTCACATAGTAACTTTTGTTATCAGAACAACTGTGGCAGTGTCACAGTGCTTGCCTTTCACCAAACCTTATGTGGTAGCTTGATTCAATGTCACAAAGCCTATTCTATTCACCTGACATCATCTCATTACATGGGCATTGTATCATTTCGTATCAGCCCAAGAAGAAAAAGAATGAATATAGTAAATAAGATATTTTGAGAGAGACCACATATACAACTTTTATTATAGTGTATTATTATAATTGTTCTATTTTATTAGAGCTACTGTTAATCTCTTATTGTACTTAATTTGTAAATTAAACTTCATAAATATGTATGTGTATATATATATATATGATACAACAGTATAGTGTTCGGTATCATCCTATGTTTTGTGCATCCACTAGAGGTCTTAGAATGTATCTTTTTTGTGGATAAGGGGGACTATTGTATAACTTCATGATTTACCTATAAAAGAATTTATTCTCAATCCAAGTATTTGTTTAGTCATTGGATCAAGATGCATTAAGGTTTTACTGTGAGTTAGAAATTGTGCTAAAGTGTAGGAGACTTAAAGAATTAATTTTTATCTGCTCTTTCTTCAAGTCTGGGAGTTGAGGACAGATGTGTCATTTCATAGTTAGATTCTTGCAGAGGAAATATATTATGAGAAATCCCAGGAGTAGGTAGCCAATCCATTTGAGAGAATAGAGACAACTTCACAAAGAAGCTAGCAAGCAAAACATACCTTGGAGGATGAGACACTGAAGGCCTCAAAGTGGGAAAGGCCTGACACAAGAATTTTTTATATACATAAAGGCATAGTGAATGCAATGCAAAGCCAAGGAACTGTAAAAGGGCCTATTGTGGTAGAAACTGGCCCCAAATTGATGGAGGTATAGGCCTAGAAATATAGGTGTGGCCAGCTTATGGAAACCTTCATGTGCTAAGTTAAGAAATTTGGACTTAAACCAAATAAGGAAATGGTCAGAGAGAAGAATAAAGGGCATATGACAAGTTGTAGCTTGGGCCACCAGGTGAATGAGATTCCATTGATCCCAATAACGACACCAGGAAAAGGAGGTTTGAGAAAATAGATTTTTTTGTACAGAACTTTAAAGAACTGTGAAATATTCAAGTGTGCATTTTTAATTGGGATCTGGAAATATGAACACAGATTATTGGGAAGAGGTATGATTAAAGATGTAAATTTAAGAGTCACTTGTGTAAAAATGAGAGTAGAAGCCATGAGAATAAAGAGATCACTCAGGATGCAGAAATGTGAAAGAGAGTCAAGGATGATACCTCAACAAAAATTGATGAGAGTTAACTCTTTTGGAGAAATGAAGAATAAACAAAAGTAGAGGAGGAGTAGAACAATGTGGTACTCTCAATGCCAAGGTTGGGATATACTTCAGGGAAAAAGTGGTCCATCTTGCCAACCCTCTGAAGAAATGTTGAAGAAACAATGAAAAGACTAGTCAATGGCAATGCCATGGTTGTCCTGGTGAAGGACATGCAATGCACTGAGAAATACACAAACACTAAAGAATTGGAGACCTACTTTGAAGAACTTAAGAGAAGTTAAATGGGAGTATGATCAGAGTATGGAGGTGCAAGCAGAATAGAGGTGATATCAAATCCTATTTACTGCTCAGTGATTTCAAGCCACGAAGCAGAAAAATTTCAGATTCTCCTGTCCTGTGAGTCCTTCTCTGCATGGTTTCCTGGAGACCACACAGCTCAAGGGGTCTCAGTATCTCATCATTGCTCCTAGATCTGAGAAGGTTAGCTAGGAAGCTGAACTTTTAAGACAATCTAACTCACCAACTAGATCTTTCTCAAGGTAAATGCCAAAAGATCTACATTTTTTAAAAGAATTCTAGATGTTCATTTGGCTCGCTTTGGGGAGTATGCTATGATCTCTCTAACAACTCTACAAAGAACAATTTAAAAATCCCTAAATTAGAAACCTTGACCTCTCAGGTGCTGGTCTTCTGCTTCAGGACTGGACACAGCAGTGGGAGTCTTGCCATATCTCAATTGCTTCCCAGATACAAGCTGAACTCAGAGAAAGCTACGTGTCTAGTTTATTCAAGGTCAACATCTTTCTCCTCTTGGGCAAGCCCCCAAACACCAGGCCTGCTGTCCTCCTCCCCCTTTACTTCTGAAGGTCAAAGGGGTAAAGACTAACTCCAGGGAAGATAATAGAGTGACAGCAGCTCATAAAAAGGAAATATAAGAATTTTGAGGTAAAGTGCTGGCGGCCAGATTAGGTGCTTCTGTTGATATGGTGAAGAGGAATGTTGACCCTGTGAACTCAATTTGCTCCACTGCTTTATGCTTAAGAAAATATTCCAGTTCTTCCTCTATCTTTTGTGCCCCAAGAAAGCCCAGTGGCCACAGCTCTCTGCAACCTGCCACCTGACTACTAATTCAGTCGTTGAACAAGGAGCCCAGTTCTAAAAAAAAAAAAAAAAAAAAAAAAAAAAGGAGCCCAGTTCTGACAGGTGGTCCTTCCGACAGGGGGAGAATGGATATCAGGGTCTCTGGCCTTTGAGTCCCAGCCTGGGCTGATTTCATTTCAGATTAAGAGCCACAGAAATGCAGCAATCGATAACTCAGCTCTTTTGTTTGCTTGTTTTTTCCAAGTCCCCAAAGAGATTAGATCTGATTTTGCAGACCTTTAGTAAATTTAATTGTTTTTTATTCACAGTTGCTCAATACAACTCCCCAGAAGCTAGAAGCAGACAAAAATCTTCCCTTGCATGCTGGGTTCCTCTTAGCTGAGAAGCCAGAGCTCCTCAGGTGTGCTGTAGAGAATGGGGTCATGTCATCATGGCACTACGCTGGCCTCTGTGGCTCTTCACTATGCACACACCCTTCTTACCAGCTTATGAGCTAGGATTTGTGTCCTCTGTACCCACAGCACCAACAGAGAAATGTGTGTGGAAATCAAGAGCTTGCATGCATGTTCGGTTCCCAGACTCTATCCTGACATTCAAATTATGGCCAGTAAGAGTCTTCAGGAAGGTTGTAAAGAATCTTAAGGAGCAGATTACCTCACGGCCAAATCAGGAAAAGGAGGAAAAGAACATGCTCCAGGTATCCTCAGGGCCCAGTGACATTTTCCAAGAGGTGACACTGACAGTCTACCAACAGCTATGGTCAAGGGTCACCAACTCCAGAGACTATCCCCATAACTATGAGCTTTGTGTGTCCCACCTAGTAAGAGTCCCAACTTCCCACATACCTCACTGTGTAGGAACTGGTTTCACTATTTCCCTGTCTTCCCCAACACACCACTATTGGCTGGGAAGAAAATAGTTGCAAAAAAAGAAACCCTACTGTTTCTTCCAAAGACGTTCTGAAAAATGCACTAAGCCATCAATAGAAACATCAAAGGAACTTTCACATCATGATCTCTACCATCCTAATCAACCCCTTCCCTAGCTCCTGCACAGAAAGCACACCTTAAACCCCATGGCTCAGCTTTACTTTTCTCTTTCAGAGGCTTTACTAAGACTATGTAGGAGAGTTGCTCTGCCTAAACTGGAAGAAGTGAACTAGGCTGTGTCTTATCGATAGATTGTATTAGTGATTTTGAACAGGAGCCTGTATTAGACCCTGGCTTCAGGGCAGCCTTTAGACTTTTTTCCACCTGGATTTCAAATTCCTTATCAAGTTGTAGGGTTGTTAATGTATATTATTTCCTTTAGTATCTTTGGGCCTTAACATAGAGAGCTATTGTTGATTGAAACCCCTGACCCAAACTAGGCCTAATGGCATATTAACTCTCAGCTATGGTAAACTTTTTGGAAGCTATATCCTTAGATTGTCAAAACCTTCCAAATAAATGCAAATTATTTCTCAATTTATTCTCCAAATAAACCAACCTCACAGATAAGAAAACTGCGTCCCCCAAAAGTTAAGTGACTTACCCATGTTATGAAGATGGGAGAGAAGATTAGAACTTCAACTATTAGGTTTTTCCCTTCTTACTCTAATGATACTGACAATAAAGCACACTTAAATTTGAGAAGATGAACACGTGAAGAAGGAGGTTAAAAAATTAAACAACTAAGCTATTGCAAACTAGACAGTAAATTATCAGGGTGCTCCTGCTGAGAAGACCATGCTGCTTGACAGGCCAATTAGAAACCTCAGGCATTTATCTGTAATGACTAGAGGAAGGTACATCACTCAGCTTGCCCACCTGCCAAATGGGTCTAAGTGATTCATTCATCCCCGAGAAGTTAAAAATTTGAACTGGCAAAGCCTTTGCAGGGCAGAGAAAGTAGAGGAGAGAGGCGGGCTCTCTCTCAGTGCAGTGTGAGTGGCTGTGCTCCTGACAGCCTCTACCCAGGCCTATATGCAAATACCTTAGCAGGACACCGGGATCCAATGGCTTTCCCATCTGCTATTTTCTCTTTTCCTCTTTCTTTCCTTAGGAAAAAAAAAAAAAAAAAGCAGAATTTCTTCCCCTTCTGCATTAGTGCTGGATGTAATGGTGCAAAGCATTTTTCATTTATCATCCTAACGCCAGTTAAAGGACCGCCTAATAATGTAATGCAGGAGGAAAGCCATTAGAGTTTATTTGCATGGCAGCTTGAAGCTCATTCTTCACTCAGGGTGTGAAGTGGGACTCAAATGGCAGGGCTACACTCCTAACCAGCTGGCCAGGTGGGAGCTTCATAGATCCTCTTCCTGGGGAGATCTGGAGGCATGGAAATGCCCCTCCTGTGAACTGAACTGCAGAGCCTGGCTGCTGACTTCCCTGGTGGAGCTCTGTCTGCACCTCCCTTCCTGAATGAGAGGTTGAAGGCACTACATTCTGATGGCAATTTAGACAGAGCCAGAAACTTTATTGCCTGAAAGTAAGTCTGGGTTGGCTGACCTCCAGTCAGCCTTCCATTTTTGTGGACTCTAAGTTGACATTGAAAGCACTCGTGGTCTCCAGGCTGCTTGCCTTTTCCTGACTGCTTCAAAACAAACATTCATCCTAGCCAGACACTGAGCCCCTTAGTCTTTGTACCCCTAGAATTGCATTCTGCCAAGGACCAGGAGAAACTCATCAACACTGCATTGAGCAATGAGATTGAAGATGGTGCTGGCAACTCTTTAGGTATTTTTGTCATAATAGCTTTATCCCAGCAATTTTCAAAACTTAGGGAACTCAGGCATCTTTGGGCACTAACTCTTTGCTATAAATGGTTTTTCCTCTAATTCATCACAGGAGAACAGAAAAGACATAGAATACGGAGACAGAAAATTAAAATTTAAATCCCTTATCTGACATGTGTTTAATAGATAAGAACATGGGCAACTTAAATTTTCCTAAGTTTCAGTTTTCTCATCTGTGAAATGGAGGTAATAATTCTCACCTTCTAGAGTTACAGTAAGGAATGAATGAAATGATGCTGAGCTTACCTAGGCTACAGTGTGCATGTGGAGTTCATGAAGATGTTGTTCAGATGCTGAATTTTGTTCAACTGTCAGACAGGGTCTGTGAGTCTGTCCCTCCCATAATGAACATGCTGATACTCCAGGAAGCACACTTTGTGTCGTAAGGACAGAGTGTACTAAATGCTGCCTGGTGCATAATAAATGCTCTGCAAATGTAGACCTTGCTATTGATTATTTAGCACTTGCTGAATACTTCATTCATTGTTATGAAGTAGTAACAAAATCAAGAAGAGATATAATCCCCCATCTTAAGATGACAAGTTCTTCAATATTCAACAACTATTTAAAATTTTGAAAGAGAAATAAATTTCACATGTAAAATGAATCAAATAAGCAAGTGGATTTAAAGTGTAGGAGGAAAGAGTAAAATTAGCCATTTGCAATGACTTCCTGTACGCTGACGTCTTGTTTTATACTGGGGCACAGTTCTTGGAAGGGGGAGGAGGAGAGGGGCTCTGATGAAATTTCCTGCCCAGATACTTGTCCAGAGGCTCACAGGCTCTGTAAGCCTTGGTGACAGAGGATGGCCCATTTACTTTGGAAGATGCCTGCTAATAATGGGGGCTGTGAGATTTACCCAAGAAATCTATCACAAAACAGGCTTCAGAAGGACCTCCCAACTTCTGATTTTCTACTTAATTTGTGCCTGATCAAATCTAATGGTTTTCTTATAGACACAGGTACTTGACAGCTGTTTCTTAATCTAACACTGATTTCCAAGAACCTAGTTCCAGTGCTAATGTCCTGTAACTTGAAAAGTCAAGGCAAACTGACAACTTGATGATACTTGATAAACTATCCTTTCTCCAGCATTTTCAAGTAAAAAGAGATTCCTATCCCTCTCTTCACATTTTGATCAATTTAATTTGAATTACCCTATGGAGAAATCAAGGAATAGAAAGTTAAGACAAGTAGCATTCTGTGGCAGTAAAAACTTTGCTTTGCAGAATCAGATGGACTGGCATTCAAATCCTGACTCTTGATATTATCTCTGTAACCTTGAGCAAATTCAGTTATCTTGCCAAAGATTTAGTTCTTCCTTTCTATAAGAGACAATTTTTTTCAACATTTACATTATTTAGTTCTTCCTTTCTATAAGAGACAATTTTTTTCAACATTTACATTATGGGGATTGTGGTAGGGATTAGAGGGTGAAGCCCCTAAGATCACACCTGTTACATGTAAATTCTAATCCGTGTGATCATTCATAGTATTAGCAGAGCAGAGAGGTCAGCAGAACAGATCCAGGGTTTAAATCCTGTCTCTACCATTTACCTGCTGAATGTCTACACCAATGAATGATGCTCTTTGTGCCTCAAACAATAAGGAGGAGGGTTGTGATGCCTACCTTGAAGGGTTGCTATGAAGATAGAACAAGATCATTCTTTCATGGCTTCGGATAATGCATGGATTATAGAAAGCACACACTGTGCTTTAGGAGTTGTTGTTACTATTGCCACATGCTAGGTAGCAAGGTATAATGAACAGCTGCCTAGGGGTGGTGTTATGGGGTGATAGGATAAATCCACCCAACTGAATTTATATGCTGATGCTCCAACCCTCATGATCTCTGAATATGACTGTCTTTGGAAATCTGACCTAAAAGCAGTGATTAAGTTAAAATGAGATCATTAGAGTGAGTCCTAACCCAATCTGGCTTGTGTCCTTACAAGAAGATATTTAATTAGGATACAAGCAACATACAGACCAAGTGGCAAACATATGAAGACACAGTAAGTTGGTGGCCATGTGTAAGGCAAGAATAACAGTCTCAGGATAAAAACAAACCTGCAGACACCTTGATTTTATACTTCCAGTCTCGAGAACCTCAGAAATAAATGTCTATCACTCAAGCCACCCAAGCTGTGGTCCTTTGTTGTGGAGCCAGAGCTGATGGAGATAGGTGGGTTACAGCTTTGTCATCTTTCAGCACTCCCCTAGCCAGTATGGCACAGGAGTGGAAAGCTATAGCTCCTGAGTAACCATTATGGAGGGTCAGCGTTAACAAAAGCCTTTAGCTCATGTTCAGGGGTCTGAAGTGAATCCACCGGGACTGAAGTTACCATGGGAGTGCTCAGAGAAAGGAGGCAATAAACATGGCCAAGAATGGGCCTTTGGGGCACCTTTCTTATCCGGGTTGACTTGGCGAGGGGCTAAAGTGGAGAAATACTTCCAGACACAGAGGACAAGAATCTAGATAGAGGTTCTGGCAGAGGGGTAAAAGGAGGCCACTAATTGGTGCCAGGTACATGTCAAATTCTGTAATATTTAGTAAGAAATATTCAGATGTGGCTGTTCTTAGATGTCACAGCAATTTCTCAAAACAGAATCCTTAGCTCTCCAGTGCTCAACCAAAATGGAGCACACATTCTCCTTCACTCATCACAGCAAAGCAGGCAAGATTCCTACTCCAAGTTAACTACGTTGTGGCCAAGACATGGGGATTAGATCTGAACACAAGAACTCTCCGGGTTATTCGATCTACTAATTCTTCATTAGCTTATGCTCCTGACCATTGCCCACACAGGACATCTGAACAGTTAATATCTCTGGAGAGCATTTAAATCTCAGTAATTATGGAAGTAAAATGCATTTATAGCCACAACCCTTATTAGCAAGGCAGTCACCATAACAAAGTTAGGAGGAAAAGGAAAATCCTCATGTGTATTCATAAGAAGAAAATAGCTAACCCTCAATAATCACAATGCTAAGTGTGCATCTCTCTGAGGCCAAGGTGGATAGTTCTTAATAAAGATAGATAGGCTAGTCAGCAATTGTTTCCTTTAAATTTGAGGAGGAGCCTGAGAAGCCAGAGCCATGCAGGATATAGGAGACAGTTCTGAGAAAAAAGGAAAGTCTAAATCTTGACCCATGTCACCTCCTGTCATCTTTTCCTTGAGCCCTTAGGGAAGCCAACTGGAACTGCATATACAGTAACTTCCTAGAAATGAGTCCTAATTAAGCCCCTGTCTGAAGGGTTACCAGATCATTACTATTGGTTTCAAAGAAAGAGTCCATGTAGGAAAAAGGTCAGGGGACCCGCCAGAACCCCCAGCACTTCTTCCATGCCTTCTTTCAACTCTAGACAGGGCTGCATACTAGCTGCCCAGTAAGGAATGGGATGTTAAGTGGACAGGAATCTAGGATTTTCTTAGAAGCCTTTCTCCTCTCCTCCACTAGCAAACTGTGTGGTCTTCACTGAGAAAAATGTCAACTTAAAGGGTTTGGTGAGCCAGGAAAGGAAGTATGTAAGTCACCCTGGACTCAAGTGGCAGCTGCAGTCCTGCATGGTAGGTGCCAGGGAAGGAGTGAGGTGCTAATTCAGGTTTTGGTTTAGCTCATGGCAGATGCTTGCTTTCTTGAATCAAAATAGAAATTAAGTGGGTATACACTTGCTTCCTGGTGAAGCCCTTTTCATTCCTCAAGCCCATTGCACTCCATACTGGGATCCATGTGTTCATCTCCAGAGTCTGAAAGGCAGATAGACACTTCATTGGCTCAGGATGGAAAAAGACTGGAAGTAGGTAGCAACACCACAAGGCAGAAAGGCTAATGTGGAAAATATGTAGGATATTCTAGGATATGGGCTGGCATAGAGGAGAGAAAGCTTTAAATCATTGAGGGTCATCAGACAGGACATTTGCCCACAAATACTCACTTGTTCTCAAAAGCTATAATTCTCACCATTGTTCCCTATGTTTACTAAAATTGACTTTCATAAAACAGAGAAAGAAATAAAATAAATTCATTCCTCCTTTGCTTTTCTGGGTTATATTTCCTGAGCCTATTTAACCCCAAATGCACAAGGCCCAAATTTCCTCAGTTGGCTGCTGTACTACTGGGAGCAAACTTCAGAGGCAAACCTCAGACTGGCCTCAGGCTAGCGGGCCTCCAGTAGGGCAGAGGATGAGGGTACTGTAAGGGATGCCAAGAAAGGTCCAATCACAATACACATTAAGTGAGCCTGTGTCTCCACAAATTCATCATTATTGCTGTCGTATTACTTTCCTATTTCTGCTACATGAAATTACTATCACCTTAGTGACTTGAAAACAACATAAATGTATTGTCTTACAGTTCTGGTGGTTAGAAGTCCAAAGGCTGTCTCAATGGGCTAAGGACAAAGTGTTGGCAGGATTGGCTTCTTTTGGAGGCCCCAGGGGAAGATCTGCTTCCATGCTTTTTTGGCTTCGCAAGGCAACCTGCACACTCTGGCTTGTGGCCACTAGCAGCATCGACATAATGGCTCACACCCATCATTATGTGTCCTGTCTCTGCCTTTGATCTTCTTGCCTTCTTCTTACAAGGACACTTGTCATTGCTTCAAGCCCATCAGAATCCTTAACTTAATCACATCAGTAGAGGCCATTTTTTCAGGTAAGATGGTATGTCCACATGTTCCTAGGACTAGGGTTTGAACATCTTTAAGGGCATTATTCAACCTGCAACACTGTCATACCTAAAATTCCATTTCTCATGCTAAGTGAGAGTGGAACACTATTTCTGGTTCTTATCATCTTCATAGGGGCTTCCTTATAGAATCTTCCAGCAACATGCCTGGAGACAGGCTTAAGCTTCCAAGAATGCTATGCCATCAGCTCTGACCTAGATTCATGCTACTTCAAACCACTGGCAGCTCTTGCTCTTTACTATGACAGTCTCCACACATCTGCCATTGCCCTCCTCCAATTTCATCCCCACACAGTAACTAAAAGAGCCCTTTCAGATCTTCATCCCTCTCAGCAATGTCTTGCCATTGCCTTTAAAATAAAATCCACCTACTTGTTATGACTTAAACCCCTGCAAGTTCTGGCTTCTGTCCCCTTCTCTTTCATTTTGTTCTATTTGCTCCCTCACCTGCCCAGCCCAGCACAGTGGCCTCTTTCAGTCCACTGGAACATGCAGAGCTATTTCCCACCTCACAGACTTCTTTCATTCTCCTCCCTCTGCCTGCTCTTCTTTCCTCTGGTCCCTTCTCATTCTTCAAGTTTCAGCTTAAATGTCACCTCCCCAAGAGCCCTTCTCATCATTCTCCCTGTGCTAATCTTCCCTACTCTTGCCTTATGATCTGTTATTTCACCTATTCCATTGCCATGCTTACCACAAGTTGCAATTTAATGTTTATTGAAGGTACTAATGCATTTACATGTATGTATATAGTAAAACAATTGGAAAAATAATTCACCAACAACTTAACTGTTCTCTCCAGTTCTGATGGCTCCCCAACTATACTGTAAGCTACTGTCAAGGGCCAAGTCCAAGTCTGTTTTAACCTTCAATGTATACAGTGACTGCTACATGGAGGCTGATGCATCCATTAGATGAATGGATAAATGAATGGAAAGGTAGGTGCATGAGTGGATGGATGGAAAGATAGTTGGATTAATGACCATTTATTCAAAGGACTCAACTGTCTCCTTTCAAATGGTGGAATCTCTCTCAACTGGTATAACACATGCACACCTCGGTTATTGACTTTCCCCATTTGATGATGAAAGTATAAAATTTGATGCTCCCCTGAAGTATATCCTTATTTTAAGATGTGTGAGGTGTAGGGGTGGGTGCACAGAACTTCCTTACACAGAGATTTTGTCTATATATTTGCATACATGGTGCACAAATAACAGCAGACAATCTACCAGAACCTTGGTGATCTGTTTTTCTTTTCTTAAGTTTAATAGAGAATCAATTTTGGCTTCATAGCTCTTAACCTTCACAATGACTACTGCCAGGGTAAAAGCTTTACAGAGAAACATAATCATGGCTGGTCTTGGAGAAGACCAACATAATATGGCCCATCTAACCATTATGCTAACCTCTGCTTTCTTGCTGTGCTGGTGGTGAGCTCAGACAGAGGTGTTTGTTCCTTCTGTACCTGCTGTCAGTTACTCAAAGCCTATCTTTGAATGAACTGTTATCAACTCCTTGATGAGTGGGACATGGGAAACATAGGAGATGTGGATATCTTTAGATGGTGTCTAGCCTTCACCAATACTGTGATAGATATTTGGGCAGCAGCTCAGCATTGTTTCCAATGCAGATGTGTTGATAACGCTGTGGTAAGCTACAGCCCATGCAGAATGCCCATCCCAACCCATTGGGATGCAACAAGACATTTGTTTCCTTTGATTCCTCTAGCATAACAGCTCTGATACTAGTTTCCTAGTGTGCTCTGAATTCTATTCAAAATTGCTTTGTTGACATTTAAAGGTCTCCATCAGTCTAGTCATGTGGCAAAAAGGATTGAGTAGGATCACCCAGCATTGCTCCCTCCTAGCTAAACCTAAGATAAAATGACTGCTGTTCGGATGGCAAGCCCAAGAGTTCTTTCCAGCTCTAAAATTCTATGATCCTATGATACCTCCTGCTCAGCCAGTTGTCTGAACCCCTCTGACTGCCAATAACTCACAGAAAATCCAATTAAAACAGCAAATGAAACCAGTAACCAAACCTGTTAGGAGACTGCCAAAAGCCTAGGGCATTTTCCACCATGGACAGTTTGTTTTCCAAAAGACTTACACTGCCAAAGGGGAGTATTAGGTGAGGCATAAAATACAACTTTCTAACTGTGTGTATAGTGGATCAAAGGACAGAAACTGCTGGCCAACCAGGATAGGATTAGGCCCTATCTTTCTATAGGAGGATGGATGGTACGGGTAGATTTTGAACAGTGATATTATTTACCTTCTTTGATCCTATCCTCGATAACTTCCAACCTCCCATTCCAACTGCCAAACTGAACATTTCAAATAAGCTAATGAACATTCCATTTTCCCTCTAGTTTAAAATTTTCAGCCTGGAACAGTAACCCTAATGTTCCTTAATGTGCAGTCCCTGGAGAGTTATACAAGACTCAGAATAAACCAACCTCCACATCAGAACTAACTGCTGGGTCCTTTCCCTACAGAAAAAGAGTCCCAGGTTGCTTACAAGAATGAAATATTGATCTGATTACACATGAGCTGGAATTTAGGGTTAATGCAGTTATGAAATGCCTTGTCCACCCACTTCCACCTGTAGGAATCTAGCCAGCCAACTGCCTAGCTAGGTGCAGAGCCTGCTTCTGCTTTGCAGAACTGTTCCAGAGAAATCATGCACAAGACAATAGGCCCAGCCCACAGCAGCTGGCAGGGACTCACCACACCAGCTTTAAGCTCATCCAGTCACACCAGCAAACACAAACACACCTGCTTCAGTCTCCTGCAGAGTCTACTACATCAGAACATGGTACTCAGTGGAAAACAAAAAAGTTTTTGTTTTATTCATATTTTGTTCCTGCATTGATTCAATTTTTCAGCTACTGACAGGGAGCTGCATGCTGCCTTCAAATTTCCTTTAGGCCAATGAACCTATCTTTCTCACTCAGTAATGTCAATTAAGAAGTCCCTTATTGATTAGTTTAATAAAATGCAGCTGTTTATGGAGGCAGGAAAGCCTTTCTTTTTAAGGAGAGGTGAGACTGATCGGATCACAGGGGTCCATGGTTCAAAATCCTATTTCATTATGACTTCCCAGAGCCCACAGTTATGTAACTTTCACTGTGGAGGGTAAGGGGGAAATTATCTGGTGTCTTTTCTCTTTCTTTATGTCCAGTGTGTAAACCTTTGTTTTCAATGGATGAAACAAGTGGGATTTGATCACCTGACAACTTACTCCTCATGAGTTTCCCATGATAGCAATGAATTTAAGTTACAATTTAGGTAAGTGTAGGTCTGGGAAAGAATTTAGTATATTTTGAGAAAAAATGAAACAACTTGTTAGCCACAGAACTAGAGGTTGTCTAATTTCACAAGTGCTCCCATTTTACAGATAAGAAGAGTGAAAATATATTAGGACTAACCCAAGATCATACAACAACACTCAAATAAAATAAAACTCAAGTAGAAAACAAGCATCCTGACTTCCTGTCCTAACTCTTTCTGTCACCAAAGGATATCAAACAAGAAACATATGAAACTTTTTTTTGGTCTTCTTTTTGCACTTCTTTGCCAACCTTCCTCCCAATCTTCCAACCCACTCCATAATTAAAATTCTGTTTAAAGGGCAGTATATCAAAAGTAGGACTGTGCATCTGTTTCCTCTGGTTTTCAAATAAAGTCCTATTGGAAGTTGAAGTTCCTTTGGAAGATCCTACAGTGAGATGAACCAACTGTCCTTTCTTTACCCCCTCCAAGGAGATGTCTCTATCCCTGTCCCTATTTGCAGTGGATGCTGAAGACTGAGTCTGTTTGCTGAATCTGACTGTGACCTACAAACTTAGACTTGGTATTGCTGTTAAAGTCTAGTGGGGTCACCAGCAGTCCATTCATTAGCTAGGTGAGGAGAAAATGAGAAGTCATCAGACAATGTTAGAGAGGTAGACAGGCTCTGGTGCTTGTTCAGTTGGAATGGAGGGCAGGAAGAGGCAGTCATGAGATTGTGAAGAGGTTTTCTTGCCTCTTACTCAGCAGTTCTCATAATGCAGTGAATGTGCAAGGGAAATAAAAACGTAAAAATGATGAGCTTGAAGGTTAAGTTCCTGTACCATTTTACACTCTAGTTTTTCTCTCTCCCTGCTTCTCACCAACATAGAAAGGAGTTTGAGAAATCAGAGTACAGCACTGGGATATATGCCTGGCTTTGGATGTAGAGAAAGAAAGAGGAATAAACCTAATAAAAAGAAGAGAAAAAGACCAATAATTCATGATCTGTTCTAAATAGAGTTGCCAGATAAAATCAGCATGCCCACCTAAATTTGAACTTCAGATAAATAAACAAATAATTTTTAGTATATTATGTCTAAAATATGACCTGGGGCATACTTGTACTAAAATGTGAAAAACAAATTTAAATGGACATCTTGTTACTTTATATGCTAAATATGACAAACTTAGTCCAAAGGAACCAATACAGGACATGGTATAAATGTTTAATTTGCCCCTCCCACCTCTTGCACTCATCATCCAAATAAACAAATGAAAACATCCAGGAGAGCCCCTCCCCTACAGACCTTAACCCATAGACCACTAAGGAAGTTCTAAATCAATGGGAAAATTCAAGAGTAACCATGGATTAGACCATGGCAGTTATTATTAGACTCCAGCAAGTATTGAATTGTCTGGAGGCTTTTTGAAAACACAGATTCAGTAGTGCTGGTGTTGGGTCTGAGAATCTGCATTTCTAGTAGATTCCTAGGGTTAGTGTTGGCAAAGGTCTGGACAACTGGTTTACAGGAGGGGGTACTGGCCTAAAACTCAGGTGTTTACATATTTGGTTTCTCTTCTACTCCTTACTAGATATGCAATTTGGGATACATGATTTAGTTTGTTTCTGCTTTATAATGCAGTACATGACTATATTCTCAAGCAATATGGAAATAAACAAATTAAATAAGCAGTGTCCATAATGACCTCATCTGTAACAGAGTTTACCAGTATAAATGAAGAGCACTGAGAATGTGTTTGCAAGGCTTGGGCTCAGAGTGGGTATGAAGGGCTGCTATGAGGACAAAGCACAACAGGCTCTGTGCTGAGCCTGCTTCCACCAGAACAGACTGCTTTATCTTCTTCATATACTGGGAGCTGATCTGAGGTTCTCTGTGTAAAAAGGTGCTCCAAGTTAAAATAAAAAAGTTTGAAACCACTGATTTAGAAAACCATCTAGCATCCTTCCTAAGCACTTGCAGTTATTGTTCAACCCCATTCCATCCCCATCCCTAGAGTCTCCCCAGAAGGCTTGCCCATGAACTCACTACCAATAAATGTTCTGCCAATCTCAAGAGGAGAATCTCTTCCTGACTGATGGCCGATGAACACCAAAGTCAGCAGGATTGTTCAGAGGAGACAGGTCGGCAACCTGGTGGGTTTAGGATGGGCAACTTGCTTGCTGCATTATGCAATCGTAATTGGCAATGGAGGGAATGAATGCAGGCCTGTGAAGGGTTATAATGAGCCTACAAGAAATTAGGGAAATCCGAGCACATTGCTGGGAAGTCAGAGAGTTCTAATAGGCACAATGGGCATGCAGATATGGCCAAGTTAAAAGAATGGGGAATCAATAATGCACTGCCATCCCTCAATGGCAGCAAACAAATGCAGATTCCTGCAACAACCCATGGAGTTGGGCAAAGGACTGGGGTGATGCATGGGAGACCATGAGGTATATGTCCAAATAACTCCCAGAGATTTGGCCTTGCCTTTCCTCCTCCAAAGGGCTTGATTCACTTTTGAAGGCACCTGAATCTCAGAACAAGTGCTAGTGAAGTGGTTGGCTCTGTACTGCTCCCCTGGTCTGCACTAAGTATCTCTCATTGAACTCTGGCCTTTGGCATGGGCCTTTTTACAGGAACTCAGCAGAGGTTAAGCTCAGCAAGGCAGACCAGAGGTAGGAACAACAGATAGACTATCCTCTCCGTCCTGGGCAAAGAAGAATGAAACCTCAGCACACCAGCCCCTAAAGAAAGCAATTGTGCACTCCCAAGGCACTTTTCCTTGCTTCATTTCCCAGGATTTGGGAAGGGAGCTCCTGGTAACCTGTGTCTCCAGAGTATATGTGTTTTATGTTACACCCACCTTTGACCAGAACGCCTCACTCCTCCCTTTTGTAGTTCAAAAATGGCACCATTGGAAGAAATCTTAAAGATCTACCTTTTCACATCTAAGGCAGAAGAAATTGAGATTCAGAGATTTTGGGCTTGTTCAAAGTTATAAACTTGTTAGAGTAAAACTAGGCCAAAGAAGCAGGTCCCCAACTACTTCATCAGAATTTGTCCCAACAGCTTTCCTCCAATTCCTGCCACTGGAGGCCACAGCATAGTAACCATAGTGCCTCATTTTTTTCTCGTCTTTTCATCCCCATAATTTTTCCTGCCTGTCCCCTTGGGGCTGTGCCATCGGGAGCCTGCTGCTGCACTGCAGGACCATGGGTCTCACGTGCACCTTCAAAGACAATGCTGCTGTAAACAGTATTACTTTTAATAAATTCCCTGGGTTTGGTAACCCAGTTGTTCATTCGTCAACTTTAATTTAATCAGATTACTGGTTCTTCCAGGCTGAGGCAGAAAGGAACCAGCTCTGAGCTGACATAGATTCCTGACTCGAAAGAGAACAGGGACTATCTCACAGCAGGATGGCAGCTCTTCCCTGTGCTCTTGACAGCCCAGCTCTGGCCTAAGGACAGAGTCACAAAGGGGCACTTTCTAAACTAGAGGGTTCAGCCAGCTGTGTGGTGGATCCAGTACCCTTCTCAACTAGAACCCCATGCACAAACAAGCCACTCTGGAGTTCTTACCACTCTGGGTGTGCTAGAACTCCAGAAAGCAGAAGGAAGCATGCTTCTGTTTATGACTGAAACAGAATAAAATGCTATTTAAAGGCAATCAGTTGGAATTGCTTTCAATACATAAATATTTTGGGAAATGATTAGTTCATTTTAATTACTTCGCTCACACAGATAACAATATTTTTTGCAGGCAGTGGCTTCTCACAGGAGGTTGCAAGGTGGCATCAATTCTATTCTGGCACAATCATTCTTTTCCTTGGAAGACCAGCCATTATCTATTCAAGGGACCACAAGTGGGGGAGTGAGGGCAAGGAAGGGACCAAAGAGTTGAGTAGACCTCACCCAATCAGCTGTACAAGGTCTGTCTTGTTTTCACCAACATTCAGCACAAAATCTAATTAGATCTTAAATGTTTAATGTTGTTCTTTGGCTTAAGACCTCCGTAAATAGGGCCGGCCCAACCTCCCACTGGAATCTCAAACCATGGATAAGGAAATGTTACCCTGCCATAGGTAGCAAGTTAACAGGAAGCAAATACCTTCCCTTTCTTATAATTAGTAATGATTAAGAAACATATACACTCCCTAGAAACAGGGAGTTCTTTTGGCCAAGCATTGAAGTAGAGCACACTTTTTTTTGGTCAAAACCACTTTGTAGATTTTATTAACTCAAAAAGCTAAGCACAAATACTGTACTTGTTATAAGAGAGCAGATCACACACAAGTGTTGTCAATAAGCCACATTACTCAGCAAACAAACTCATTACTATCAATTATGTGGGGAATTAAACTCTTTCACTTCTGCTAAGTATCGAAATGTGGAACTAGATAGAGTGGGGAGGGGAAAGAAGGAAAAATTTCCTTTAATATCCCAGATTGTTACTTGGAAATCAAAGTGGCAGAGATTGTAGTGGTATTAGGATTACAAATGTATACCTTGGACTGAAAATGCAGACAACCAATTTTTTGCTTTCCTTCCCCATACCATTTCCTAAGTTCTTCCTCCTTTCTCTCTCTCCCTTCATTCTTTCCCTCCATCCCTCCTTTCATTCCTTCCCTTCATCCTTCTCTTCCTCCTTTCCTCTCTCCCTTTCTTCCTCTCTTCCTTATTTCCACAATGTATCACTTCCATGAAACTGAAATAAATATCCCCAAATGCTGCTGGAGCCTCAGGCTTGGACTTTCCTGAGAAGTTTTGTCACTGTTTATATATATATGTATATATATATATATATCCTTCTTGGCAGGAATGTCAGGCCAACACATAATGGGATCAGGGTTCCTTCACTGAAGGGAAATTTGCTATTTCAGTTCTCCACTGAAGGACCCTTTCCCAGGCTGGTGTCTCGCCTTCAGCTAGGGTACATGGTAGGTCTGAGCCCAGGAATCCCAGGCTGGAAAACAGAGGGGACCAGCCAAGTTTTCAGATGTAGCCATGCAAGGGATTTTGCAACAGTTGTAGAATTCACATAAGTAAGACAAATGCTGCTTATAGTTTTGTTCCATTCCCTGTATAAAACTCTCCTCAGGGCTCTGTTCCAAACACATAATTGGGAAAAGAATAAAAAAAGTGACAGCCATGTGCTCTGATTTGCCTAAAATGCTTTATGTGTGCTGCAAATCTGGCATGTTGAGTATATAGGTATCCCCAGCTGCAACTGAGACTCAGTGTCACTGGGGGTACCCTTCAAGTTTGAGAAACGAGCATCACCTCCCCCTGATTTCAGGAGTCCCTGGAGAGTGGTCTGCAGTCTCCATGCTAATTGGCTTCCCTATCTCCCAACTGTGAACACACACAAATGCTCACACACAACCCCACCTAACCATCCAGCTGGTGTTTTCTCTCCATTTCTCCTTCTTGCCCGATGATATGAAATCACTTAAATCCAGAAGCCCCTTTCTCTAGTTTTTCTTCCTCTCTTTGAGTGTCGGGAGTAGGTTTTTGTTTTATATGCATTATATCTTTTGCTACTTTTAGCTTAGCTATGTGCTCAGAGTCACTGAGGTACTAGTCATTGTGCTAGAAGAAGGATAAGACATGCTTTTGTAAATCTTGTGGAGATAAAAATTGCACACATAAATCATTACAAGAACATTTCAAAAGTGCAGTATTAGTGGTGCACATGGACTTCCATGTGCAAGCTTGCAGGAGAAAATGATTAAAACTTCCACAAAGAGCTCATGAAACCTCAGCAGAGGAAGTGATATTTGAGCAGAGAGTTAAAGGATGGAAGGGGATTCTCCAGGTTGGGGATAACAGGAAAGCTACTGTGGTTACAGTGATTTTCGGGTCAAGGTCCTCTCGGAACAAGGCCAGGCCAGGAGAATGGCATGTGAAGAAATCTGGCCGCAACCAAAGATGAAAACCTTTTATGAAACATGGGACCTGGGAAACGAAACCATACTGTAGTGTTTGGACTTTTATCCTAAGAGAAATGAGGAGCCATTGAGGGCTTTTAAGCAGGGTAGAAGCTTTTTTTTTTTTTTAAAGAAATATAGTCCTAAAGTAAAGACCATAACCAGAAATGTGGAAAATATAAATCTGTTTACAACAGAGTTGAAAAATGTCCCCTTGAATGACAGGTAAAATAATTACAGAAAAAATTACACACACAAAAAAAGTACAAAGGATGGGCCCCAGGAAGAAGAGGTCCAAAGGTTATGGCCAACTCAAATTCCTCCTTGAGGGTGAGTTCAGATGTGCTGGTCACATTCTCAGACTTGCATCCAAAACCTGAACCTAATAAGCACCATTCTCTGAGGCCCATGAACAGTTTAATCAGCACCTCGCCACATCCTATACCTCCCTGTGACTGTTCCCAGCTACTGTGACATGCAGCCACCCCACCTTCCTACCCCGGGTTCTTCTGCTCAGCAGGTCCACCTCTTCTACCCGTGTCTCTCTTGCCCTCCTGTACTAATTGCTGAGATTCTGAGCCCTGGGAAGCTGTTGCTAACAAAAGATTAGCCCTTTTTACAGGAGGAGGCGATGAAAAAAGGAGAGATTTTTGTTTTTAAGGCAGATGAAAGAAAGCCCAAGGAAACGTGTGTTTGACCCTCCAACATGCTTCTCCAAGCTTCCCTTCTTAAAGGCACCTCCAAAGGAAGTCTTTATGAATGCAAAATGAAGTCTGTGCCAGTGTCTGCTCCAGAAGAAAGGAAAGCTTGGCTTTTATATACAATATTTCCTTTAAGGCTCACACTGCTCCCCCTGCCCTGGTGCTGCTGCACCACTTCAGACGTCTGCTTGACCTTCTCAAGGTCACTCTACTCAGCAGGCCCCCTGTGCCTCTCCCAGGGACCAGCAGAGAGCTGAAAGGGCCAGGTTTTGTTTTCTGTTTCTCCTCAGTCACAGTGGAGTCCTTGCCCAGGGGCAGAAACACCTGAAGTTCCCAGCAAGCCAGTCCCAGTTGGCTACTGTAGGACTTATGAACCACTCTACTAGAAGGAAGCCCGAAGGCCGCACCTGACTGGCTTCTTGTCCACTCCCACACCTCTTTGTACCACAGACATGGGCACTCAGGGGAACTCCAATAAGCACTCAAAGTGCAAGCAGGTAAGGCGCCATTCTCCGCCTCCATTATAAACACTCCTGCTTCTCAAGCCGCACTTGATGATAATTCTTTACCGTCTCTGTTTTACTTTTAAATTAGTATCTGGCTGTATACTGACTGTTTGCTATCTTTAGTGATTGCTGTCATGGCTTGCTGTAGTTGGTAAGGGACAATGCTCCTCCTCTGGATATTCTGATATCTTTGGAGGGTATAGTTCATGTCTCAGTCACTCCTGTGTCTGCCACTGTACCTGCCTGGTCCTGCCCTACCCTGCTCAACATAGACACTTGCCACATGCTGATTTATTTCCTTTTTTCCAAACTTAATTTCTGGTGCACCATGGACAAATCTGTTTTGGGATGTTGACGTGATCCCACTGGAGTAAACTTTCTATATAAAGGAATTGCCTCACTTACCACTAGAACATAAAGACACTTGTGTGGTAAGAGAGAATAGGTTCCCTGACAAAGATTCTGCAGACAAATCCGAATGCTGGTGTGAAGTCTGAGGGGCAGAAGGGATTTAGCTGAGACTATGAAAAAAACAATGCTACTGAAGACATTGGGCTTGAGTTAGAACCTTTGTAGGCTCCAAAGCCCTGTAGTGTGAGCCAGGTATTTCCATCTTGGAGGTCCAGTTTTTTTCATCTGTAAAATGGGAACAGTACCTCTTCAGGTTATTGCAAAACACTTAATGTCTGTTTTCTGATAAGTGCCCAAAATTAGTGATTGTTTTTCTTCAAAGTTGATCATTATCTAGTAGAGAAACACAAAACTAAAATTCTACCTGGGTTGATCTTCACATCTTCTGGCCTATAAAAATTAGGTGTTTTGCAAGACCCTGCTTAGTGTTACTGCCTTCTAGAAGTTTCACCCTAGCTTCTTCTCCACAGAAGTTCAGGAATTTAATAATTACTTTTTTCACAACACTTACAACTCTCTCATATATATGAGTTTCTCACAGACAAGAGAGGGATTTGCCCATCTTAGTAAATATTTTCCAAAAATGAACGAAAAGAAAAGGGGCATTTTTTTCTTTCTTTCTGCAAGAAAGGGTGCTTCTATGAGCCCTCGGGCCATTCCTAGTGTTAGCCATCTCCTTTATAAGTCCACATAGCACCAAGTGACTCAATGATTAATAACTGGCTTTTAGTTTAGGGTAGGCCTGGAAATGGCCATTAAGAGGGGTGTTGAGCCATTGCACATTAATCCTAAACATTTCCCCTTAAACCCAAATGAAATAACTAACTGTTGTATAATTCAATAAGAAGCCCAGGCTGGGGGCCTTGCTCCTTTCAGAGTAACCAGTGAATAAGTACCATCCACGAAACTATTAAGTTAATTTAAAATCCTGACAATTTAGCACCACTCTGGCGAGATAAGAACCATTTATTAAAAGGCACAGTTCATTAACCCAAATGCTGCTGGCATGTTTGCTCAGAGAAAGGGGCGGGTCTGACTTCATCAGAAGTCATCTTCTCTCCTTGCCCAGGAGCTAACCAGGGTCCTGGCTGTGAAGTCAGGAAGTCCAAACCTGTGTAAATGAACATCAGGAAAGCATTTCCCCCATGGTATTTCTTTTGCTCCATTTCCAGTCCACTGGGGATGACTGTGCAGTATTGGAGTTAAGGCTAGAAGTGTGACAGAGCAGAGCAAAGAGCAGAGAAAGTTCTCAAAGCTTTCTTTTCCTCCTTCTAATCCTCCTGCCACTATTCTTCACCTCAAGTCTCCTTTTCTCTTGGCTGCCCTGCCACTCTCCCCTGATCCTAAAAGAATGTTTCCCACATAAATTTTGCATGTCACATTTCTGTCCTCGGTCACTGGGCTTTTTGAGTCTGCAGCCTGGGTACTGCTATAAAATATTTCACAATTCCACAGTGGCATTGCTTTCTAGGGCATTGTGTGCAGCCCTTGTATAAAAACTGACAAGCAGAGGACAGTTCAAGAGCTCGGGCTGCCTTTGTGACACTCTTTTTTTTCCTGGCCACATAACAGATCTACTAAGGATGAAAACACACTGAATCCCACATCAGACAAACTGAGTCACCAAGGTCCTCCTGAGAGCCTGGGGTTTCTTCTTCTTTTTTCAAATACAGTTTTGTAAGAAGTCTCTAGAGACCCTTAGGCCACAGTGTAGACAGAAAGTGGAAGGGCAGGGCTCTGAAACCAGTACTAGCAGTAAGTGGCAGATTTGGGTTTTTAATATTTAAAACAAAATGCTATTCTATCTCATTAAGTGTAGAAAGTGAACATCTTAACATCCTAAGTTATTTAATCACCTTGAGAGACTCAATGTGAACCAAGTAAAAATTAATGTTTGTCTGGGGAAGGTGCCATTACTTGTGGTCTTTGGAGCTGTTCAATTCAGAATTAGTTATGCATATACATCTGTGCACTTCCTAGAGCACATGCGTGCACACTGGTAGCAGGAAAAGAGCTTTTATCTGAATCTCAAGAGACAAATAATAATGTCTCCCATTTGGCAAGATTGTTTATTTGCATAAATTATTTCATTTAATTCTTTTAGGGGAGTGGTGGTAGTGGAGTTTGAACCCAGGGCCTCACCCTTGCTAGGTATGCAGGCTCTCTACCACTTGAGCCACTCCACCAGTTCCCATTTAATTCATAAAATGACCCAGGAAGATAAAGATTTCTATATGACCACTGTACAAGTAAGCAACCAGAGGATAAAGCTTAATGAATCGTCCCAATTTCTAGATAGGAGAAAAGTATAATTCATGTTTTAGAGGAATGATATCACCCTTGCATTCAAAGGCATTGTATCCCAGAAAAATGGTGGCATTTTCTTCACTCTGATAGCGTTAAGTAATCATCTAATATTTACCAAGCGCCATCTTAGTCTTAAAGAAACAATGATGAGGGAAGGAATTTCCTGCCCTCCTGAAATTAGTTGGAGGAAGTAAATAATAAATATAAACAAGTGAACATGACAATTTCAGGACAATGAGAATGACAGGACAAAGAAGAGGTGGGTAAGGATCTGAGATTGGTGTTGTGGAAGCAGCCATCACAGGAAGATCTTGAGGATGAGGGAGTTTCAGGCAGAGAATATCACAAATGTAAGGTCTCTGAAGTAAGAACAAATTTAGGAAATTTGTGAAACAGAAGGACGGACCAGGTTCTTAGGTGGTGATATATGAAAATCTCTGAGAGGTAGGAGAGGGTCAAAAAATGTAAGAACTTAAGGAAATTTTTAACAGGGAAGTATGTATTTCATTCTAAGTGTAAAAGCAGAGGGACTAAATCGGATATCTGCTTGGTAATATTTAGGCTGCTATTTGGAGAGTGAATTATTGGAGGCACAAAGTAAAAGATGAGTAGGAAATGTGGAAGCAACAAGTCAAGCAGGTGGCTACTGCAATAGTCTAGGCAAGTTGTCATGATGCTTTAGAATAAATATGAGTCAGATGTATATTTTGTATGTACAACTAACAAGAAATGCTGATGTATTTGATTTTAAGGGTAAAGAAAAGGGAGGAACAAAGATAATTCTTAGGTTTGGGGCTTGAGTGGTATGTCTAGAAGTATGCCATTAACTGAGTTAGGGAAGAGTAAGGGAAGACCAGCCTGTGAGTAGGGTGGGAGATGGTAGACTAACAAGTTGCATTTTGGACATGAATATCAGATGTAGTATATTCTAATACACAGAATTAGCCTAATTATAATAGAGAAAGGGCTGGGGCACTTACAATTGGTCATACTAGACTGTTGATCTGAAGTCT
Organism: Castor canadensis; assembly: GCF_047511655.1. Lineage (NCBI taxonomy): Eukaryota > Metazoa > Chordata > Mammalia > Rodentia > Castoridae > Castor > Castor canadensis. The sequence goes on from NC_133387.1 coordinate 165,877,297, forward strand.
TTTTCTTTTCCAAGGGATTTGGAAAATTCCCTCTGCCTTGAATCAAGGTATGTCAAACAATCTTGCACATATCTCCAAAACAAGACTGTCAGCCATGGGTATCTTTTCTATCCTAGGTTCCATAAAGCACATACTTCTTGTTTGGAAGAAAATACAGAATTGCAGTCATTCTTCCAGAGACAAATATGTACTTCTCTATTATCAAATTTACATCCTGCTGTTTTGTTTACATGCTTTTCACTGTATACAATAACTTTTGTTTCAATGGTGTGATTTGAAGAATAATGTTTTGAAGAAATCTTAAATGGCAATTAACCCTAACACCTGTAGTATCAACAATGCACATCACTCAGTGAAGTGAAGGAAGTGTGATCAGGTTTGTGTGGGTGAAGACAATGGCTCTAAACCTCTCCAAATGGCAGACAGAGACTATAAGATGCTATTGATTCAAAGTTGCATCCCAATTTCAGACATGCAAAAATGTGAGAAAATGTGGGTAATAGAAGGAATGACATGACATTAAGTTTGAGATATATTTATAGATCTGGAGTTCCTGGGCAAAAACTGATCTGTAGGCACAAATTTGATTGCCCCCAATATACAAAGGTTATTAGGAAACAGTTCTGGATGAGCTATCCCAGAAAAGTGACTTGATGGAGGGAATTCCTGAGAACCAAACCCTTGACAACTCGGCATATAGAGATCAGACAGAGGGGAAGAAGGAAGAAAGGGATACGGGTGTTTGGTGAAGCAGAAAGCAAATCAGAAGAGTATAATGCTAGAGAGCACAAGAGAAACTTTCTCAAAAGAGAAAGAAAGTCAACTATGTCAAGTGGAGCTGAGAGGTAGATTGGAAATGGACTACTGTGTTTGCCAATATAACACTTGCCAATGACCATAATGATCTCAGTTTCAGTGGAGTGCAGTGGACTAGTGCTGGAGTTCAGGAGTGAGAGTTGAAAAAGTAAAGTTAGTAAATAAAGATCATTCTGTAGAGAAGCTTTCCTTGGGAGAGAAGCAGACAAATGTGCCTGTCTCTGAAGCAGAACATGATGTAAGAGAGGTTGTTGATGTTAGAGTTGTTTTTTAAAGATAGAAGAGAAGACTGGTTTTGCATGCTGATGGAAATGATCCAGTGGAGAAGAGGAAAGTTATGATGTAGAAGAAATAAGATAATTGTAGGACTGAATTCCTTGATGGGAGAGGAGACCCTCCAAAACATAAATTGAGGAGTTAAACTCTAAAACAAGGAGGGATATTTTTTCCATTATAACAGGAGTGAAGTATAGTTCTTTAAACAATAAAGCAGGTGTATTGGGAAAGTTTGTATCTGGAAGATAAATTAGCTTCTGATTGCTACTATTTTCTCAATGAAATAGGAGTCAATCGCCACACATTTTGGGAAGGTTATAGAAATTTTCAGGAGAGGCAAAAAGAAACAAATTAGATGTCTTGGGGAAGAAAAGCACACCTCCTAAGCATTCATTGGAGGAGGTCTTGGCAGTAGGAGATGCCCATTTGCAGTGTGCTACTCTGGGATTTAAAACGAAACCAGGCCAGGTATGGTGGGACACACCTATAATCCCAGCTACTGGGGAGAAGGATGCAGGATGATCACCAGTTCAAGCACAACTTGGGCAAAGTTTAAAAAGTTAAAACAAAAAGGCTGGAGTGTAGCTCAAGTGGTAGAGAGCTTGTGTAGCACATATGAGGCCTTGGGCTTAATCCCCAGTGAAAGAAAGACAGAAAGAGAGAGAGAAGGAAGGAAGGAAGGAAGGAAGTCACTCTGTTTGATGTGACTATGGGACCAGTGCATGTATAGTCAGGGTGCAGCGACAACAGGAGGGGAGTGAAAAACTCTGTGGCCCATGGTGTAAATAATGTGCTGTGACCTCTGTGCCCCAATGAGCCATTGCTCACTCCCTGAGTATCTCAGTATTTCACAAGATACAGGCAGAGACACTTCAAATAAGAAGGAAGTACATTCATCTGAGACTGGCTTGTGAACCAACATGTCACTTCTTACAGAATGGTGACAATCCAGGTGGCCTAAAGATCTCAAAACATGGAAGAAGTAGTAAAGGGATAGGATGGCTTTTCCTTTTACTCCATCTAAGCGCTTCCTCCTGCAATTAAATTAAATTTAACCTTTTTTAGTCCCCAAAGCCTAATGAAGAGCAGCTGTTTGTCATCCACATGAAGTATCCTTTATTTTAATTGGGAACTTATGTTAAGTCACCTCTTAAATTTCTTTCTTCTGATGAACAGACTGTTTTACCTCATGACAGTCTTCATAGGTCCTATGATATGGTCCTTTGATCATTTCCATTGAGCACCTTGGGGTACTATAGAAAATGCTATACAAGATTAAGAAGGAGTTTTATAAGGTTCAATAGCACGAATATGACAGAAGGATACCCCATTCTGCCTATATTCTTTACCCCAGATCATATGCTTTCTTTTAATAATTACTTTTTAGACACCAACATTCTCTGGCAGGCTTATGTTTAATTCCTGGTTGTTTCTGATTACCTTTTCATCCTACATGGGCAAGTACTTGCATCTAGATTGGCTCTACTCATTATTTGCTTATATTGTTTTTCCATAACTGCCTCATATAGTACATCTCCTAGAGGTAGTCATGCAACTCCTTGTTTTCTCTTAGTTTCTTACTTCTTTAGCCTTTCTCAGGGAGCTGATCTGTAAAACTCCATTTGGTCACTGGGCAACCAGGATGCTCCAACATTTGGTTCTGTTTTTCCTATGTGCTAGTTACCTCTCTCTGTGGAAAGAAGTCATGTTTATTGATCATTGTCTTCTAAATATCTGAGAACAAGTTTCTGAGGCTGAGTACAAGATGCTCTGTGTATGGAACTGAATGTTATAACAGAGATCACCATAATTGAAAAGTGTAGATACAACATTTTATCATTGATATGACACAATTTCCATGGTGTTTCATTCATAACATGTTCTCTAAAGCCATATGCTTCCATCCATTAAACCAGTGAAGACCTTCTGCCCAGTTCCTGTCAGCTGTCTTTCCACAGTTGTTAATACATCCAGAAAGTATTTTAGAATGTCGCCCAGATCACAAAACACTGGAATTCACTGGAGCAAGCTGCCCTCTGCCAAGGTGTAAGGCACAGTCAACAGTTCCTGCATATGCAGCTAAGAGACTAAGTATTTGTCATTGTCACAGTTTGGTGCCTCCTTAATGAAACTCCTTGTTTCAAAACATGTATATCCAATGGTCCAACTTAGACAATGAAACAATTGTAAGGTAATAAAAAATTTTTTGATGATAAAAAATATCTAAAGGAAATTCTTCCAGTTTACCCTTTATATTTGTCTCAATTAGAATATCTTGTCCAAAGGTCCAGGGAGAACAGGGTCAGTGGTGGACATTAAGGACATCTGATAGAAGATGAATAAAGAAGTAGCCACTGGTGACAGATCTGAATATCAGCTACTACCATGCGATGCCATATTACTTCATTCATCCCCATTCCAGTGTTGACAAAGATATTACAGCTCCATTTATGAGGTTAAATAATGTACTCGGTTCATACAGCCAGCAGAGGGCTCGTCAGAGATTCAATGCCTTATGGTCTTGTTTTTAAAATTCATGCTTTAGCCAAAGAGAACAAGAAGGGGCATTCTAATAATTTATCCTGAGAAAACATACTTCCTCAAATGCTGCAAGTCTCTTGATGGGATTTGGACCTTTAGTGTGAATAGATAAAGACAGATGACCAGGAGCTGGGTGTGGTGGTGCACACTTGTTATCACAGTTACTCTGGAGGCAGAAGTAGAAAGACTGAGGTGCAAGGAGAGCTGGGGCAAAAGCACAAGATTCTATCTGAAAAATAACTAAAGCAAAAGGAAGGGGCAAGTGGTAGAGCACTTGCCTAGCAATTGTGAGGCACTAAGTTCAAACATCAGTATTGAAAAAAATAGACCACCTGGGAGTTTTCCTTTTGTGTGCCATGAGGATACTTTGTAAGACTGATGAGGATTTTTTTTTTCTAAAATGCTTGTCTGATTACCAAATATTTTTGGTTGTTGCAATTCTAAAGATTTTATCTCTGTATCTCCATCTCTACTTCTCTCCCTGCCACTTCCCCTGTCTCTTTCCCTCCATGTCTATCTCTAAGTTTCTGTCTTTCTTTCTGTGTGCTTCACTCTGTTTTTATTGTTTCTTTTCTATTTCTGTATAGCAAAGAGGCCAATTGTTAGGGAGGTTCAGTGTAAGACTCCAAAGTTAGGCTCAAAGTTCGGCCAAGAGGGAGAAAGAAGAAAAGTGGTTTTGCTCAAAACTCAAGGGAGAGAGACTGAATTAACAAAGACCACATAGATTAGATTCCTTGTTTCAAATGCATGAGGTCCACTGTCTGCTTAAGCACACCTACATTTGTTGGTATTTAGGTGCCAGTTACATTGCAACATAGGATTTCTCTGTGAAAAGTGAAGTTTCTGATTTCCTTCTCTGGGTTCCACCCCAGTCAGCAGATTCAGAAAGGAAGGGGATGGGCATTGTGTTCCATGTCTATGATGCATCAACACGCCTACACATATTCTGCAATTAAATCAGAATTATCATATTGTTGACAAAGCTGAAGCCATGAGAGAATGAGTACATTGGTCAAGGTGACAGAGTCAGTGGTAGAATCAGGATGCTAATCTATCAAGGTCTCTCTAGTTCTGAATTCACCGCTTCTGACTGATACTATTGGAAGGTAGAGTAGAGACACATTTGGGGGATAAAGGTTGTAGAACTGGATGGCGCTCCTCTGGTGCCTTGCATTCAGAAAATAAGCCTGGCCTTCAGCACCAGAAGATAAGAGCCTTGGCACTCAGTCCTCACAAGAGCTAGGGGGCTGAAACTGGCTTGGATTTTCTTGAGGATAGCTGGCAAACTGACAGGATATGGAGAGAGATTGAAGAGAATGGACAGGTGTTATCATCTACAATAAGTTTTACATGGATCATTTGCAGCTTCTTGATACTGCTTGGGAATGGACAGAGTGGTGCTAGAATTTCACCTTCCTCCTATTATTACAATATGAAAACAACCAATGATGAGTTTTCTTAGGGCAATGAGGCCCCATATATAGCATATGTCAGAACAAACCTCATGAAAATGATGTATTTTTGCTTCAAAGTGATTGAACATTAGCAATTTCATGTGGTCCAATCTAATACTATTACCATAATCTATGCACAAGTCTTTTCCTAGTCATGTCAAGATGCATAGGTCATGGTCAAAAGAGGCATCTAATTGGCAAACCACCCATCAATTTCTGTGCAGGACAAATAGCCATCTCAGTGGGCTAGAGAGTCAAGTAGTGAAGGTCCCAAAGTCCCACATTGTCCCTCCTCCTTAACTGGCTTCTGAATGAGTGATAAGGATTAGAACAAGAGCTGACTGACCACCCAAGGTCAGTGATGTGCCTCATCACACTCCTTAAGTGTCTGGGGACATGGGTGAAGGAAGATCTGTGTGCCAAAGGGAAGAGTACAGAACCATGGCCATACTTCCTGGACTCAAATCCCTACTTTCTCACTTAGTTTCTGTGTGAACTGAATTGTCCTCTTCAGTCCTCTCATCTGCAAATGCATGGTAAATGCAGCATTCACATCACAGCAATGCTGTTAAATGTACAGACAATACATATATAGCAATTAAGATTGCACTCTGCACCTACCAGGAAGTCAGAAAATTGAAATTATGATTACCCCCAAAGATGTCTTTTTTGCTGTAAGGCCCTAAAATCTGCACATGAAACTCAACACAAGCCTGTTCTAGTTCTTCATGTTCAGAAAAGTCATGCCATCTCTCCTCTACTTCTCCTCTACCCACTTGCAAATTGAGGAGGATAGGAGTTCAGAGGGAAATAACCGTAGTCGCCATAGGTTCTATCTTGGGTTGAACATCCTAGCAGAAAGGTAAGAATGCCTTCTTTCTAAAGGACAATGGACCTTGGAGGACAGATGTGACGAGGGGATGTTAAGAGGGGCTTAGGATCCATGTGTACATCAGACTTAGCCAGAAGCTGGCATGTATAATGTGTGTTTCTCAATATATGGTGCTTATATTGCTTCTAAATACACACACACGCTACTGTGTTTAATTTAATGTACATTATTTAGAAGTGCTACAGAATTTATAGTTATTTTTATTGTACTTTTTTTCTCAATCATTGGGTACTAAAAATCAAATTACTTTTATGTGGAATCTCAAGGCATTTTTTCAGCCCTTTATTTAAAAATTCTGAGGATCACCATGCAATGAGAGCATTGTGAACCCGAGAGGAAAGACCTGACTTTTGGTCTGCGTGTTGCTTTCCTGACTGTAGGGCCTGTTGTCACATTGTGTCCATGTGTCTCAGTTTCCTCTGAATAAAATAAGAATTAGTAGAAATATGATTTCTAGTCATCTGGTCTAAGAAAATCATAGAACTGGAAGAAGGCCATAATAATGGAGATGTTCACAGAAATATTATTTATAACAGCAAAAAATTAGAACAACATAAATGTCCAAACATAGGATAATAGCATTGTACATCTACTCAATATAATATAATGAAAACAATTAAAGTGATCTTCACTAATGCTATGTAACGACATGGAAAATTGCTTCTGATCTACTCTTAAAAGAAAAAATGAGATATAAATGATATGATTACAACTATATAATAAAAACCATGGCAGAGAATAAGAAAAAAAATTGGAAAGAAATACATTAAATGTAATTGTGCATGAGTGACTTTCAATCTTTTTAAAGCTACTTTATATGGTTCCCAAATTATATTTAATAAGGATACATTACTTAAACTAAACAAAATATATCAATAATAATCAGCTGCGAATGTTGGGTTAAATGTTTTCCAAAGGCCTTTAGTTCTCAAATCCAACTACAGTCATAAAGACTTAAAGATATAATAGATTTGTGAAAGCCTTTTCAAACATAGACAGCACTGCATGATTAGAAAGTCTTATTGTTATTAACTTGGTATCAAGCAAGAACTAACACAAATCCACTAACAAAGCAAAAAAGCCAGAGAAGAAAGAGGCTGAGGACACAATACACACTCACTGTTAGAGCTCTTTTTGGCCAGAATATTCTTGATGCAACCTTTGGAAGAATGGATTTTACACAGCTTTTTGACATGCAGTCCTCACTGCCCTTTGTACTGACATAATTGTCAAGCAGATTTTATTGCATTCTTAAGCGTAGGGCAGAACAGATGGCCAAAGCCCAGCTTGGGGACTTGTGTCTACTTAGAGTATCAGTGATGCTTTGCAGAGAAGGAGAAAGATGGTATGATGTCCCCATAAGGAATGGGGACAGGTTGAAAGACTCAAAAGGAAAAGGAATGGGTGATAGAAAACCCCTAAGGAAGCTCGCTTGTATACACTAATGCCGAAATGAGCTTGGACACAATGAAGAATCAATCCAGGAAGTATGTTACTTGACATAATTTATGCCAAAATAGGAACGATGGTTATGGTACTTGAATATGTGGCACCCAAACATTCATGTGTTAAAGACTTGGTTGCTAGGGAAGAAATTAAGAAGTTAGGTCTTTAAGGGTGTGACCTTGAAGGGGATTATGGAGCTCCAGTCTCTCTCTCTTTCTCTCTCTTTACTTTGCTGCCATGAGGCAACAGTCTTTTCTATCAAGTGCTCCTGCATGGTGTTCTGCCTTGCCACAGACCCAACAGCAATGGTACAAACTGACCATACACTGAAACCTCCCAAACTATGAACCAAAATAAATCTTTCCTCTTCTTCGGTTGATTATCTCAGATATTTTGTTACAATAATGGGAAGTTGAATAACAGAGTGGTTTCATTTCAGTATATTACTTCATCCCCCCTAAAAGAAAATGGGAAAAGTGACCCAAAGATGAAATAATGCAAAATTTTATGCTTGACTTAAAATTCAGGAGATGTAGGCTTGACCTTTAGTCCCAAGATACCAAAACTACATAGACCTTGGATTGGCTACATTACCTCTATGAGCTTCCGTTTAGCCCTGTGTAGAATGGGGTTAACCTGCTCTAAAGTATTTGATGTAAGACATGAGGTGCCTGGTACCTCAACTTAGCATGTAGGTAGGCTTGAAAATAAATTCAAGTACATGGCTCCAGGTGCCTGGCACAAAGTTGGGTAGTACCAAGAAAAATAAGTGAATCAAAAATAAACTTAAAATACATTTTCTACTTGCCCCATCTTTTTGGGTTTGTTTTTGACAGAGCCCTAAGCAATAAAGCACATTGCTTGATAAGGTAAGGGAAATTATAAAGCTCAGATGGTAAAAGGGATCAAATTTTCCAGGTTAGTCCTGACTCATTGCCTGAATTTCTTGGGAAGATTCATAGGCAAGCAATAAAATTACAGGATTTGTTAAGTTAAATGTCTTAAAAATATGGAGCCCCAAAATAAAAGAAATGAGGCTCAGAGAAGTGAGTTAGTTGCATGGAGTTTCACAGAGCTGGTCTTCAACTTTACGTTCCCCATTCCCAGTTTAACATAGTTTCACCACATATATTGTGATGATTCAAAATACACTTTCTGGGTTGAGAAATAAGACATAGTTCTGACAGACATAGGAGATTTGAAGGCATACACATCCAGCTGTATGGAAGCTAAGGACAGGGTGCTGACACAGTGGAAGGTTAAAATCTGACCAAAAAGAGCAAGATATGATACTAATATTGACACTTTGCATTTAAAAAATCAGTTTTAAAAGTCTAACATACTTTTAGTTCCATCTAATTTTTATAGATTTAACCTTTTTAGTTAGGTAAGACAGATATAGCCCCAATTTTGTAGGTGAGGTTAAATGTTTTGGCTAAAGTCTCACAGCCCATCAGTGTCAAAAATGAAACAAGTAGCCAACTTTTCCAGTGGGATGAAGGTAATTCTATATGTGGCCCTTTTGGCCTGCTCCTCTGAGGCATATTCTCCAGTATTAGAAAATCATGAGAACATCTCTAGTCTACCCTTACCTCTGGAGCTCTTTTTGTGGCAATCACTTTTTAGGAGCTACAAAGCCATCTCATGACCCTGGGTCTTAGTCAGTTACATGGAAACTTATTACAACTTGCTGCATGAGCACTGGGACTCCAAAGATATCCAAATATAAAGTTAATTTGCCCAGAACTTTAAGCCACTGGGTATTTTAAAAGATAAATATAGGCAACCAAAAAACAAACAGGGATGACATCTGTAGTAAGGATGGGAAACAGTACAAGAGAACAAAGTCAAAAAACAACCAGACTTTATCAACGGCACCAGCCATTCCCCTGTGGACAGCAGGGAGTCACTAGCTACTTTCCCCTTTATGGTTTTAACTAAAAGTAGCGTTAGAGAGGTGAATTAACATTTTAAAAAGAATGTAAAAACTCAGAGCTGTTCTAATGATGATTAATGGAGAGCTATAAGGAGGCCATGACCTGCTAGTGTCATTAAATGGATTGGCAGGTTTCTGAGCATTAATTATAAATAGCCACAGGAGTTCTCCAGCTTAACAGAATGATGATAAATCCAAGTGTCTGAGAGAGAAGAAGAAAGGAAAGGAAAATGGGAAAAAAGTTTGCATGTGAGTGTCTGCCTGTGTGTTGTGGGGAGCAAGACAGTGTGAGTGCAGAAGGAATGAGATAAATGATGAATTAGACCCTGCCAGTCAATCACATTTTCTAAATGTTTTATGTCCCCAAAGCTATAAAAGCAATATTCCTCTCTGCCCTTATTGGAACCATTTCTGTACAGCAATCACATCAGTTTCCTTGGGGATTTCAACTGAAATGTGCTTTGCCTTTTCTTTTTTATACTTACTCTCCAGCCTGTGACCAAAAAAGGGGCAGAGTTGGCATACAAATGGACAAGAGTGAAATCCAGGGACCAGAAAAGGCAGGTGGCAGGAGTGAGAGGTGCTAGATGGCAGAAACACACGGAACAGGACCATGTGGAGGGAATCATTGCTCCTGCTATACCACAGCAAAGTGAGCAACAGTGAAGGTGCTGTTTGTTGCCATGCTGGATCAACCTCAGAGAAAGGGCCAGTGATAACACAGCAGCTATAGGGCTTCCCCAAAACTTTGCCAATTCCAGAGACTATGGTGTCATGGAGGCAAAGACTCACTTTTGTAGTTGTTTTATTCATTGTTGTATCTCCAGAGTCTGAAACAGTACCTACTCCATCATGGTCACCCTGGGAATATCTGTTGAATGAGAAGTTAATAGATGGATTAATCCATTTCTAAGGATACAATTTGAGAAGCTGAGATACCTGGTTTCTGTAGAGCCTCTGGATAGATGAACATTCTGGTAATGAACACACAGCTTTACCAGGGGCTCTTCTTCCTAAACTGCTTTTGTTGATGCTGAAATGACAAATACCAGCTTTCCTCTTAGCCTGCTCTTTGCAGGCTCTCTGCATCTCAAAGTGGAAGTTCACTTGCCCATAAGAATCCGAAGAGGGGAAGGATCCAAACTCACTCACCTAACTGGCTGAAGGTCCAACATGGGGTTCCTTCCAGCCTTCCCTCCATTGTGCACCTTTATCTGTCCTTTTCCCTGGACTTCCCAAAAGGTTGGATGAACCATCTCAGCCCCACTCATTTGAGTGGGGTTAATTATCAAATAAAAGGCTAAGGACCAAGGAAGGTTGGTCCTTAGCCTTTCTCCTCAGAAAACCCTCTACAGGTAATGGGATTCCTTTGGGTCTTGGATATTGACTGTGGTGGAGAAGAGATAAATAAAGAGGGTGGAGCAGGAGAGAAAAGGAGAGCAATCAGGAGAGAAGGGATGAAGAACGAAACTCCAAACCAGGATTGGGAATATGGATATCCCTGGACCATGTGGTACTTTTGAGTGTGTTGTTCTTTACAAGAAGACTTGCCTCTGCAAGTCATTATTTCAGCTGATTGGAAAATGGTGTTGAAAGACCTGCTTCTCTGGTACAATTTTCTTCATATCCTATTAGTTGCAATACAATTACAGAGAATACATCAATTCCTGGTCTGCCTGCTGCTGCTGCCAGAGCCACCTATTAAAAAGCGGCCTTATTAATGGAATTGTACATCTAGGATTAATCGGCTTGCGTTGGCCATTTACATTTCTCATTCCCAAGCACTTTTGTTTGCTTAATAGGCTGAAGGAGGTAGGAAATGACACAACAAAGCCTCTCCCAATTGCCACGCGTATCACTGGTAGATTTAATATCCCCTTCCTCCTTTCATCCTGGAGTGCTGCACAGGGATAAGATCTGGCACATGCCACCAGGGAAAAGTGAAGCGGCTGTTAGACAGTGATTGGTGGAAGAGGAAGGAAGGAGGGGGCAGAGAGAGCCTTAAGCCCAGGAAAGCTTGTGCTTTTGAGAAAGAGCTCACACCCCTTCTGTCTGTCACTCTGACAGCAGTAGGAGACAGGGGGATAGGGGACAAAGGCCCAGGAGAACCCTCCGTGGGAGGGCAGAGGAGAGGACTGAGGTATTGCCTGGCATTAATGGAAGAGGCCTAGTTTCTCTCTAGCCATGAGTGGCTTCTGTGAGTAGCCTCTATCCAGGTTGAGCTGGAATCCTGGTCCCAGTCCTCCATCACCTCCCATCTGTGATTGTGGCTTGCTATGGTTCCAAGTTGCTTTGCTGGTGGGGAGAGGAGGGCAAGCAAAACACAATTTGCCAGGCCGCATGGGAGGTAGGGGGAATCAAATCACATAAGTCCACTCAGCTTTCTTTGCTTCTCTTTTGGCATGGATACCAGAGAACTGACAATTTGGGGGTTCTCATCAGAATTTCAAGAAGGAAAATTCAGGGTGTCACTGCAGAGTCCTTGAACCTGTTACATTCCAGGACATTAGTTGACAGGTAGCTGTCTCTGCAGCAGCAGTCTTCCTAGGAGAGAATGTTCCAGACAGAGGGAGACCCCAGCCCCACCCTAGCAGACCCAGCATGTTTTAATTCATCCCTCACTGCAGGGGAGAGATGTGGAAAGTAGGGAAGGTGGGAGGAGAGGATGCTCCAGGCCTTTCCTGCTCCACATTGCCTCTCTGGAAAGTGTGAACACACTTAGCTATATACATACCACTATTTACTCCATCATTAATGAAGGTAAACCCCAGATTGGCCTGTAGGGAGTTCCCTGGGATACTGGAGAGGCACTGGGACACTAGGGAAAAGTTGTTCCAAAATAGTCTTTGGACCTCTTTCTCAAATTCCAGTCTCCAGAGAACTCAGCTTTTCAGGCTTCCAGAGCAGTGCAGGGCTTGGGAGAAGAGAACATAGACTCTCCTGTGGAGTGGAGCTTCATCACTAAAGGAACAGGTGTCTTGTCTGGTGAAGGACAGGAAGCAGAATTCCTGTTCCCAGGCAGGAGCCAGGTGTCCACCTGCTCATCAGCATCCCTCACATTCTTTGCAATCTGATCCGAAAGGCAATGTTTGTTAAAGCAAACCCTTCCGAAAACAATGCTCTGTTGAATTTGCTTCTCCTTTTTCCCTACGCCACCAATGAGCCAAGCTGAAGCCTGGGAAGCCTAACTCCTTGCTAGACAGGAGCCTGTGGTTACATAGAGGGCTCTGGTGTGCAGGCTATAGCCACAGCAGCAGAGGCAATGTATGTTGGAAAACTGTAATACTGTATGACTTTTCCCTTTAATGGAATTTTCCTAGACCACTAGGACAAAAAAAAAAAATAAGACTCCATTAACCACACTACAAAGCCCTCTACTTATTAGTATTTTAGAACAGTGGTAAAACATTTCTTGAATCTAATTATTGCTGACAAATATGAAAATTGAAATCAAAGTTAGATTTTCAGCTATGCGGCCTCATATGCTAGGATTCTCTGACTACAACTATTACATCAATACATTTATGTTTCCAATGGTTTCAGCAGAAGATTGGTTATTTTCCCTGTCTCCTAATACCGCCCTCTTTCCTCCCTCAGGGCCCCCACTCCCTCCCCAGCTTGGACCCTATATATTTTGAAGCATTAAATCTGACATACTCATCTTGGTGGCTGGCAGTAGGTAACTAACTTTATGTTTACCTGTCACAGATGCAAAAATGAGCTCAGCAGAGAGCTGGGGAAGCACCTTCTCTATCCTTACCCTCTCTACTCGCCCCCAGTCCTAGCCTTCTTTTTTTTTTTTTCAGATAAAAGTCATTTGACTGATTTCAAATTCCTTGTGATATCGGGACAGAAAAAAAAAAAGGACTTGTCAACACCTTTCTTTCTTTTTCCCTATTAAGCATACTGTAAAAATCAATCCCTTTTGTCACTTCACTCTGCTTGCGAGAATGTTTAATGGATGTCAAGGGAGCTAATGATCGCTGGTAGAAAATTCATTTTAGATTTGCTATTTATAAAGTACTCAGTACTCAGGTGGGAAATTAACATGAGGCTAGGAGTGGGGTGGAGTGAGGGAGTGCTGGCGGTGGAGGGCTGGGGCTCTGCCAGACTGCCAGTTGCTTTGTAGAGGTGGCACCCAAGGTATCCTGGGGACAGAGGGCACATGGGATAGGGAGGTCATGTGGGATTGGGCAAGAGTATAGGCTCAGGAGCACACAGGCCTGGGAAAGCTCACCTTTACTGACCAAAATTTTTTTAGCAATAAAATAATAACTAGAATACATACTTTAGAAGGTGTGGGAAAGATTAAATAAAATATCACACATAAAACATTTACCAGTGCCTGGCACATATTGCGTGCACATATGTGTAATAAATGTTATGTATATTACCCATAGCCTTTGTGGTTAGGAAGACTAGGACTGGGATTAACTCTGATAGGCTCAGGAGCTCACCTGGATCTGGCCATAGATGCTCATTCACATGAGTCATGCCCACGTATGGACCTTCAGTACTACTGCTACCTGCAGCCTCTGGGTCATGAGATGAACTAGCAGTTGTCAAACTTCAACATGCATGAGAACCACATGAGGGCTTCCCCTCCCCCGCCCCCCCCCCCCACAGCCAAAGGCTCTACCATTTGAGCCACATCCCCAGTCCTTTTGTTTTTAGTTTGTTTTCAAATACTGTCTCATGCTTACTTTGCATGAGCTGGCCTCCAACCATGATCCTCCTGTCTGTACCTTCCAAGTAGCTGGAATTACAGGCATGCACCATCATGTTCACCTGGAGGGCTTCTTGACACACAGATCGCTAAATTCTAATTCTCCACATTTCAGCGTTAATAGTGCTCTAGGAGGACTCAGATCCTGCATCACAAACAAGTTCACAGGTGATGCTGATGGTGCTGGCAGGATCCACACTTCCATAACCACTGAGAGACATAAGCAGACTGAACTGCCTCCCTGAAATACTGGTGTACACCACTTTTCCCCAGGCCTGAGCAATTATTTTCTACCTAGCACCTCCTGGCCAAAACAAGCCTTCTCCACTAGAAGACTCAGAATTTTGAAGCAAATCACTAAAAGCCAATTAACTCCCTCCCAAATTTTCCATCACTTGCTGAAGAGGCAAATGCTAATTTTCTGGTTTTCTTGGAAATGTAGCTGAGTCTCAGTTTCCTCCCTTCTGGATGGTTGGATCCTCTGATGCTCAGATGGATCAACTTCATGGCCCCCAAGTTCATGAAACTCCAAGTCAGAGAGTGTTGGTGTACCCCTTGCCCTTTGGCTGGTTTCTCCTTTTCCTGGGCTTCCCTTGGATGCTTCTCTGTTATATTTGGATTAACTGCAAATCTCCTTTGATTACTCACTCTGTTGAAACAGACAACCTGTTGCCACGTGTTTGATTACTGAAACCCAGGGGAGATCCTATTTGTAATGCAGCCAGTTACAGTACACTCAGCATTACACACACCGCCACTGAGCTGCTAATTCATTGTCTAAGAAGTTGCTTTTCAGTTTCTGATTTTTCAATAATAGGCTTCTCACGAAGCTCTTAAGCTCCAGAAATAAGCTGAAAACTGCTTCTCCAGTCATTTACATAAACACAAGTGGATCAGAAGGGGGGAAAGAAAGGGGATAGTTTTACAAGGTATTCCTGTGACTCTAGAAGCCTGGATGGGTAAGCATGTTAAGGTTGCTGGTCTGCAAAAGTGCAATGGGAAGTGGAGAGGTTCCCAGAATGCCTGACGGGCACCAAGGCAAATGATAAATCCTGAAATCTCTCCTGATGCCGGGTCTTTGCCAATGCTGGGTGGATATTCTGGACACAAGCAAATTGTTCTGTCAGCAGGCTGCTCCCTCAGCCGCATCTTGTCAGGAAGCTTATTACTCATTTCCCCTGCCATGGTGGCATGGTCCACCCTCTGAGGAAACATATGTCACCTGGGACAGGTAAGGGGATGGCTGTAAGAAACCTGGTTAGGTCAACCAGGAACCAGGCCCCAGAGAGAGGGAGTTCAGTCTCCACTGAGATTGCTTCATACTGCTGTTGAGGGGCACGTGGAATGAGGGCCTGGTCCATAATGGCTTTTCATTATTTGAACTGAGGAGAGGAACTTTCTAGAATGTGGGCTTTCAACCACCGTTGAAATTCTCTTTCTCTGTGACTCTGTCTCTTTGTCTTTCTCTGTGTGTGTCATTCTCTCTCTCTCTCTCTCTCTTCAAGTCTCCTCCTTACCTCTCCTCTCTCTCTCCAAATATAGAAATTACAAATAGCACAATGAGCCCAAAATAATAGCAGCCATTCATTTTCTTTACTGACAAATCATATACATGCCCATTAAAAAGTAAATACATAGGCTATTAAAATTCATTTCTACCTGTAGACAATGATTCTAATCAGACTATTTTCCTATATACCTAATATTTGCAGGCAAAAGGTAAGGAACTAGATTAAAACAAAATGAGACAAAATAACTGAAGACTCACAATTAAATATGAATTTCAAAAATTAACATAATTTTCGATGTAACTATGTATTATGCATAACAAAAATTATTGTTGATTTGGAATTCAAATTTATTAAGTATCCTGGATTTTTACTTGCTGAATCTGACAACCCTAGCAAAAGGGACTACACATTTGCTTACATAACTTGCATATTTACATTGTTTAATACCACCAAGCTTCCTTTGTCCCAGTGGTTCGGTGGGATTTTTTTCTAAGGTGAATATATTTGAGAGAAACTGAAACGTCTCCTGCTACAGTTGGGTATGGTTTGAGGGTGTTCTCCCGAAGTCTCATGAGCTGGAAGTTTGGTCCTCTGTGTGGTGATGTTGAAAGATGGTAGAGTCTCTGATAAGGTGGATCCTAGTTGGAGCTGGTTATGTCATGGGGGATGCTGTCCTCAGAAGGGATTAATCCCTGTTTTACAGAGTGAGTTTTCACCAACGTAGGTTGTTATACAAGTGTGAGCGTGCCTCTGAATGGCTCTGGTTTTCTGTCTTGCTATCTGATCTCCCTTATCTCACATGCTCCCAACATGATGCCATCCTCCATGATGTAAAGCGGCCAAGGGGACCTGCTAGAGGCTAAGTCAACAGAACCACTCAATCTTGGTTTTCAGCCTCCAAGCTATGAGATAAATAAACCTCTTTTCTTTTGTTATAGAAACAGATGTGTGCTAGTACATCTCCCATGGTACAGGATCTATGACTTCTACTTCCTCTTATCCCTTGGTGCCCAGACTTGCAAGTGGTTCTTCCAGTGAGAGCACCCTCCATTTGTGCTTCACAACTGTTTTAAGCAATGGTACTCAAACTTTAGTGAGAATAATCTGAAGGACTTCTTGAAATAGAAATTGCTAGGGTCCAGTCCCACACTTCCTGCTTCAGAAACACAGTTGAGATCCAAAGTCAAATGCTGATAGGTGTCACAGACCATAGACCTCTCCTCCTAGGGCAGGTTAGAAATAGGGATCTGTATGAGGGCTAAGTATAAAATGGTGGGTTAGAGAAGATTCTAAGAAACTTTTGTGTTTTTAACCTTTTAAATTTTTTTCCTGGCCTTACTTATTCTATCTCCCTCAGCATTGAATGACCATGCATTTTGGTCCACTGTACCAGTCCTTCAGAAAGAACATCAGTAACAGGAATGCACCATGTACAAAGGCACCGAGCTGTGGAGGCTTCAATTTGGTGTTCATTGGTACTGAGGGTAGAGTGACAATAATGCTGGGAACAGGGACTGGTAACACAAGGAATGAGATGAAGATAGCTCTGAAAGGAGATGCAATCATTAATACCTGCCCTAAACAACAAAGCTTATACAGTGCTGGCTGTTCAACTTCTAATATGTACAGTTTGGCAGAATGTATCACAAATGAAATTCAATTCAACATTAAAACTACAATCCAAAGAAGTATAAATATCCCACTTTGCAGATGACGGAAATAAAGGTTTGGGGGGAAAACTCAATTCTTGAAGTTAGAGTTGATGATAGGACTGAAGTGAGTATAGGCTATTGTGATTGATGTGGATACAGAAACATGTTTTATGTACACATGATGTATAAATTATAGAGATAAGAACATAGTTTTGTAATTCCTTTGAGAGTTCACATAAGAAAGCGGTAGGTACTGAGCTCTGGACATGTTTGGGAAATGGTACAAGTGACCAAAATTAGAAGAGATAGAGAAAGAAGGCAGGGAAGAGAATGGTGTGAGGAAAGAGAAATTGATCCTGCATGGATTCCTATGGCTCACTCGTCACCTCTCCCCCATTACACAAGCAAATATTTTAGTCTTTTTGTGCTTTCTTGAAAATCACCTTGTACATATCTAGACACACATGCAGAGATCTGTACACATATATGTGCAAACACATACTGTTTTCCCTGCCTTATTTTCAGGGAAAAGAAAGACCAATAAGTGCTGACTCCTTCAACTTTCTCTCACCAAGCTTGAAAATTCACCTGCATCCAGACTGGGCAAAGGATAGAAATCTATTTTTCTTTTCATTTATCTTCACATTAAAATATGTTTAACCTCATATTTCCCATTTTAACTATTTTTCAATGTACAATTAAGTGCCATTGAGTGTATTTACAACATTGTGTAATCATCACTACCACCCATTTCCAGAACATTTTAATCATTCCAGACAGAAACTCTGTATCCATTAAAAAAAAAACTTCCTATTCCTCTTCACTCTCCCTACCCCCAGTAATCTCTCTAGGAATTCACCTATTCTAGATACTTCATGTAAGTAGAATCATACAGTGTTTGACCTTTTGTGTCTAGTTTCCTTCCCTGACCATAATATTTTCAAGGTTCATCCATGCTATAGAAGACTTTTTCCTTTTTGCTAAAAAAGAAGCTACTTGAAATAAACATTCTGAATGGGGTTATTAGGATGTCTTCCAGTCTTGTAGAATCAAGCAGCAACATTGGTGTTTATTAGCTTGTAGATAGCAGGGCTCTCATAATTAGACCTAAGGACTTCAGTTTTTTAAAATTTTAATCTTATCTTTGAATATGTTGCCTAGAGACTCAGTTACTACCCAGTCTGTGGTTTCTTGGGACAAATGTTACTGACAATTTTTCAGCTTTGCAGTGAAAAAAAAGATACTTAAAAAAAAAAGTCTTCCTTTTTAAGGCCAAATAATATTCCATTGTATGCATATCTCACATTTTGGTTTTATATTCATTCATTGATGGGTGTTCTACCTTTTGTCATTATTTCAGTGCTATGAACACTTGTGTACAAATATCCACTTAAGTCCCTGTGTTCAGTTCTTTGGGGTATATACCCAGAAGTACAATTGCTGGGTCAAATGGAAATTCTGTTTAGCTTTTTGAGAACTGCCCCACTGTTTCCACAGAGACAACACCACTTTACATTCTCACCACAGGAATGTAAATCATTGGCAACACTTGTCATTTTCCTTTTTCTAATAACAGACATCTTAATGAGTATGAAATATTACTTGACCATGGTTTTCTTGTGTTTCCTTCATGACTAAGAATTGTTTTATTTTTTAGTGGTACTAGGGCTTGGATTCAGGGCTCTATACTTCTGGGCAGGTCACTCTGCCAGCCCTCCTTAATGACTAAGGATGTTGAAAAACATGGTTAGATTCCACAAAGAAGGTGGCGATCCTTTATCTATGTGTGTTCAATGGCGGCCTCTTCCATTCTGATCAAGGGGAACATTGACCCTCTCTCCTTTCATACAATACACAAAAGGTCTCAGCATTTATTCTTCCCTTTTCATGGTGCTGACTTTTTCTGGATATAGCTCATCCAAAGTGAATAATGGATTTCTCATACTTCCTTGCATCTAGATGTGGCAATGGGACCATGTTCTGGCCAAGGGTACATGTGCAAGAGTGTCCTGTGAAGGCTCCAGGAGCTTTCCCTTTCCAGGAGACTTGTACATTCTGCCCCCTCATATCTTCCCTCATCCTATGCCTGGCTCATAGATTTTGCCATCTTAGACCAACCAGTCAAAGCCATGAATAGCAGACCCAAGTGACAGAAAAGCCTGGGACTCTGAGTTTTAGGAATACCACACAAGTCTGGAACAGACAAGGTAGAGTATTTTTATAACCAACCAGAAGGATAAACTTATATCTTGTTTAAACCACTTTTATTGTGTAAGAGCTTAACCTGATCATAATGAATATTCTCAAATACATTTCTCCTACCTTACACTAAATAGAAGTGGAATCAGTCTTTCAAGACATGTTCTTTCACCTGTGTTCAAGATATGCACCTCTTCCATATGCTCATATCCCCAAAGGACTCACTTGACCAGGTGTCTCCTGAATCTTTCATTCTGCACTCCCTCTCCTGGCCCTTGATAAGCATCCAAGTAAGCCTTTTTTCATATTACAAAAACAAAAATCTCCTCTCCTTTAAAAAAGTCTCCTTTTATCTCCTTCCTTCCTTCCTTCCTTCCTTCCTTCCTTTCTTCCTTCCTTCCTTCCTTCCGTCCTCTCTCCCTCTCTCCCTCTTTTCCTCTGTGCCTTCTTGGCTTTCTTTTTTTCTTTCTTCTCTTTCTTTCATTATAGAAATTCATTTAAAATAACTCAGATTTTCTGACTCTACTTCTTCAACCCACTTGATCTCCAACACTTTGGCTCCTCCTTCACAACTGTTCTCCAAAAGGGGACAGGAGATATTCTTGTGACTAAGTAAAATATCCCTTGGTCCTTTAGATGCATTTGACCTAATATTCTTACCTTCCCCAAACTTACATTGTTTGACCTCAATGATATCATGGTGTTCTGATTTTCCTCATATGTTTTTGGCCACTCCTTGCCAATCTGCTTTACCAGATCTCGCCTCTTGTCAACCTTTAAGTACCAGTGCTCTGTCTATATAATTCTCTACTCCATCCCTGGGTAATTAATTGTATTTTTGTTCAAGACTATCTTTGTTTAAGCACAGATATTTCTTCAGAGGTCTAAGTCCAGCTGGCTCACTTCACATTGGAGTGCTCCTTGGAAACCCATAATGATCCAAATTACATCAGTTACCATCACTGTTAACCCACCTGTGAGCCATTCTCCCAGAAACTAGAGGTCCTCAAACACTTCTCTTTATCACTCATAGTCCTCTTTCTACTCCACCTCCAAATTTCAATCTTCTCCCTCCATAACTCTTGAATATGCCATTTCTCCAAGTCTTATGCCTAATTGGCTATAACATCCCCTAAATAGCTGCCTTTCCTCTGGTCTTGCCACCATTTAATCCATTTCTCACATTGTAACTAGACTGTCAACTTTTTCAACAACCCAAAAATCTGATCATATTTCTGTTCAATATATCATGCATCAACACATCCTCTTCCCTCAATGTAAAATCTTTAGTAAAAGCCCTATAAGTTCTGACTCTGCTGGCCCCTCTACCCACACCAATGGTCTTTCTACCCACATCCCTCTTCTCCACAGGCCATCCTCCCAAAACCATGGAAACACACTCTAGCTAGCCAGATTCTTTTGGCATCCTGAATTCCTACCATGCTTATTTGCCTGTAGCCTTTGGCATGTAGAATTTCTTGCACTTATAACTCACCTCTCCTTTCACCCAGTTGTGATTATCACAGCTTTAACATCTCCTCCTTGCAGAAGGCTTCTCTGCAATGAAAAAATCTAAATAAACTTAAATAAAATCTAAATGAGCAAATCAACTTGCTTTTGTTTCAGCACTTATATATTGTATTGAATTGTCTGTCTCACTGAGTATAAGAATTATGTCTGCCTCATTGTTTTGCCTAGTACACAGTAGGGTCTAAATAAATAATACTGGAGTGGATGAAATATAAATCTAAGTAAGAATGTGCCCATTCCCTCAGATGTATCATGTTGCCTTTTAAAATCATAAATGTAGACGATGTGGAGATGGCATGTCTATATCATTTGACACAAAGCTGATGGTGACACCTCATCAAGATCCAAAAATAATCTTGATGGATTTAAATAATGGACCTGAGCTTCAATAAAACTTCAAATCTTAAAAAGAGACATTTAAAGGAAATGAGCTGTAAGGAAGGATGGGGAGGGCTTGTGTAACACCTCATTTGTGAGAAGAATGAGGACAACCTTGATGTGAGCCAATGACAAGATGTGCCTTAAAAAAAAAAAAGAAAGAAAAGAAGCTAACACAAGAATTTAGTCAACCTGTGAATTTAACTATAAAGGCCACATTTTTCAGGTATTAGTCCTCTGCCAATCAGATTACATCAGGAAGAGTCTGCTGTGATAATAACCTTGAAGTTGATCCTTATCGATCAGGACATGTTCGGAAGATAAGATCAAGATTAGAGGTGCAGAAACTACGCCTGTGATGATCACAAGAAGGAAGTAAGGAGAAGATAAGTAGGACCGTGACAGTCATCTCTTAGAAAGTAGAGCACACACTTTTTTTGTATTCTGAGAGCTCTAACAGGCAGAAGTAGGGAGATGACTTCATAAATTCATTAGGATTGTTTTGGGCTGCAAGTAAAAGAAGCCTAATTAAGTGAGTTTATTTCACAAGTGATAATAAGTGTAGAAATATGTATTCCAGAGCTGGTAAAACTGTTGTCATCTTGAACCTGAAGTCCCTCATTTAGAGTTAGCCATATGAAATTTCCCATACTCAATTATTTTTGATTTACTAAAACAGCAAGTCCATGTGGTTTCACTTGAAAGCTTCCTTCTCTGCCATCTTTGATGTGTCCTTTTGGTCCCCCTGTTTGTATGTGAGCTCCAGTACCACTGGGCAATGTTCCTGTGTCCCAGTCAAAAAGGGGAAATGGTAAGGGTCAGAAATCACGGACCATCTTAAAACCTCACCATCCTTCAAACCTCCCCTCAAAATTTTGTACTTATGTTCTGTTGGCCTGAATTGCATTACAAGACCAGACTCAGATAACAATAGCTACAAAAGGACTGTGTATCCATAGTCATGTATAAGAGAATCTTGGAGATGAGTATTTTAAATGGCACATGACTACCCTGAAAAATTGAAGAGCATCATTTGTAAAGAGAGAGGATAGAATTGATATTGAGGAGAACTCCCAGAATAATAAAGTGTCTGTACACAGAGTTTATCCACAGTGCAAAAGGTGTTAGCACCAGTTATTCTCAGCTACACTTGCACAATAGACCTTCTATTGTTCTTTCTAAACAGAGGTGACCCTGCATTGTTCTGGCCTAGCCACAGGAATTGGTGCACATCATCCAAATGGGATTGTTGCTCTGGGAGATAAGGCAAGTAAAATTCCAAGGTATCTCAGAACTCTGAGAGATGGCAAAAAAGCTTTTGAATTCAGTGATTAAATTGTTTTGACTCTGGACAAGGTTTTAACAGTGTGCAAAAGTAAT
This sequence comes from Castor canadensis, assembly GCF_047511655.1. Taxonomy (NCBI): domain Eukaryota; kingdom Metazoa; phylum Chordata; class Mammalia; order Rodentia; family Castoridae; genus Castor; species Castor canadensis. The sequence goes on from NC_133387.1 coordinate 165,900,034, forward strand.
GAAAAAATAGCAAGGCATTTAGAACCTTCTATCAAGTTTTCAAAGAAAAGGAAGGAGAAATACAAAAGCAACTAGTTAATTCTTATTTCTTTTCAGCATTACCAAAGTGGTTTATTCAATTATGGATGCTGCTTATGCCTCACCAATTGTATTGAGGAAAAACCTGTCAATCTTTTCCAGGTCTGGGCCAAGTTGCATGTAGGCTGTTCGGAAGTTTGCCAGATGCCCTAGTGGAAAGCCTTGCGGGAGAAGGGGAAAGAGAGTAGCTGTGAAAAAGCCAGAAAGAAACTACTTCATCTACCACTTCCTCTTTTCCATTTGAATACATCGATTTAGTTACTTTTTTCTTTTCTTAGATTTGGCCTTCCCTGACCCTGTTGCTCCCTCTGATGCTAGCACTCACCTAAATGTAGGACAGAGGTTCAGGCTTCCTTCCTCCCCACTGACCCAATCTAGTCACCACACAATGGCTGCTTTCTGCTCTTGTGTAAGTTTTACCTAAAATGTTGAATTCCACAAGGATGACTACCTAGTAGCCCATAACATGTGGTTTTTTAATTGGTTAAAGCGAGGAAGGATTACTCATAAGTGGGATAACACATACTATCCAAAAAATAGTATCAGAAAAAAGAAATAAGTTGAAATTTACAAGAAGACTTTTCAATCTCTTGTGTCCACAGTGAAACAACACAGGCATAGGACAAGGAAGGGTTGAATTTACACCTCACCATAGGTTCAGGGAATTCTATGGCCACCAAACTGCCCAACAGGATTTCAGGTCTTCTCTCTCTCTTTCTCTTTCTCTCTCTCTCTCTCTCTCTCTCTCTCTCTCTCTGTCTCCCCCTTCCTCCATAACACTGAGTGTCATTTTTGTCTCAGCTACTGTGCTAAGTGTGCTAGGAATATTACGACAAACAAGGCAGCCCTTGCCTTTCTGGGGCTTACAGTCTGGGAGGGAGGCACACATGTAAATGGGTGACAACAAACATTAGCATCCTATGGATATTAAGAATGAAAGTAAAGTACAGGTGCAGAGGAAGCATAAAGGATGAGGGGTTTCAAATGGTTGCTGGGCCTCAACTTTCTTTCTGGAATTATGAAAATCATTTGCAATGTAGACAAGAGAAAGCAGGGACTAAGCATAAGCAGGAGAACAGTGTGAGTATGTGCTAAAAGGAGAGAACCACAGAAAACCCAGGGTTCCATGGACTGGGGAGGGCAAAGAATTAGGACAGAGTAGTAAAGGGAAGCCAGACCTTGTGGTTTCCCACACCTTGCCAAGGCATTGATGCTCCATTCTGCTTGGATTTGGAATCAGTATAGGCCACATTCTGTAAAAGACTTGATGGCTCAGACACACTGGCAGAATATATTAAGGATCACAGAGACTAGCCAGAATGACTAGAGAAGAACAGTATGGCACCCTTTCTGTGGATGGTTTTATAGAAAATAAGAAAGAAATCTTAAAATGTTTGGGGGAGATATGGAGGGAATCATGTTATTGAATATCTGAAAAACAGTCATATTGCAGAAAAATTGGACCTGCCCTATGAGTAGTAGAATTGAGGCAATCATAATGCTATTAATTCATATTTATTGGGTACTTACTTTGTGCCAGGCCATATCTAAGCACTTTATCTGCATTAATTTATTTAACTGTCTTACAAGGTAAGTCCTATAATCGCCCTTATTTTTTGAAGAAGAAATCAAGTCACATAGAGATTGATTCAATTGTCTCAAAGTAGGAAAAAGCCAACCCAGGTTTAGAACTCAGATCAGGCCCTGGAGTCATAATGTTATGATGATTCACCAGATCTAGGGAAAATGTCAGGAATCTGTGAGAAGTCTAAAGCTTCTCCTACTTCATCTCTTTCTTCTTCCCCTTTTTTGTCTTCCTGAAATCCAACAGTGCGATATAGTGAGCTATCTTAAGAGATTCGTGTGTCCCCTTACTAATGATAGAAGCTGGGAACCCATTGTGGACATATGAGAACTCAAAAAGAGGTGTTGAAATCAACCATCTTGGAAGTCTCTCTGGGCCTGACTGGTTGTGATTCTTGGGTTGTCTGACACAGCAGGGTGAATTCTTTGGGGAGCCAGATGGCTGTGCGGGTTACCCAGAGACTAAACTTGGCACAAATCTGCACAGTAGCTCTGTTCCCCATGTGCCTTTCAGATCTGATGACTCCATCAGAAAACAAACAAGTTTTCACTCCTGCATGCACTGCAGGAGTTTACCTGGCATGGAGGGTGAAGCCAGCATCACTCTGCCCAATGCAGAAGGTAGGGTTATTGTCATTGAGATGCTGTATGCAAGTCTTTATTGACCCTGAGAAGAAAAGCAGTGGAGGCAATACAGCCAGCTAACTGACTCCTGGCAAGTGGGAGGCAAAACTCAATAAGAGAAATATGCATTCTTCACCATTAAGGATGGAGCTTTTTCTAAGATTCACCATCACTTAACATTCTCCAAATTCAACCTCAACACACTCGTTCTTGACCTTTACTCAAAGGCCTCCTGAATTTCTCCAGAAGGAAGCCTTAGAGATGGATCAATTAAGAGTCACTATTGCTAGATGTGATGACATACGCCTGTAATCCCAACTACTCAGCAGGTAAAGGTAGAATTGCAGTTTGAGACCAGCCTGGGCAAAGTTAGCACAAGCCATTATCTGAAAAACAAACTCATCCCAAAAGGGCAGGGGAGGGGGGCATAGGCAAGGCTCAAATGGTAGAGCACTTGCCTAACAATCCAGTATCCAGTATCATCAAAAGAACAAAGAGTCATTTTCATTCCTCATTCTCCCTGCCTGAAGTGCTATTACTAGTTAATCCTTTCCTTCCTCCCTAAGGATACTTTACAGATAAATAAATATATGCATATGTAGATACATGATGTCGTATATGATACACTTTATAGTGTTTGCATGCACACACACTTTCATATTCTGACTGTTCACCCGTCTGTGACTGTGTTTATATTCTTAGCTTCCTGCAGGCAGAAACTAGCTCTGAGTATTTTCTTCTAGCCCCACTACTTATCAATAACTATATTCAAAAAGACTATTTGCAGTATTGCCAAATGCAGAACTTGGAAGAAAACCTCAAAATCTTTCAGTGCAAATGTTTTATTTTAGAGTAGAAAAACTGAGGCCCATACAAAGGAGTTTGTCCTACCCAAGGTTGCAGAACATTTCAGATGGTTTTTTAGGTATGTTTTTCAACTTGGTTGTAGATTAGAACCTCTAGAAGAACTTCTGAAAATACAGACATAGGGCCATATCACAAGAAGATTCTGACCTAACTGATCTGTAACAGGGTCTGGACTTTGACATTTTTATAAAGCTCCCCAGGTGATTTTATGAAATCACTAGTTTAGGACAGACTGGCTTAGAGATGGACAATATCACAAATCACATAGACCGAGGACCTATCTGAGCATCTATCTGCTGAGAGCCTGTCTGACTTCTGAGATTGGGTCAAGAGAAGTAGAATTGCTCTAGTCTGCTGGACTTGGAAGAATTATAGACTCCTGAAAAAGGTAATTACCTGCTCTTGCACACAAGAAAGCTAAGAAAAATTGCCATCATCACCATGGAAGATGGGAATGCAGATAGAAGCAGCCTTCCTAATGCACTCAGGATGCTCCTGTATTGCACAGTGTGAGTGTACAGGAATATGCCTCCTCTGGGCACATACAGCTGAAAACACAGCTGACATTAAAAGAAGATGGATATATAGAAAAACAACTGCGCGTGATGGTGCCCAAACATTAGATAACACCAGAGAACAAAACCTTTCTATTGTTAATGAATTACTTATGTTATTCTAGGAACCCTAAATTATGAGATGATGAGTAGGTACCAAGGAAAAGGGGTTCTCAGAGGGGAGGCAAGTATGAGATCCACACAGAGGTCAGTTGTATAGCATTTACCCAATTGGACTAGCTGACTGAGGCAAATTCCTCCTTTGTCTTATCTCAAGTGCACTCCCTTTATCTACTTTGGCCATCTCGTGCTGCAGAAGCCAAGGCATAAAAGAGGAGGTGAGGCTGGGTTGAACAGCAGTGGTTTTAAGAATCACCAATTACTCATTGATACAAGACAATGGTCATGAGACCAGTCGACTCTTACCAGCTTTCACCATCCTGCGTATAAATAACTGAAGATCTATCAGACCTCCAGACTTTTGTAACCTCTCCTTCTTGGCAAGAGGAGATGTGAAGTAGTGAAGACAGTATCTGTGATTGTCTTTATGGGGATCCAGGCAGTATACAGCTTCCCCGTGCTCCCTACCTCAAAACATGGACTGAGGGCCAGGACTGATGCCATCCCATCATTTGCACAAGAGACCAGAGGCTGCCATTGTGCCTTTAGCCTTGCTTACTTCTGCTTTAAGCCAAGACAAATCTGGGAGATCATGTTAGGTATTTGGTCCTATCCCTTCAGTTGTTTTTATTCACCATTGTATCCCCAGCACCTAAAACAATACACAGAGCATAGTAGGGATTCAAAAAAGTATTTGCTGGTGCGTGAACCAATAGATGCAAAAGCAGCTAGATAGATTTCTGGATTGGGGTTAGAATTTAGTGACACTTCTAAGACAAGCGAAGAAAGCACCACTAGAGAGTGAATTTGAATGAGCAAGTACAGCCCAAACCAGCTGGCCTTTTGATCGGTCTTTTATTACTGCAAAGACCAATACTCTCACAGAAGCTTAAAAAAAAAATCAAATTTAGTAACATAAGATGTTCTCAGTAACGGAACTGAAGAATGTGTTTTCCAATATTTGATTCCTTAGCTTGACAGTCTCTCTTGAAATACTCTCTTCTGGACAATGAAAATGCGAATTTTTGTTGGTTTGTTTTGCAGTTTGCAAATGACTTACAGAGATATCCTGCCAGGCCTTCAGGTTTTCCTCTTGCAAATATACAAAAGGCCATTTCTCCAATATGACTTAAGTGGGAGAGATTCTGTGATCACCTGTCATGATTTTGGAAGGAGGAGAAAAGGAAAGGCAAGTAGAAAGAAGGAGAAAAATGGGAGCAAGCAGAATAGAAAAGCTGAGGGGAAAAAAGCAGAAAAGAGGCACAGATAAATTGGGTATGGAAAATGAGAGTGTCAGGGAGACCAAATGGCGAAGACCTTGTAATCAATAGGATCCCAGACATCCTTGCTGGGGATGAATTCACCATGGTCCATTGGCTCTCCCTCCCTCCTGCTCCACCCTGTGGCCTGGGCTCCTTGCAAGCTGGGAAGAGAGAATTTCCCCTCCTTCTAGGCAAGCTTGGAACAGAGCAACCCCTGCCAGCTTGACCTAGATCTGTCAACTGATCAATTATTTCTCCCATAAAAGAGAAGGGGAAAGGAAAAGAGGAAAGAAAAGGGGAAAAAGAAAAAAAGAAATGGAAAGGACTGAGATGGGGGTGGGGAGAGCAGGAAGAGAAGGAGGAGGGGGCAGAAAATGAGAGGGGAAGTAAATGAACTCCCATATCTGCAAGTTTCAGCAGGGCTAGAAAGAAGGAGCTTAACCCAGAGGTTGCATAAGTAAGTAAATATACATATAAAAGAAAATACAAAGCTCTTAGAGGTTTCTGACCAAAATAATAATCAAAGAGGAGATTTATTTCTTGGCAGCATTGGGTTTTGGGGTTTGAATTCAGGGCCTCCTATTTGCTGGGCAAGCATTCTACCATTTGAACCATTCCCTAGTCCTTCTGCCTTTAGTCTGGTTTGTAGACAGGGTCTTACACTACTTTTGTCCAGGCTGCCCTTATACCGAGATCCAACCATCTCTACCTCCCTAGTAGCCGGGATCACAGATACAAGCTACCATGCCAACTTGCTGATTAAGATGGGGGTCTCACTTACTTTTTACTCTGGCTGGACTCAGGCCACAATCTCCCATTTCTACCTCCCAAGTAGCTGGGATTAAAGGTATGTGCTGGCCCAGAGGAAATTTCTTTTTCCCACCTTTTGCTAATCCAGACTAGAACTGTATTCTCCCACACACACACTGAAACTCCTTCCTCTAGCTCCCACAACCCATCAAGTCTTCTCCTCTCTACTGTTCACACTGCTGCTGTTTCACCCCATTTAAAGTCTTCTTTTACAAATGATTGGGGTGTGCTCCCCGTACATCTCCTCTGAAACCCACTGGCCCTCCCCTCTGTGCTTCCCAATGGAATGGCGTACCCACCATCAGGACAGAGGACATGCTGGGGAGAACTACCCTGCCCAGTCTGTAACATCGACTACCTTATGTTTGTGTGTTTTCATTTTTTATGTTTAATTTGTTTTTATTGAATTTCAAATGACTATAGACATAAAGTAAACATGTAACAAGCCAATAGAGCAGAAAGGAAGTAAGCTGCATAAATACAACCGGTCTCAGCATGGAGTTTCACTTAGCACCACATGTTTGGAGTGTTACAAGCATTAATGAGTCTTTATAACACCCAGGGGAGTCGCTCCCCGGCCTGACGGGCAGGTGGGGAGACAGGATCACAGAGGGAAGAATTTTTCCCTCTAGAAAACATAGGAAAATTTAAGCTCAGATATACACGCATTCCCCACTGAGCTGTGTCCAGGCCAGTAGAACTGGCTTGTCACCTGAAAGCCAAGCGTACGGGGGATTTAAAGCACTTGAATAGACCTTGGCTGAAGCTAGGTGTAAAACAAGTTTTGGATTCTAGCTGGTGGACAGAAGAAGGCCATAAGCTCCAAACCCAAAAGAAGTCTTGGAAAAGAATCAAATTCCAGGCTTACTGCTCCAGTGCAAAGCATGTTTCCATCAGGAATGGGCAGCAGGAGTGCTGGAAATCTTTCTAGCTGGTGCTTCTTGAACATGGCAGATTCACGGGTCTCACAGTGCTAATTCACTCCTTGCAATACTATGAGAGCTTATTTTATCCCAAGGGATAGACTGTGGGTAAGGCCAACACCAGGTAATCTGGTTCATCCATAATAACACACAGCCAGAAACAGTGCTGTGTTCTGCCAGGCTGCATGCATGCAGAGAAAAGCTCCCCCCTCCCCCATTGCTGGAAGACAATCCAGATCTGTACCACCCACTGGGAACCAAGAGAGACATTTGAAAGTCACTGTTCAGGACTTCTTAAATTAATGCTGGGGCTATAGGAGAAGCTTACCAAGGAAAACAGGAAGTCAGGAGCTATATGTCAGTTCTTACACTAATATTTGACTTTAAAAGAACCAAAAAAGGAAGAATCAGCACCAGGACCAGGCTACATACCTGTTAACTAAAGCTGCAATTCCATGAATGGCCTTTGCACAGTACGGCCCTCCTCTCTCTGGCTGGCATTGCTTGGTACTCTTGAGCAAATGCTCAGAGGACCAGTGCTGCTGGTAGGCCAGTATGCATGTGTAGCACTCAGCATACCTGGCTCATACTTACCCCCAGTTGGCAGCTGCAAGCACGACAATAACGTACAACTTTGTAAGTGTCCCCTGTTCTCCCCACCTTTTTTGTTCATGCTTCTAAGTATTCACAATGCCCATAGCAAGCCCCGGGTCCCATCACTCCAAACTGATTATTCCACAGTGCCAGTAAATGCTATTACAGTCTCATTGCCTCCCTCCCATCCCAGAACCACCCAAGGGTCCATAACCTCCCCATACCACTAGCCACCAGGAACTTGGGTGGTCTGCCCAGCTGAAAAGTGCCATGACTTCAGGGCTGAGCAAAGGAAAATGAACTTAGCCTCCTTTTCCTTCTACTCTGGTCTGTCTGTGTCTCCAGTAAGCAGATAAACCCATGGACTTGGGAGGAAAGAAAATTATAAACATATGAGAGGAATCTCGTCAAGCTGATCAGATGTTAAAAAAGAACAATGATGCCTTGAAGGAGGAATGGTCTCAGGTTTCTAGAAAAAGAAAAGCCACTGCACACCCAACCTTCCTTTCAGAGCCTGTCCTGGCAGGAGGGGTGGGCGGTGAGCTGAACAGGCCAGCACCTAATCCAGCTTGCTCACTCCTGTTCCCAAGAAAGAGGTGCCTCTAGTTAATCAGTCCTGGTGAATCTCAGGGTTAGAGCCCCAGGGAGCTAATCACCCCCTCCAGAAGCTGCAGCCACACTAATCAGCGCTGATTCCCTGCAAATTCCCTCCTGCCTTAAGCTGGATGGTTGTTGCTGGTTGGGTGGGGAGGGGGAGCAGGCCAGAGAGGGGTCCATAACCTGCCCTTAGCGCCACACCACACACCTTTTCAAGAGGCAAGAAACCCAGGAAGTAGCAGTCCTGGGAAGAGCCAGCTTAAAACAAAAACAGAGCAGAAGAAAAAATTGCCTTGGTATGTGTACTGCATTCTAACTAGTCCCGCTGGGTCAATGCAATAGGGGTGGATTATTGCAGGCAAGACCTGGGCTGCCTCAGTAATTCTGTAAGTTTGATAAGAGATAGCTGGCAGACTCTGCTTCCTTCCCCTGGAAGAGAAAACAGATATCACCTTTGCTGCCTCCAACTGGCATGTGGTATGGGGGTCTTTGGGGGTCACTTTGCCTTAAAATTGAGCAGCCTTGTTCTCTTATGACACATTGAAGCCTATTTAGAGCTGACTGAATGTGGCCAGCACAAATAAAGCCATCATTCTTAGGAAATTCAGGATTTAGTAGAATGTGCCCAGGTCTGAGATAACCCCCATCACTCCCACCACTACCCACCCCAAGAATGGCCCAAAACCCCAGAAACAGACGTTGGCAGTGCCACTTTCTACTCATCAATGCAGGAACAGTTCAGAGTATCAGCAAATACTATGCTTCCCTGAATTAATTTCTGATGAAAAAAGTGACATATTACGCTAATTTATATACAGATTTGTATTGGTCCTGGGGCTCCCGGCATGCAGCTGGTAGGGCTGTTGATGGTGGAATTTTGACCATTGTCTCCAGGTTGATACTATAGGTAGAAGAGACTTGAATCTCAAGACAAGGGGTAACGATCTGGCAATTATGGAGTACTTAGGACTCTTCCTTTCCCTCCTTCTGATCCCTCATTCCACACCTTGCCTAGTTATCTGCATTTTTGTGGTTAGGATGCAGGGATCTGTTTCCCTGAAGGTGCCTGGTCCTGAACTCGGTTTCCCTATTGCCAGTGTTAGGGCTCTGGTCTCACTGCATGTGTCTCTGGGCACCTAAATAAGCAGGGGTGCGTGCATACAGCACAAGCTGATGCCAGCTCCAGATTACGTAAGAAGAGTCAAGCAAGGATGCCTGTAAGTTGACTCCCTGTACTCCTACACCCACTAGTGCCCCCAGGGCAGAGGAGAGCCTGAGGCCTGTATACCCTGGTAGTTGCGTACAGCCGGCAATGTCATGGGCATCCCTGCCTGATCCTCCACCCTGGACCTCCTTGTCATTGATAAATTCCTCCTGACCCCCTTCCCCTCCTTCTTGGGCCCTGGCCAACGTGCGCACACATTGGATTCTTTCCATACTGGTCCCTCTGCCTACCTTGTATGGATCTGTAGAGGATAGTGGAGTCCCTAAAGCCTGACCTCAGTCAGGGGTCAGCAGGACAGAAGCTCAGAACTCCACACGATCATGGGAAGTCAACATTGCAGTGGGAGAAAAGAAGGAGGCAGTGGGACTTGCATCTTTTTTCACTCTGCCAGATAGAAGTTTCCTCTGGGAATACAACTGTATAGGATGGAGCTTCACCTTCCTCCCTCCCTGCCTCAGCCTCACTCTTCCTGGGGAGCTCTGATGGACCACCCACTGAAAGTTCCTTTAATATGAAAGGGGCAAACTGAAGCCCCCAAAAGACAGGGTGAGTGGGAAGAAGCAGGTTAGAGTCTAATTCTGTTGTTGGAATGAAGGGGAGTGCTGGGGCAGGGAACAGGGGCCACACAGTGCAGCAAATGGACTCAAGGTGGAGGCAGATTCCAAATACACTTGAACCCAGCACAGCAAACCTCTTGGCGCGCACTGGCCTGAGAGCAAGCCTGGCCCTCAACTGCAGCCCAAGCTCCGCTTCCTGGCTGACAAATAGACAGAAAATTAGCATTCGGTTCTTATTGCCTCTTTCCTTTCAACTTCGAAAAGCTTTCCTGAATTTCAGAGCCGGCTTCTGCCTCCACTCCCTTTTATCTGCCCGTTATCCACAACCCTCACCCCACAGCCAGCCCCTGCCACAAACACACCCCCAAACACATTCCGAACTAACACAGTTGTTCACCGCAGCTGCAAATTGATTCATCCCCTGAAGCCAGATCGCTGACCAGCACCTCACAGGAAAGCACCTCATTATTTCCAGCCTGCATTTTCCCATTTGCGCCTTGCTTTGCAAGTTCCCTGGCCGATATTTAAAGTTCCCTCTTGTAATTTCTTCCCTGGTCGCACAAGCAGCACATCCACAACCCCGCCGCCCTCCCCATCTGTAATGTTCCTCTGCGTACATGTGTGCTCTGTTGTGTAAGTGTGAAGAATGTGCATAAAGCCGGGAGCTAGCACCTAGCCACAGACCTAAAGAAGAGCACCACAGACACATTTTACTTATGCATATACATTCCCCTATTCCGGTAGCAGCCAGAATCAAATCAATATTCTCCCAGCCTGGCTGTAGAAGGAAGTCCCAGCCATGCTGTTTAAACGCTCTCTTTTCCACCTGCAAACCGCGCAGCAGAGCCGACTCCGGGAGTCTGAGAATCCTATAAAGCACTCTGAATAATTCCCGGGTCTACCGCAGGCAAATCAATAGCAAGCTCTTACCTTGGAAGAGAAACAGAGCAGCCAGCCCCGTGAAGACTGCCCAAGAGAGAGAATTGTGCATTTTTGCCTGGATGGTTTTCATGATTTTTTTTTTCTTCTTCTTTTTCTTCTTTTTTGTCAGGTTCGGTTTTTTCCTCTTTCTTTTTCTTTTTTTTTTCCTGATAGATTACGTTGCTCTCAAGCTTGTCCGAGGAGATTTAAATCCACTGTTTGCTGAAGGACACGAGAAGGAAGCCGAGGGTGTGAGAGTATGACTTCTCCGTAATTATCTCCACTCATACTCTGGCACCGAGGCACATTGTACAATCTGGCCCTGGACAGCCCTCCTACAAGCTGCAATCATTGGTTCTAATCCAAGGATTGACAGAGCTACAACACACGCGCGGGGGCACACACACACGCACACACACACACACACACACTCAGGAATCATTTACTGGGCAAATCAGGCTAGCTGATTAAAGAGACAGGAGCCTGGAGAGATAGAATGATAAATGCCACTTTGCCCCTTCTATATTACTTTCATTTTTTAAACTGACAGTCTCAGAGCCCCAAGCATCCGAAAATCTCTTTCCCCCCTGGCATTCCCTGGCCTCCTGAACTTAGATTCTTTTGCTCTGGAAAAAATCCCATAGCCAGTGATGGTTTGTAGGAAATTTTAAAAGAACATTTTTTCATGCTTAGTGAAACTTGCAAGGATGAGTCAAATTCCATTTGTTGACAAAAAACTGTGACAGTTTTTTTTCTCTCTCATCAACCTTTCCTTTAGTCACTTTGATAATAATAAAGTTATTATTTTCTTCACCTGTCACTCTTGTTTCAGAATACCTGTATCACTCCTGTTCTTCATTATGTACTTCCTAAGGTCATCCATTTGTACATGATACCATGGAAAGCAATAAAGTGTCTGGGATTTGAGAAGAGGATTCATGGTTTGAATACGGATAACCTTCTTCCAAAGAGGGAGAGTTTATTCCACATGTCTCAGTCAAATGACATGCAGTAAAAAGAATCGCATAAGTAATTCTGATTAAACTGTAGCAAGACAGATTGAAGTTAGACACCCTGAAGGACTTTCTGAATCTGGACTTTGTGTACAGTTATTTGTCCTAAGAGAGTTGTAGATATTTATGTCCTTGGTGATACGTAAGAATGGAAACCAGACAGAAAGAATTCAATAGATATAATGACTTCTTCAGAGATCTAATTCTAAGGCCTCAGAAGATGATAATTTTCATTTTGTGTTTCCTCTTATGAGAAGCAAGTTATATGATGTGAACAAAAGTCCTAGAAAACAGTACCTCCCAGAAATTTCCCTAGCCATCCTGACAAATTTATACCCTGACACACATTTTTAAATATTCTTCCAGACTTCCACAGCTAATTACTATACTTCCTTGTGATCCCCATAAAAATTTTAACATACATATTCTCAACCTGCATAGAACCAAAGTACTGGTTGTCTGTTTATATTTATGGGCACAAAGGTGAAACTGAAACAGCACTGCAATTTTGCATGCATTTGAGAAGCTCTGTTCATCTTGTGTCATACGTGAGTGCAAGCAGCTCCTGCTAGAGATGTGCGGCCTGGTGACTCTGAGTGCAAAGATCCTGGTGCCTGGGACCAGGAGACTCCTCCCAGCTCCATGCAAATCAAGGGACTGAGGGCCTGTCCTTTCCCCTCTGTGAGCCTGGGTCTCTTCCCTGTAAAATCAGAAGAGTGGGGTTATTTTTAAGGCCTCTGCAGTCGTGGTGTTTTAGTTAACTCCTGCTTTCTTTCCTTTTTTCTACCATTAAGTTCTAATTCTCATGTCCATCAAAATTTCCTTGATAATGTAAGCTCCCGATGGACAAGAATCTTATCTGTAGATAGGTCTTTTTGTGCATTGTTCATCATAGAGCAGGTATAATTAAATGCTATGGGATGACTGAGACAGCAGGTGACAACTGTGCAGGACAGACAGAGGGTAGTTTCCACTTACCACCACTTCAATTCTCTCCAGTGACAACAGCAGTAAGAATGAATCATCACGTCAGTATTTACTGAAAATTTGCTATGTGCCAGGCATGGTACTCATCGATCACATGGGTTTTTCTCTTTATATCCTCACAGCCTATGAAGTGGTGCTGCTGTTATGCCCAATTTATAGACGAAGAGATTGAGGTTCAAAAAACTTGCCTGAAGCTACACAGCTCTGAAGGAATGAAGACAGGGTTAGAATCTAACCCTCAGATCAATCGCAAGCAATAATAACCTACACTAAATACTGTGAAGGCCCCAAATCGGTATCAGACATCCTTACATATAAACTTTTTGCCATTTCTAAGGGCATATGAGATTACAAATAGGTGTTTTGCAACACATATATTGATACAGAGGACCAAAATAAAGTATACCCGCTGTGGGCATACGTTGAGAAACCCCTTTGAACATCAACTTAAATATTAATAAAGAAAAACAGGAATATAAAATAGGTACAGTGTGGAGGGGGATTAGTAGGAGGCAGGAGGGTGAATGAAGGAGATTAAGGTGACGATACATGCCAGATGGGCTTCATATGCCTGTATGAAATAGAACTAAGAAATCTCTTGCAATTTCTTTAAGTGGGGTGGGGAGAGGAGAGATGAAGGGGGCAAAGTAAATAATGTACAATATAAGCTTAATCGGAATTGTCACTGTAAGTCCAATCCACCATAATGAATATATATTAATTTTTTTAAAAAAAAGAAAACATAGGAAGATCCATATACTGCTCTTAGTATTAATTGAGTTGTCAATGGTTAGTATATATAATTAATTATATCAGATAGTGCGTGATAGATGGTCGTTTTCTACGATAGTTTTTTAAAGTTTTTTAGAGATGGTGGGTGGGAGTCATGCTATGCCTTGAGAGTGACATAGAAACTACTGGATTTTAGGCAGAGGGAAAAAATACTGCAGGCAGAGGATTCCATAAATTAAAAATTAGAGTTGGAGACATACAGGTAAATTTGGAGTCCTAGAGACCTGGTTCAGATCCTCCCTCTTACCCTGCTGTGTTGCAATGAAATTTAAAAAATTTAAAATAAAATGAAGCCTGGTACAATGTCTGATCCTTAGTAGTTCCATTCTGTACACGGATAATGTCACCATGGCTGATACGGGGACAGGCACACTGAGCAGACACTACCTGTTATAGGTCTGGTTTGCTGACTGAGCACATAGATTGGGGCTGTATCTCCTTGGGCTCAAACCCCAGCTCTGCCCTCTACAGGCCATGGGACTTCAGGGGAATTTTTCCAACTCCAAATGGGGAGAGCAATTACACCTTCATCCAACCATAACCAAACATCACAGCTATCAACTAATCTTCATTTATTTTGCTATTTTAACCAAATTGAGACTGATGTGGCATGTCCCATGTGTAGATAGGAGAAGCTATCTGGGTTTGGGAACTAAGCCTTCTGGAGGCAACAGTTTCAGAATGGTGCTTTGTGCATTCACTGAGGCAAAATCCACCCTCAGGGACTGCAGAGCAGAGTCTAATTTGGGTCTGAGTGCTGCTAAATGCTAAAGCATCCGGAGAGCTATATCTCCTTCGATGCTTGAATTTACCACAGTGCCCTTCATGTTTCACAAAAGCACACAGTTAACCTCTGCCTACACAAGGCGTCTTCTCCTCTCCTTTGTCATGGAGTTTAGCTCAGTATCACCAGTGCAGCCTGTGGAATCACACAGCAGCTCATTGCTGTGATTAAAAATGGCAAAGCTGATCCTGGGCTATTTACAGAAGAATTTTACCCCATTAGACTTCACCTAATGGGATGGGTCACATTGGTGAAGTATGCATCCTCTTTTCTGTCTTCCATTTGAGTCTTGTAGTCTATCAGGCTTAGAAACATGAATGTCTATTGCTGCAATTGTTCAAACAGAGAGTAGCTTGGTCCTTCCATTATGGGGTGACCCATGGCTATTGTTCAGGATTTCTGTGAGGAGAAGTGAAGCAATGACTAATGAGTCCTTGATTGGGAGAAACTGTGATTGGAAGGGGACACTTGGAAGCCTTAGTTCCTTTCTTCAACAATCAGGGCTCCTTCCTCTGAGTTCAAGTGCTTCCCCCTCATCAGGTCCATGGGACTCACGTTGTCCCTTGGGTTAGCCAGATTTATGCTATGCACCATTTACTTCCCAAGTCATGGGTCAGCTAATCTGCAGAGGAGAACAAATGGCCCTGAGACAAAATTAATGTCAGGAAAGGACCCTTAAATTCTAGGCAGAATGGCATTCTCTTGCTATCCACATGCCTTGAAGTTTGGAGAACTTTACCATTGAAATGATTCTACTGTTTTCAGATAAAGAAGAAAGAAGGGGCAGAAGGAATCAGGAAGGGGAAACAGATGAGGTTTTTAACTTCGGAGGAGAGGGCAGCCAGGATTGAATTTCGTAAACCTTTCATCATGGGTAACTAAAGATTCCGCCCAGTGTGCGATGAGCTAGTACAAATAGGGATTGATTCTCTGTAAACTGTCTCCATGCACACCTGTCACCTTACCCAACAGCAGACAATAAGTCCAGGAAGGTCACTGTAGGACCTGGCTGCCCTGCTGTCCAAATCCCAGCTGAACCCTGACCAGAAGGAGGAACAATTGCCTCCATGTGGTGGGTCTGTGAGGGCTAGGTTCAGAATGGCACAGAGAAGAGGAGGAGGAGGAGAAGGAGGAGGTAGGTGTGTGTGGTGCGTGTGAGGGAGGCAGGAAGGAGTGTGCAGGCAGTGTTTTCATTTCTCTCAACCATTATGGAATGAACTGCGGGAGCTGAAGTCTAAAGAGCTGCTCTGAAATCATGTTCAGGACTTAACAAAAGCCGCTGCTCCGCTCTGCAGTCCGCCCGCTGTGGCCTGCCTCTGCCGAGGCTCCGTGCAGTGGGTGAGCTCACAAACCCTGATGCTTGGATGAGCCCTGGCTCCAGGGGAGCTGGAGCTGCCTGCCCTCTGCACATCTGGGGTTGAGCGGGGCTCAGCTTTGACTTGCCATGTCACTTCAGGGAGGGCAAAGCTAGAGCAGGAGGCAGGCAGACTCCTGCCTTTTGCAATGACTCTCCATGGACAGGGGCAGCCAATGTGACCATCTCAGATGAGGCTCCCACACATTGGTCACTTTTGATGTGAGTAGAACAGGTCTAGGGACAGATCATGTCTGAATTACGTGAATTATGAGCAGCAGATTTCTTGATTTATTGGTAATTTGCCTAAACTGATATTAAAATGAAAATGAAACTCTTAGCACAGAGATTATTGACACAGATTTAAATTCAAAATCCTACAAAAGGAGAGTTTTCCAGAGCTATAGACATGGTCATTTTGCCTTGATTTCTGCAAAGGATCATCAATATCTTAAAAGAAATGATACGATAGGGTAGTATCAGAAGCCCTAGATTTGAGTGGAGTTTTACGTGTAATTTCAATCCTGTGGTGTTCAGCGTTCTCTTCTCCTTCCATTTCATGCTTAAAGAGGAGATCACGATATATACTTCACTGCCTCACTCACAATTGTGCTTTCATCACTATAAAGACTTTGAACATCCTAGTACAATGGTTAGAATATACTTTCATTGGCTCCTGTAGTAGACTGAGAGGCTGCTGTTTTGGGTGCCAAGTGTGATGAACATCAGTCCCATGAGGCTTGAAGGGCACTGCTATATTCTCGGTATGAAAGTGAGCACAGAACCCTAGCCTAGCCAATTAGTGTCTTCTACAGAAGAGTTTTCTAGGGGCTTTTGGGAAAGAGGTACTGCAGCTAGGGGGCCATCTTTCCTAATATGTAGGGAGTGTCCCCAAGAAAATGAAACCAACAAAAGGAAAATGAGACCAAGAGAAGAACACATCATTAAATGTAGAACTGGCCATGCCTGAGCCACTCACACATCCCTATGGGGTGTTTGCTGGAGCTCTGCACTTGGATAGCTGCCCACCCTGTGCGTCCTTTAGCCCTGTCGGGCAGACTGTGGGATGGGCATGGGAGGAGTTCATCCCCAGTGACTCCTGAGCTCTGAGCAGGTCACACATACAAATGACTCTGGTATATAAAGACCCCCAGCAAACCTCTCCTTTGCAGTCTGCTGTCCCCTCAGACAGATAACCAGAGCATAGTAGAATGGGGGAACCAAGCAAGTGGATGGATTCTTAGGGTACCTGGGGAAGACTCACACCGAGAAATGAGCCTGTCTGATAATAAACTATCAGTGTTCTGCTTTTTGGCCACATCTCTCCATGCACATATCTGCTTTGAAGACTTTATGGGTAGGGACAGTCTGATCTGGGGAATGATTTGTGTATTTCTCAATCTTTTGGCCTCATACCATCATCATACTATCTAAAAACACACTGAGCTCTACAGCTGAATTTGGAGGGAGGCTTTTGGGGAAGAAGGGTTTGGGAACCCTCATGTCACTATCCCATGCTGTCATTTTATACTCAGAAGTAGGATCCAGACAAAAGTCATACAGGCAGGACTGGGAAGAGAATCCATGTGTCTGGCTCCTTATCCAATACTGTTTCTTCTATTCTAAAATGTGTCTGAATGCCTTAGTTCAATGTTTGATTAACAGACACTTATGAAACCTCTGGTCTCCAAGAAATTCACTTTGACTTGCTTATTTACTACCCAAATTTGTGCTCTTTAACTGAAAGTTCTAGGGGTTTAAAAATGGGACTGTACCTGGAAAGGCTAGATATATTCAGCTGTTGTCTTTCACTGAAGGCTCAGAGTAAAAGGGTTTCAACTCCTTTACAAAGCATAGACCATGACAGAAGAGGGAATAGTGACACCAGAAGAATCCAGGGACCCCAAACAGGATGTGGATTTGTGGAGTGCAGGGAAAGGAGGGGACAGGAAAATGGAGACCTGAGAATCAATGCTTGTCTTGGTCTTCTTAATGATGCCTTTCCAGAAAGGAGACAGGAGATCTGGAAGTGGGAGGGCACAGTATCTTACAGTACACTTGACTTATCTATGTGTTATTTCACATAAGCTACACTTATGACTTTTACTGGGGATAAGATCCTTTGAGGAGATATCAATAGAGTCTGGATGGGAGGTGACTAGCCTAGGCAGCAGTAGTTATTTATCATAGACATTTGACTGATTCTAACCCACAGTAGGATATAGAAGAGACATATAAGGACTTAAAATCAAATCATGTATCATATTGAAGAATAATGGTAATTTTTACTATATATATTATATGTATAATTTCTGAGTGAATTAAGTGCCTATAAAAGGTGTTGAAATGGCAGCTTAGAAAGCTAGATCTTTTGATTTATGCCCAGTAAGGAAAAATAAAGACAAGTTGCCTGAATCGCTTCTGAGTGCTCTGAGCCATCTACCCATACATTCTGCCCTTTGTGTTACTAGCAGCAGTGATCCGCTGTCCTTGGAGCAGACCCTTCCCACCATTTTGCATGGTTTTAGATAAGGACTTTACCAGGGCTAAATGGTAGGGAAATACAATAAGACAATATTGAGGTCCCTGTCAAACACATTCTGTGAGTATCTTTCATGAACAAATGCACAGCACAAGCCGGTGTATATCTTCCTCTAAATTGTATTTTTATTTTTAAAACACAGATGCATATTTTATTTTATAATCTCATAAAATACATTCATCAATGCTTGTTATTGTCATTTTTCTTTTGGAATGGGAGACTGAGGCACAGAAAATGGTAGTACGTTAGAGCTGA
This sequence comes from Castor canadensis, assembly GCF_047511655.1. NCBI lineage: Eukaryota > Metazoa > Chordata > Mammalia > Rodentia > Castoridae > Castor > Castor canadensis. The sequence continues at coordinate 165,918,477 of NC_133387.1, forward strand.
AAGTTATCTTAGAGAAATGGATAAGAGGACAAGACCCAGATTGCCTGATTTTCAGTGAGGACAGAAGTTTTCAGTCAAAAAGGAAGAAATGCAGTCGGGGTGGAGCTCGATCGCAGGTGATGCAGCCCCTGCTCTCTTCCCACTGTTCAGATTGGTCCTCATAACCTCATAACCTAGTGCAGAGTGAAAGGAAGTGCACACAGATAAGCAAATGAATATGATAAAAATATTAATAAAAATAACATCTTCTGAAAAAAAAAAGTCTCTACTAGATAGATTAGAAGCCTGGAGAAAGAAGAGCTAGTGTGGCCACGAAGGTGAGGCACAGCTGGCTTCTTCTGCTAGGTTCCCACTTACACATGGCTTTTATTTACAGGATACTTAAGCTGTCTTAGCCTCAGATGCCCATTAGTGAACTGGGGGAGGAGAAAGAGTCTCCCAGGATTAAAGCAGCACATGTATAAAGCCAGTAGTTCTCAGCAGTCTTGGAGTATTTATTAGGTCACTTACTAAAGGAGCATTATTTCTTAAACCAGGTAGAGAAATATGATAATTTGGGGAGAAAGCCTTTTGTTAAGGAAATGAAAGGTTGATCTTACAATTTTGATTTATACTGGCTCTCACTTTGCTTTCATTTTTGTTTGTTTTAATTAAGAGCTCGGTGTTCATTTGATAGATGAGTTAGGTTTCACTACTTCTTTATTACACTTAGTTCAGAAATGCTTCCAGCAAGTTGTATGTATTAACGAAATACCGAAATATATTTAAATTGGCTACTAAAATATAGGAGAAAAAGAGATCCCAGGTGCCATGTTGCCCGCTGCATCTATTCCATTCAAAAGGGACATTTGTTCATGGAAGAATGGGTCCTTCTGGGGTCTTCATTGAACAACCTCTGCCACTGTTAACAGCACTGTGCACACACTCAGACATGGCTCATGCCTTCCATAGCAATCTAGAGATACCATCGTGCAACTGCAAAGGGTGCTGTGGGGAAAAGTGGCTTTAACGAGTATGTTTGTGTTTGGTGTTACTAGAAATGAAATGTTTTTAGAAATGTCACTGTTCAAGTCAGGTACTTACATGGGGCAAGGAGGTGTGATTCTCAATAAAGATTGAAAATACAGTCTCTTTCTTTCTTTCTCTGTCTTTCTCTCTTCTCTCTCTCTCTCTCTCTCTCTCTCTCTCACACACACACACACACATACACACACACACACACACACTCTTTCTCTTCCAACGATATGTTCTCCATTTATAATAGCACTTTAATCAAAATCACATGTGGAAGTACTAAAAATGCATCCAGAATTTTCATGTGTACGTTGGTGATTAGTCTGCTTTACTCACCTTTTTCTTCCCCATCTTACAGATGGAAAAAGTAAGCAGCAAAATGATGAAGGAGTCCTGCTGTGATCAAGCCAAAGGGCAACTTGTGAGGTCTGACCATCAGTCCTCATGCTGTCAGTACTGACTCCTCACATTGGTCATATTTCAAAGATGCTGAATGCTTTTACTTCCTTTAAATTAGCATAGTAATTTACTGTCTCTCTGACAAGTCAAAGAGATTAAATTGTGCTATCACTACGTATTTATTGAGCTCCAGCTGTGTTCACTGTCCCATGCATTGTGATAGCTTCTGTGTTTATGTAAACACAGTAACAGTGCATCCCTGCCATAGAGGATGACACCAGGTATAGCATCATCTGCCAGCTACAGTGATACACTTACCAAATACTATAGACACACTGATAGTAACTTTTTCTCCTGAACTTGTCATGGTTCAGTGAAGTAATGATCAAGAGTTATCAATATAATGGTATTGACACAAAAGAAGAACTCTAGTATCCCAGCAGTTTAAAGCAAAACCTTTCTTTAGTCCATGTTAAGTCCCATATGGGAGCAAAGAGACCAACTGGGAGGTCATAAAAGAGCAAAAGTGTGAAGGCACCAAACTCAGGCAGGGAGAAAGCAACAGAATCTGGCTTTCAGCAATACCACGCTGAAAGATTCCTCCCACTAGACACTGATAAATATCAGCACAATTTTACTGAACATGGTTATTGCAAAAAATAGTCAAGGAGATAAGGAAGCATACTCTGAGTGCTGAGAAATACAGGTAAAAATAATAGTACAGCAGAAGAAACCAGTGCTATTTATAGTTCAATTTAGATGGCTGTCAGTGTGATAGTTTTGTGAAAATAAGTAATACTTGACATCTAAACTCAAATATTGGATGTCCTTGTCCTGGGAAAGACCACTGGACAGCAGTGAAACAGGAACCAGGAAATAATAACAATAATAATAAAAGCCAAGATTCTGTGTTTTCAAGGAAACGAAAAGTATAATGACTAAACTCTAAATATTTTTAGAAAAACATGTTTGAAGCTAGGCCTGGCAGCTATTGTCTATAATCGCAGCTACTCAGGAAGCAGAGATCAGGAGGGTCATTATTTATGCCAGCCAGGACAGAAAGTTGGCATGACTCCATCTCAACTAAAACAGCTGGGCATGGTGGTACACATGTGTAATCCCAATTATGTGGGACGCATAGTTAAGAAGATAACAGCTCATGCTGCCTTGGGCAAAAAATACAAGACACTATCTAAAAAAGAACTAAAGCAAAAAGGGTTAGGGGCTTGGCTGAAGTGCTAAAGTGCTTGAGGGAAGAGCAAGGCCCTGGATTCCAAAGAATAAAGGAAAAAAGAAAAGAAAAATACATTTAATTCCATGTGTTAAAGCTATATAGATTATCTGCAGAAATGTCAACGAAAATGACAAACTTCCAAACTATTGAGAAAAAAATAAGGAAAAGTATAAATAAAAGGAACATAGACAACTTAAAAACTACAGCAAAAGATCTGAGAGGGCAAACACAACAATGGGATTGGACTTTGAGCACATGATAAAAGGGAGAGCACACAAGGAAGGGGTGAGGATAGGTAAGACACCCAAAAAATTAGCTAGCATTTGTTGTCCTTAACGCAGAGAAACTAAAGCAGATACCTTAAAAGCAACTGAGGCCAATAGGAAAAGGGAACCAGGAACTAGAGAAAAGGTTAGATCAAAAAGAATTAACCTAGAAGGTAACACACAGGCACAGGAAATCAATGTGAGTCAACTCCCTGTATAGCTATCCTTATCTCAACCAGCAAAAACCCTTGTTCCTTCCTATTATGGCTTATACTCTCTTCAACAAAATTAGAAAGAAGGGCAAAATAGTTTCTGCTGGGTATTGAGGGGGTGGGGGGAGAGGGAGGGGGCGGAGTGGGTGGTAAGGGAGGGGGTAGGGGCAGGGGGGAGAAATGACCTAAGCCTTGTATGCACATATGAATAATAAAGGAAAAAAAAAGAAAGAAAGCAAACAACTACAAAGAGTAAATAAAAAATAAAATAAAAACATAGAGCCTGATGATTAGGAAAAGACCTATCATTTTATTGCTCTCAGCAGATGAATGCATTAGCTTTGTCCATTAAAATACACAGACATTCTGGTGGAGCGGCTCAAGCGGAAAGAGCACCTGCCTTGCAAGTGTGAGGCTCTGAGTTCAAACCCCAGTGTGCAGATTGAGGAAAATATCTAGTTTTAGGCTATTTGTAAAGATACAATTAAAATAGAACAATTCAGAAACTTTAAATAATATGCCAGGGAAATAATCATAAAAAAGCAGACAGAGTGGCACTAATGTTGAAAGAAACTGAAATCAAGATAGAAGGACAAATATAAGAAAAAGAGGTAATCATAGTATAAAAGAATAATCCACCAGGAAGAAATAACAGTCATTAGCTTTAGTGAAACCAACAAAAATTTTACAAAGCAAAAACTTGTAAATGTAAAGGGAAATGGACAATTCCACAATGCAAGTAAAAAATAATTCAACATACAAAAAATGAGAACAAAAACAGGTAAAAAGGGTACATAAACATTTTAATAACCATAGTAACATTGTGGAAATAAAAAAAATAAATACACTAGATGATAGACAGATCATACATTAATAAAGACGGATGAAGAGAACTGTGAATTCAGCAAATAGAAAATGGTCACCCTACCCAAATGCAATGAAATTTTCTCAAGTCATCTATCTCAAGTCAAAAGTCTCAATACTCTTTTAACAATTAGAGTGCTATAGACCCCATTCTTAAACTGGCATAAAATAAACTCAGAAACTAAAAAAGAAAAAGGGAAAACTATCTGAAAAGAGAAAAATCCTGGTTTAAAAAGAATTCAAATGAAAATTACAAATATGTATAAAAGAATGAGAACATTATGTATTAAATCATATGGAATATATCCATAGGACAATTATAGACTTAATTGGCATTATTAGATAACAGAGTGCATTCAAAATAAATTCTATAGGCATATGTGACTGTTAGAAATAATTCTACAAATAACAGCAACAACAAGTGTAGTTCCCGAAACAAAGAGAACCAGTTGTTCTTCACTGAAAGGAATTCTGCAAGTGACAGTTACAAGCATTGGTTCATTGGTTAACCAAACCTAGGGCCAATGGTTTTGCTATTCTTTCTGTCTTTGCCATATCTTTCAGGATACCCATTGGTTCTCCAGACAGTTACATTCATTTTTCAAGCAGGAAGAAGGAGAATGTGAAAAGGTGTATCAGCTTTTGTCCATCCCATTTTATCAGGAAAGAAAAATTTCCCAAGGAAATGTTGGTCATTCTCATTAGCTAGAACTATAGCAAATGATCAACCGTGGCTCAGAAAACCTGGTCAATAAAAATAAAACCTGGTTATTTGAAAAGACCAATAAAATAGATAAAGCTCAGGCTAGTAGGATAAATAGATTATACAAGCAATGTTACAATAAGAAAGAAATATGAATTAAATTTTAAATATTGAGAGAATTCTAGGCACAACTTTAAACCAATACTTTTGATAATCTAGATGAAACAGAAGTTTTGTTTAGGAATATGGAATTGCCAATATTGACTCAATAGGCAGAAACCCAATTTAATAACCATCAAACACACTTTAAAATGTATCCATTAACATGCTGAAAGAATACAATGGAGTCTCATGCAAAATCATTTGTGTCAAAATTATTTTTATCAATCTGTTTAGAGTCCATAATAGCCATTAAAAAAAAGAACTGAAAGTGGTCACTGGATTTTATTTTGTATTAATCAAAAAATGCAGTAGCATGCTTGACCTTAGGGACTCTGTTGTCTTTAGACATTAGAATCACATTGACCTTCAGGAAATGTAGATAGGAATAGAAGACAACTGAGGGGGTAATATATACCCCATCGCAGCCTTCTCTGGAATAGAGTTGAGAAAAAGATTTGTGCATCTATAGGAACTTGGTTTATAATGAAAATAGAATTTTAAATCAGTGGGGAAAATTAACTATAAAATAAATAGGGTTAGGAAAATGGTAATCTTCTAGTCAAAAGGGGGGGGAGACTGAGAGTGAAAAAGAGAGAGACTGAGATTGAGAGAGACTCTCAAAAATATTTTATAATAAAAATTCAAAATGTGTCAAAGAGCTTATGGTAAAGAACAAAATTTTAAAGTGAGTGATGAAAGTATCAGAGAATATATTTTTAATTTATATATTGGGAGGCTTTCCTAAGATTCAAAACCTAGAATTTATAAAGGAAAAGATTGACAGGTTTTGCTGTACAAAAAATTATCAGTGTCTGCATGACAAAAGACTCCATAAACAAAGTTAAAAGACAAGTGAAAGAAACATCCACCAATGCAGTGAATAATATTTTGATATAATGCCTGATTTTCCCCTCACCTCCTGTTATACCCACCCCCTGTCCCCATCAACCGCCCCTCCCCTAGCTGGTAGCAGGCTCAGAGGGTAGATGACACAGCATAACACAGAGAACAAAGGAGTCAGTTCTCAGCTTTTGAATTTCAAAAGGCTAGGATATGGCATAGAAAACCATGGGGAAAAATGTGTTTGTAGCATTCTCAAGTTTAAGATTTGGTTATCTTAATTCTCAGACAAGATTCTATAGAATTGGGGAAGAGGTTGAAAAGGAAGTAAAGAGAGCTGAGAAAAAAAAAAAAAAGGTAGACGCATTAGAAGGAGATTCTGCCCCCAGTATCTTGCTAGGGTCTGAGGGTTCAAGCATGTGCATGTGTGCACAAGTTACAGAAACCTGAGAAACAAAGCAGAGACCAGGGAGGAACAGACCCCAGCATTTCCATTCCTTAACTTTAGTCCAGTGCTATGGAAGAGAAGGTGAAAATGCTTGTGTGGTGTGCCATAGACTGGCTCAACATGTAATAGTTTTTCCCCAACCAGCAAAATTACCTCTGTGCAACCAGTAATGATGTTGAGGAGCAGGTAAAGTCACCTTGGATGGGAGACTAACACGAGGAACGAAAGGCATAGGAAATAAGGACGTGCCAGTGTGAGCAGAGGTGACTGAGGACCAGCTGCATCCTGTCCATCCCAGGAGCTTGGCCCGAATCCCAGAAAAATGGTGATGAAGTTGGGTCTGAGATTCAGTTTCTGCCACCTAGTGGAAAGGGTTGAAATCAAATTAAGTTAGAAAAAGAGTTTCACTTCTACCTTCCTTCCTAACCTTTACACTTCAGAGTACATCTGGAGCTCCTACAGATCATGAAGATAAAGATATACAACGTGCTACAGGCTGGATTCTCTGGGAAGTCAACTCTGAGATGTAGCTAAGAGGACTGGATGCTGTTTAGAGAATCAACACACCTGAGGAAAGAGGAAAGAGGTAGCATTGACCAGAGGGTGATGCTATGGAGCAGGCCAGCACCATTTGTGCTGACACCATGGTGAGTTCTGGATTCACCTGCCCCTCAGAGTTGTCAGGAATAGGGCTGAAATTTCCCAGCCATCACACTTGCATCTCTGTCAGACATTGAATGTAGTCTGATCTAGGATGGACATGACTTTGGGGAAGGAAACTGTCAACAGTAAAGGTCATCTCTGACAGGGCTGACAGCTCTGCACAGCTGTGCAGTGCATCTGCTTGCCCCAATATCAAAACAAACAAAATGACAGACAACATACAGAAAGGAAAAACAAACAAATGAATATATAAACACATGAGATGTTCAAGCTTCCTAGTAAGCAGAAGTATTCAATGTTAAATAATAGTAAGATTCTCTTGGCATAGATTGACAATATTTTAAAAATATTGATAATGCCAAGTATTATAGAGAGTAAAAGAAAAAGAACATTTTCACATAGTATTGGGTCGTGTGAATCAACATTTTAAACCTGTGCTTTGTGAGAGTCAATAATTCTACTTTCAGGTGTTCTACTTTGGAGAAATATCAGAATACCAAGAGCCATTTACAAGTGTATTCCCCACAGTCTTGAATATACTCATGAGAATGAGGACCACCTACATGTTTCCAAGAAGGGACATCTTGCAGTACACTTTTGTTCTTTTACTCTATGCAGCGCTACACAGTTTTCGTAAAGAATAAGGTGTATTTGCCATGGGAGAGTATATGTTTCCTAAGATGGAAATTTCTCTGAATCGTAGCATTACATAAAATAAATAAAAGAACCATAAGTTGTGTCCCATTTATTGATGAGTGCATGTATTTCATAAGTGCACATGTCTATTGAAAGGGAATTAGATGTGAATCAGACAGCAGAAAATAGGGACTTTCATATTTTACTTTGTGTATTTCCATATTCACTTACTCTTTTGACAATGTGATCATGAGATATTTGCAAAGAACTGAGAAGTTCACAGGAAAAAAATTAAGCAGAAACTACTTTGCTTTTATTTGAATTATTTTTTTAAAAGGCACTGAGTTTTTGTATTATTTAATCCCTCTGCACTTGCTTCCAACTCCTGACTCATCAGGACACCTGTCCCAGAACTGAGCACAGTGCACGAAGGATGAAATCCACTTCTCTTATTCATCCTCAGGGAGCCATCTCCTGACTGCTGGGAAAGGCAGGGCAGGTGAAAGGCAGAGACGTGTTGTGGGAGCAGAGGAAGCTGAGAACTAAGAAGCTTCCAGAAAGACTGTGGGCCTGTTGGCCTGAGAGAAAAGAGAAACTAATGAACAAAAGCACCTGCATAGAGCACTTTGGAATCATAGACATCCTTTCCACTTAAGAGTCTGTCCTGTGTCAGAAATTCTTTATCAGTGTTGCAACCCTGTATTCCAACTCAAACGGAAGCTACCAAGGACAGTTTTCTATGTTCCCAGCACATAATAAATGTGTGGATGAATGGATCTGTCTTAACATTTTCTCTGTTGACCAAACTCTCCAACATACAGGTACCCCAGGATTATGTAATAGAATGACAAGAGTTTCCTCCACTGCAAACAGCTGCTCTAATGTTACATAGCAAAGTCAAAAAGTAGCCATACTTAATGAGAATGTACTGCACAGGATTTATTTTGAGAGGGAGTTTCATAAAAGTGATGTTGCTGTAAGGTGAGATGCTGTCAGAGCAAACTTCCTAAAGGAGCTTAATTTGAGAGGCAGCAGGTGTTGGATGAAGTTGGCATGTGTTCCTTGTGTAACAGATGCCTTACAAGCACTCTTTGAGGCATGAATTGGGAATACATGAGTGGGAGAAACAGAGGAAATGGACAAAGAGAAATTTTGCTGAGCTTTAACAAAACCAGAGAAGCCAATAGAGGAAGACAGACTGGGATAATAAAGGAAATTCAGGTCAAAGGAGTCAGCTCTGACAGAAGACGTGATACAGAGATGAGAAAATGTAGGAGAGAAGTGGTTGGTGGGGACCAGTAAACCACTAGGGAGATAGTTTTTGTTCCTGGCATGGCAATTGGGCATAACATGATCCACATGATTGAGAGGCAAAGATGAGGCACCCAGAAGATGATTGGGCCCTTGGAGAAATTCCAAGGCTATCTGTGCTGATAAAGCATGCTGTATGAACCTTATCCAAATCCAGACCCTGCCTGAGTGGTTATAGCTTGGGTTTCATTCAGAGTTGCTGAATAAGGCCCTTCCCATGCCCGAGAAACTGTGTTTTCTTGGCTGCTCTGGAAAAGCACCTTGCACTTCTAGCTCCTCTATGCAATTCAGTAAATTGCTCTTTCAACAATTGGTAAAATCCTGGTAGC